>NW_026596125.1:5982003-6035880 GCF_907164565.1 Psammomys obesus | reverse complement strand
CACAGTGAGTCCAGGACAGCCAAGGCTACACACAGAGAAACGCTGTCTAAAAAAATATTATAATAATGTCAAGAATACTTAAGACATAATACCTACTACATAGGCACTGTTGATACTATTCTTATTTTTTTAACCTATAAAACAAATAAATCTAAAATGTTTTTTTTAAAAAAAAGTCTGGAGAGATGAAATGGCTCAGCGGTTTAGAGCACTTGTTACTCTTGCAAAGGGTCCAGGTTCAATTCCCAGAACCTACCTTGTAGCTAACAACCATTTTAACTCCAGTTAATTCCAGGGGATCTAACACCTTCTTCTGACCTCCAAAGGCACCAGGAACCCACATGGTACACAGACATATCTGCTGTCAAAACATTCATACACATAAAAAAAAATCTAAAAAGAGTTTAAATATTTTTCAGTCTTTACTTTTATGTATTCATATTTATTGATATGTTGATTGTTGTTTTATTAAAATTTTTTGAAGACAGTATCTATAGCTCAGGCTAGCCTCAAATTTTCTATGTAGTCAAGAGTGACTTTGAACTTCTGATCCACCTGTCTACCACCCAAATGCTAGGATTACAGGCTAATACCACCATATCTACTTTATGACTTATTAAGAATCAGACCCAAAAATTCAAGCAAACTAGGCAAACTACCAATTGAACTACATCCCCAGCCCTTTTGTGATTTTTGTTTTTTGAGACCTGGCCTCAACCTTAGGCTAGCTTTGAACTCACAGTGTAACCAGGGCTAACTCTGAACTCCTTGTCTTTCTGCCTCCGTATGTGAGAGCGCAACTACACACGAGCACTACCACATCCAGCTATTTTCTGAATGAGGTGAGCTCTCACTGTTTTCCTAGGCTAGTTTCAAATTCCTGGGATCAAGAGATCTTCCCATGTTAGCCTCTTGGGTAGCTGGGACTGTAAGTACACACTTCCACATCATGTTTAATTTGCTTTATAAATTAACACACAATAAATTGATTTGGAGGGTAGAACAGATTTTCTGTTTTGTTGCTTTAATTCACAGCACTTTTAAGATTTTATTTGTGTGTATATAAGTGCTCTATCTGCATGTGTACCTGCATGCCAGAAGAGGGCAATAGAGGTTATAGATAGTTATGAGCCACCATGTGGTTGCTGAGAATTGAACTCAGGACCTGTGGAAGAACAGATAGTACTCTTAATCTCTGAGCCATCTCTCCAACCCCAACTTTCTGTTATTTTTAACACATATGCAGATTCATGGGAACACCACAAAAATGAGGATACAGAACAGTTTTATTACCTCAAAAATCCCTTCATAGTTCTTTGGTAGTCATATTTTTAACCTATCTTTATCCTCTAGCTATAAAAATGCAGGCTGTGTGGTCAAAGTTGAGTACATGAATATCAGGGCTTATGGAGAACCCTATCATAAGGACAAATCTCATTAGGTCTGACTTCTGTGTCTGTGCAGGCAAGAAGTCAGGAAAGCTGTGGTGGACAGGTGTGAGTGGACAATGAAATTCTTTGCTATCCGCTGCGACTACAGTGTGATGTTGCTGCTCAAATATAAGTTAACCTGTTATTATTATTTTTTTTTGTTTAGATTTAAAATTTTTTTAATTCAATTTATTTTTGTGTAGAGGCATATATGTAGAGGTCAGAAGACAGCTGCCAGACTCAGTCTTCTCCTTCCACCATGGGCTTCATGGGAAGAACCTTTCCCTGCTGAATGCTGTTTCCTGTCTCTATAGTTTTACCTGTTTAGAGTGCATATGGCCAGAATCTGCTACTCACCATAATGGATCTGAGCTCTATCCAAGCTTAAGCATATACCAACAGTTCTTTTCTTCTTATGGCTAAGTTGTATTCCATACTGTCCCTATTTTACAGATGAGGCTCTGAGGCTAAGATTAAGCAGTCAACCAGAGGTCATCTAGGTGAGACTGTATTCAAAACCACCAGGTCTGCATACCTATTGTCTAGAACATATACTCTTACTTGCTCTGACATTTTGCACTTACTCTCCTAGGCTCTTAGAAGAAAGACGGCAGCCTGTGATCTTGATTGAAACATCAATAGCTCCTATGGAATCACAGAATAAGAGTTTCCTATTTACTGTGCCTGGTTTGTCTTCTGTCAGTAACTCCAGACTCTCAAGAGAACATGACATGGAGGCAAGCACTGGAACTGTATTCAGAGAAACGGCCCATACTTAGAGAACCCATTCTGCCACTTACTAAGTATGTGACCTAAAGGTTCTTCATGCTTTGGGCCCTATTTCTCTTATTATGAAATGTTCATGGTAGTATTTTGAAATACTTTCTTTGTAAAAAAAAAAAAAAAATTGTTTGTATGGGAAGGGGGGAGGCAAGCCATGCTGCAGCATAAACACGGAGGTCAGAAGACAACTTTTGGGAGTCGATCACCTCCTTCTCCTATGGGATCCATGTGACAACTCAGACTGTCAGAATTACGTAGCAAGTGTTTTCACCTGCTAAGCCATCTTGCTGGTCTTTGAAATATTCTTGAAAAGATTAAATGAGATGATGTATGCAAAGTGCCTGACATATAATATTACCATCTACATTGCATAAGACCAATAAAATCTTGCCAAACGAAGTGCCTACTAAAAATATAAGTCAGTACTTAATTAGGTTATTAGATGGCCTGATCCCTGCCAAGAGCATAAAAGACATTTTATTAAAGAGAGCTTTGATACTATTACACAACATGATGCCAACCAATATAGATGGATCTGTAAATAATAAATAGAGACAAACTCATAGCTAATTTTAGATGACAGCTTTAACTTTCTATTTTTGAGGCAGAGTCTCCCAAAATAGTCCAAACTGGGCTTGAACTCATCCTCCCACCTCTTTATCTCTTAAATCACAGAATTACAGGCATATGCTATCATGCTGTTCTAGAAATATTTAAAATCTAAAAAATTTTAAATTTTATTTATTTTTATTTTATGTGTAGAAGTGGCTTGCCCGAATGTATATCTGTGCACGACATGTGTACAGCACACACAGATGCCTGAAGAGGGTGTCTGATCCTCTGGAATCGGAATTACTGATGGTTGTGAGCCACCATGTGGGTGCTGGGTATCAAACTCTGGTCCTCTGGAAGAACAGTCAGTACTCTTAAATACTGGGTCATCTTTCCAGCCCCTAGAATATATTTTAAAACCATTGATTTTAACCCTTTGATTTCAGGTACCCAAGCCAATATTATTTTTAAATTTGTGACTATGTGACTGTATGTTACATGTACATAGATACTGTGGAGGCCAGAAAAGGATGTTAGGTCCTCTGGAACTGGAATTACAGGCAGTTGTTGTGAGCTACCCAATGTGGGTGCAGGAAATCAAACTCAAGACCTCTAGAAGAGCAGCAAATGCTCATTTCTTCAGCTCTATTCAACTCAATTTTAAGGCAGTATTTGTCCCAATAATTTAGATACCTTAGAGGAAAAATATATTAGAATTATGTATTTTATATTACATATAGGGTTAGAGAGATGGCTCAACCATTAAAGGCTAGGCTCATAACCAAAACATATTATATATATATATATAAATATAATGGATGTCTGTGCTCTGTTGAGTAATTTGTTTACAGAACTCTGGTGTTATTAAAGCCAGATATTGGCACATGCCTATAATTTCAAAACTCAAGAGGCTGAGGCAGTAGGATTGAGTTCAAGGCCAGCCTAGGCCAGAGTGAATTATAGAAAAGCTGAGGTTACGAAACAAGAGCATGTTTCAAAAAGACAAACAAAACAAAGAAATTAGGTGCTTTTTCTTTTACACTACCACTGCCCAGACTTTGTTTTTTCAAGACAGGGTTTCTCTGTGGCTGTCCTAGAACTCCATCTGTAGAGCAGACTAGCTGTAAGCTCAGAAATCCACCTGCCTCTATCTCCTGAGTGCTGGGGTTAAAAGAGTATGGTTCCAAAGGGATATAAAGTTCCAAAACAACTTCAGATCCTCCACATAAAGGAATTTAAAAGGTCATTTCTTTCCTTTGATATCCTTTTGGTCTAAATAGGAAAACATATGAATATTTAGGAGGAAGAAAGGAAGGTTAAAAAGAGAGAGAGACTGGTATCACAGAAAGACTATTCAAATCTATCTGCAAGACTCAATCTACTAACTTCTGGTGCTTTCTATAACTCTTGCTTCAAATGTTTACTATGAGAACCTCTGACAGTACAGAACTAACTCTTTAGTTTACTAGGTGTTATGGTTTGGCTCTGGAATTCCCCAAACTCTATGTGATGAAGACTTGGTCCTCAGCTGAGGGTGTTAATGAGAGATAACTAGACTGTAAAGGTGTTGACCTTATCAATGGATTAGTCCACTCCACTAATGCATTCATAGCTATGTGGCCTGTTAGAAGGGACCTGGTTAGAGAAAGTAAGTCATGGGAAGTGCCTGGAAAGGTAGGGTTCTCATTCCCAGACTCCTCCTCCTCCTCACTTCCTCTGCTTACACAAGACAAACAGCTCTGCTCTACCACACTCTCTCTGCTATGATGCTCTGCCTCAGCACAGGCTCAAAAGCACAAAAGCCAAGTGATCATGACCTAAAACCTTTGAAACTATGATTCAAGATGAATATTTCCTCCTTTCCTGGTTTCTTTGAGTATTTTGTCACCGAAATACAAAACCAACATATTAGGCTTTTAAATTAAGGCTGCAAATAAAACATATAAAATGGAACTGCCCAAATCTTGATTTTCCAACTTCCTATGGAAGCAAAACCTAGCCATAGCTTTATAGCAAAACACCCACAGAGGTTCTGTCATAGGAGCAAGGATGGCTCAATTGGTAACGTACTTGCCATGCAAGTTGAGAACTTGAGTTTGGATCGCCAGTACCAATGTAAGGTACAGGTACATGTCCTAGTGTTGGTTAGAGAAAGGCAGAACTCTGGGAAGTCCATCTAGCCCAAACAATGAGCTTCCAAGTTCAGTGAGAAACCCTGTTTCAAAAAATAAAGTGAAAAGAGCTGGAGAGATGACTCAGCAGTTAAGAACACATACTGCTTGCAGAGGACCTAAATTCAGTTTCCAACATCCACATCAGGTGGTTTACAACCACCTATAACTCTAGCTTCAAAGGATTCAATGCTATCCTTCCTCCACGGATGTTTGCAATAACATACACAACTTTTAAAAAAATCTTAAAAAAAAAAATGAGGACTGGTATGGTGGCACATATCTTTAATCCCAGCACTCAAGAGGCAGACACAGGGAGATCTCTGTTGAATTTGAGGTCAGCCTGGTCTATAAACATAGTGACTCCCAGGCCATCCAGAACTACATTATAAGAACCTATACAAAAATAAACAAACAAAATTGATGGTGACACTGGATGTCTATCTTCAGCCTCTACACATGTACACACACATGCACAAACAGAACCATATGAACAACACAAACACACACCTGTTCTGCATACCTGACAAGTCTGTACCTTATGCTGCTTGCTCAGTACTTTGGACTTAGAGGACAAAATAAACGTTTTAAACAAAAGTTAAAGTCTACATGCAATTACAAAGCTGGAATGTAACTCAGTTCATAGTGTGCTTTCCTAGTATACTCAAAGTCCTGTGACTGATCTCCAGAACCACACAAATGAGGCGTAAGGGCATGCACCTGTACTTTCAGGACTCAAGAGTTAAAGCAGTGATTCTCAATCTGTAGGTGTCAACCACTTTGGGGACCAAATGACACTTTCACAGGGGTCATGCCTAAGACCATCAGAAAACACAGATATTTACATTATGATTCATAACAGTAGCAAAGATACAGTGATGAAGCAGCAACAAAATTTTTTTTAATTTATTCCTCTCTTATATATTACATCCCAATTGCAGTTTTCTCTTTCTCCTTCACTGCCCCCCCATCCATTCCTCCTCCTTTTCCTTCAGAAAAGGGCAAGCCTCCCAGGGATGCCAACCAAACATGGCATATCAAGTTGCAATAAGACTAAGCACCTCCCCTAGAATTAAAGCTGGACAAGGCAACCCAGTAGGAAGAAAGGGGTCCCAAAAGCAGGCAAAGGAGTCAGGGACAGACCCTGTTCCCACTGTTGGAGTTCCACAAGACCAAACTACACAGCCATAACATATACACAGAGGCCTAGGTCAGATTCATACAGGGTCCCTGATTATCCATTCAGTCTCAGGAAGCACCTATGAGCCTAGGTCAGTTGATTCTGTAGGTTTTTTGTTTTTTTTTTTTTTTTGTGGTGTCCTCATGGTTCAAGTGATCACAGCATTAGGAAGGTTGAGAACCGCTGAGTTAGAGGGAGGAGGACCACCTAGTAAGTTCAAGACCACCCTGGGATACATGAGAGCCTGTCTATAAAAGAGAAGTAGGAGGTAGAGAGAAGTCCTAGAAAGATAGCTCAGTCAAGTCAGCAATGCACTTGCTTTGTAAACATGAGGATATGGGTTGATCTACATAGAACCCATGTAAAGAAAGCTGGGTATGTTGGCATGTGCCTATAATCACAAACCTGATGAGGCAGAGATAGGTGGGTCCCTGGGGACTCACTCGCCAGCCAACTTAGGTTATTTGACAAGTTTCAGGCCTGTGAGAAACCCTATCTCAAAATACAAGAATGCCTGAGGAATACAGAGGTTCTCTCTGGCCTCCACATACATACACATGTATCATATATTTCTATGCTCTCCCCCTTTCTCTCTCTCTCTCTCTCTCTCTCTCTCTCTCACACACACACACACACACACACACACAACCAATCCTTTCTTAGCCTAACTTTACGCTTATAACTTCCCCGGGCTCTACAATTCTGTGTCATCTTAAAAAATAAAGCCTTCTCTAGGCTGGGATTTCTACTAGGCTTTAAAATGGAATGTCTTATCCCTATCACCTTACAAAAAGGAGAAAAGTAGAATTTCTAGCCAGTGTTCTAAAACCAAATAGCTAAGGTTGGATGGGTTAGGAGTACAGCATGAATGTAGTATGCACTAGACCCTGGATTTGATCCCTAGAACTAATCAAACAAACAACAAAGTTTAAAATACCTAATTAAAGAACAAAACTGCCATGTAAACGCATACTTTCTTATCCTTAAAAACAAAACTATTTTATTTTTATTTTATGTGTATGACTGTTTTGTTTATATATATCTAGGTATACCACATGCATGCTTGATGCATGTGGAGGCCAGAAAAGGGTGTCAAATTCCTTGGAACCGAAGTTACCAATGGTAGTTAGGCACTAATGTAGGCACGGGGAATGGTACTGAAGAGCAAGTGCTCTTAACCGTGACCTATCAGTCCAGTCTCTAAACCCCATTTTCTCATTTAAGTTAGATGGGCAAGTTTCTCAGAAGCATCAACAATGGATAAAGAATCAGTAGACTCGAATTCTAGCTTTCTCAACTAATAAACTATGTAATCTTGCTCAAACCATAATCTCTCTGGCCTTATTCTTCTTCTATAGGTCAAGCTAACTAGAACAGACTAAAGAAGCAAAGACTGAAAATCAGCTAAAAAAAACTTGGAGGGAGGATGGGGTTGGGAGAGGATGAGGGAGGGGCTGCAGCTGGGATGCAAAGTAAATAAACTATAATTAATAAAAATTAAAAAAATTTAAAAAAGAAACAAAAAACTGGGTGAAAGCACAGATGCATCCTATTTGGTATATATCTATTCCTTTTTAATAGCAATATATTAGTTTATTGAGAATAACTAAAACCATATTTTGAAACATTATTACAGATTGAGTATCTTTTATTAAAAATATTTGAGACTAGAAATATTTCAATTTTTCAGATTTTGTTATATTTGTATTAACATATTAAGATAAGTTTCGGATGGGACACAGGTCAAAATACAAAATTCAGTTGTGTTCCAAGAAAATAGATGTACATATGTATATGTATACATGCCACAGCTAATTTTATAACATTTACAACACTCCGTGTATTTTTACTACAACCTGGCACATGACATTAGGTGCATACTTTTCTATTGTGGCATGTCATTGCTCAAACATTTTTGGATTTCATAACATTTTTTACATGCACAATAGAAATACAAAAGGAAAAAAAAAGAAATACAAAAGGAAACTGTGGGTTTTAGACTGCCTCCAAATTCACAGAAGCACAGATTATACATATTCTCTCCTTTATATAATATTCTGTAACCAGGCAGTAGTGGTGTTCACCTTTAATCAGTCCCAGCAATCAGAAAGCAAAGGCGGGCAGATCTCTGTGAGTTCGAGACCAGCATGCTCTACAGACAGCCAAGGCTACGCTGTCTTGAAAAAAAAAATTATATTCTGTAATATTTCAACATCAGAAATTTCATTACAAGTACACTATAATGGCATTCATACGGAACAGAATCCTCCAGATAATATTTCAAAAGTTGTATGCGGAAAACAGACCTTAAGAATCTTACAGTTTTAGGGATTTTAAAAATCATTTGGTCCAATTTTCTTATTTTAAGAAGAAAACAAGATTTTCACCTCTCTGCTCCCCTCAAAAAAAAGAGCATACTATAAACTAGGACCTCATTAAAAAAAAAAAAAATCTAGAATAGGTTGGAGATGTGGCTCAGCAGCTTGGAGCACATACTACTTTTGCAGAGGATCCAAATTCAGTCCCAAGTCCCCATGTCCAGTGGCTCACACCCGACGGCAACTCTGGCTCCAGTGTGATCTGATGACTCTTCCGGACTCTGAGGGCTCCCGCATTTATGCACACATACCCACACACAAAGACATACACATACAAACATATTTTTTTTTAGCTTTAAAGAAAATGTTCTAGGAGTCTGAGTCTAACAGACAGCCTAACAGTGCTGTATAGTGAGCTAATGGTGCTATGTGGTGAGAACAGTAATAATGTGGTCACCAGCTCCCCGTCATGTGGTCAGTGTATCAGTAAGGTGCCATGGCAAAGTCAGGTCCTTTCACTGCTTAGAATTACACATTTTTGCTTAGAAAGCTGGATATCATCTTTAGCTAAGTTTCAACACTCAGATTTGACGCTGAGTCACTTCACTGTAACAGAACTGTTTTATATCTGTAATAGGCAGAACAGAGCTGTGCTTGGTAGTGCATGCCTGTATGCAATCCTAGCACTTGGGAAGCTGTGGCCAGCTGAGTTACAGGCTAGTCTGGACTACATAATAAGACCCTGTCTCAATAAACAAAAAAATAAAACAAACGAAAAAGAGAAAGAGCTGCCCAGAATCTGCACTTTTTAGATGGGGTCTAATGTATCCCAGGCTTACTATGAACTTGCTTTGTAGCAGAAAATGGCCTTGTGCTCCCTATCCTCCCGCCTCCACTACCTCCAGCTTGATTGCTGGGATCAAAAGCATCATGCACCTGGTCTGTGAGGTACTACAGACTGAACATGGCCTGTGCATGCCAGGCAAGCACTCTACCATCTGAGCTACACCCCAGCCCCTCACTGCTCTCTGTGAGTCACAGACAGTAGCATTTTCTCCAAACGTTCTAATGCCTTGTCTTCAGAGACAACCAATAAATAAAGAAGACAATAAAAGTGACCTAGTTACTATTTCAAAGCACTAAATGAGAACTGAAGGTATTTATAGGTCTGGTGTCAGCCTTGTCCTTATCTGCCCTTCTTACATCTTGGATTGCCTATTCTCCACACTCATGAACACGCTGGGCCAAAGACTCACCCAGTACCTGTTATTGCTATACTTAATAAACTAGGTGATTCATGAGCACCTCTCTGTAGAACCGAAACACCCCAACAGCAGGCTGAGGGTAAAGCTCAACTGGAGAGTGTTTACCAGGCATAAATAAGGGCCTGGATTGAATTCCCAGAGCAACACACACACACACACACACACACACACACACACACACACACACCTACCTAGAACAGAAATAGTCAAAAGTGATTAAAAAAAAAAAAAAAAAAAACACTGGCAGCATTCAGCACTTCCCACTACTTTGTGGGAAGACCCACGTTCAAGAAGAAAAAGGAAGGAAGAGGAAGAGGAGAAAAAAAAAAAAAGAAAGAAAGACTTTAATCTCTATTATGAAGCTCCTATTAATATCCCAAAAGAATTTATTTCAGGCTGGGCATATACCTCACTTGTCAGAGTGCTTGCCTTGCATGCACAAGGCCCTGGGTTTAATCCTCAGCAAAGAGCAAACAGAACAAGTTAAGGAAGACACCTATAATTTCACCACTTTGGAGGTGGAGGAAGGAGAACATCTTTTTTTAGCTATATAAGGTTTAAAGAAAGCCTTGGTAATGAGACACACACACACCGATTTTTTTAAATATGGGCCTGCGGAGATGGCTCAACAGGGAAACTGCTGAACAAGCGTGAGTACCTGAGCCATGTGTTTTAGTTATGTGTGCACCTGTAACCGCAGTACTATCAGGATGGAGACAAGCAGATTGCTATTGCTAGGGTTTGCTGGCTGCCACCTAGCTCCAGGTTCAATGAGAAATCCTACCTTCAGGTGGAAAACAATAAAGCAGGGTACCCAATATCCTCCTCTGGGCTCTGTATGTGTGTATGGATGCTCACATTCACACATACATGTGGATATACAACACACACACACACAAACACACACACACACACACAAATAAGGTGTACAACAATCAAGAACGGTACCTGAAGTCGGCCTCTGGCTTCCATTACATACAAACACACATAGGTAAACAACATGCACATCACAAAATGGGTGCATACACCACATACAGACAAAAGTTCAAGATCAGCCCAGCTACGTGTAGAGTTCAAGGGCAGCTTGGGATTCATAACTGTCTCAAAAACACACAGACAAAACCATGTCATACCTATCTCAGTCTAAAAGAACCACACTGTCCCCCTTAGCTGTTCAGCTTACTTCATTTAAAGGCAAAGAGGTGGAGGAGGTGCTAAGGAGTGTCTCAATCCAAATGGAGAGCTCCTATGAGCAGAAGGTTCTTTGAGCAGTTGCCGGGAAGTGCTACCAAGAGAAGGGAGGAGGAACATGAACAGACCACGTTTACTAGGCTTATGCTAAAGAACAAGAGGGTTTCTGTGAGTAACTGACACAGTGAAGCAATACTACATACACATTTGCAATCTACACCATAGCTCATCTCAGAGACATGAAAGGGTGGAAGACAATGAGAAAAGCGTAAGGTGATTATCATTTTCATAACTCCAGGGCTTGCAAGATGGTTTAGTAGGCAGAGGTGCTGCCAAGCTGGAGGACACTAGGATCCACATAAGGGAAATAAACTGACTCCCTCAAGTTGTCTCCACACACACTCACCATGACATACATGCATGCACACATATACACACACGAGACAAATAACCCACAAAATATACCCATCTCTAAAGCCCAGTAAACATATGTGATTTTCAATATATTTTACTGTGAAATCAGCCTCCAAAAATGACTTCCAATGACTGTGTAATCCTATCTCAGACATATCAAGGTCAGTTAGTCTATGTGACCAATACAGTAATGCACAAAGGATGATATGTTAATTTTGAAATTGAATTTAAAAAGAAAGTGTGGGGGCTGGCTAGATGTCTCAGTATTTAAGAAATCTTGTTGTTCTTGCAAAGAAGTAGGTTTAATTCCCTGCATCAACATGATGGCTCCCTGCACCTAGTTCCAGGGTATCTATTCCCTCTTCTGCTCTCCAGGCACCAGGCACACAAAAACATACACATGGGAAAAACATTCATAACATTTCTGTGTTTACTTATTACACAATAGCTGCTTTTCCAAAAGACTCTAGTTGCTGGCACTCATATCACGTTGTTTATAACCACCCATTAACTCCAGTTCCACGGGATCCAATGCTATCTTCCAGCTTCTGAGGGCAACTGTACCCAAGTAGTGTACATACATACACTCAGGAACACTCAGAGACAAATAAAATAAAAACAGATAAGTCTTTTAAAAATAGCACACAGGCCAAGTATGGCGGCAGAGGCCTTTAATCCTAGCACATGAGAGGCAGAGGCAGGTTTATCTTTGTAAGTTTCTGGACTATACAGTAAGACCTGTGTAAAAAACAAACAAGAAGAGAGCATAAAGTTGGGAGGGAAAAGTAGTGGGAGATAAAGGAGAAAATGGGGAAGGGTATATTTAATCAAAACATTATAAGCATTATGAAATTATCAAATAATGTAAGAAGTATGGCTTTTGGACTGAGGATATAGCTTAGTGATAAACCATGTGTTTAGCATGGAAGCATGAGGCCCTACGTCTAATTTCCAACAAGTACAAACACACATTTTAAAGTTTCTGTCTTTACTCTGTCTCTCCTAGACTATATGTATACCTAAAGGTGAACCAGCTTCCATTTGGTTAGCTGTTCTACTGAGAAGCCTATGCTATGAAGAAAAGCACGGGTGAGCTTGGAAGAAGCCTTCCAGTTCAGCCCTGCCTTCAAATGGCTGTCTCCCTGGCTGGGAGAACCTACCTACTAGCTAAGTAGCCCCAAAGTTCCTGACTCCAAAAACTTTTGAAATATTAAAAAAAAAAATCTGCCATATATTTGGGTAATTTGCTATACAGCAATAGACAAGATAATATCAAATTAAACACATCTGAAAGAAAATGGTAGTGTTTGATAATGACTATTAGGTAAGAAGGAATCATCCAGATTGGTGAGATGCCTCCGCAGGAAAGTGCTTGCCTCCAGTCCTGACAACCTGAGTTCAATTATTAGGACTCAAATGATAGAAAGACAACTGTATCCCACAAGTCATCCTTTGACCTCCACACATGCACTGCTGCACACACACACACAGATAAACACATATACACACGGATAACTATAATAAGAAAGAATCATCTTCAAACTAGAAATGAGCAATGCCTAAGGTATCACTATAAGTAAGGATAAAAAAATACCTATTGCTTCATTGGAAGGGATTCTCTATCTTTTCCAATATGAATCTAAGCACTGTTATAGTCAAAAAGACTTCATTAGAAAAGCCCGAAACAATATTCTCTTAATAATTTTATTACCTATCTTCTAGCTCTACAGACATGGGGTTAATTAAAGATAGGTTTCTAATACAAGGAAGCCACTGTGAGAGGGCTGTCTCTTATCAGATCAGTTACGGGTTAAAGTTGAGGCAGCAAATTTATCCCCAGAGACATATGCCTGACACTAAGTTGAGATTCACAAGCCTGTCCCTCAGTTTTCCTTACCTCTAAATGCTGGATAACTGATGTTCACTGAATTCTGATATTTGTATGAATAAAAATGAAGGGATTTAGCAAATCTTGTTCCTGCACACAGTTGTCAAAAAAAATCTGACCTTTAGAACAGGAAAAAGAGGGGGATTTACAGATTTAAAGAAGAGGCAGTAGCTGTCTGCGGTATAACAAACCTTTGAAAAATTATGAAGCAGTGAAAATCCCCTACAGGTCCCAACAAAATGTGTCCAATTTGCATTCCAGCAAAGCTTTCCATACATACCACTTGGCTCCTGTGTATACTTCCAGGCAAATAAAGCCCAAGGAATAATCCCACTGGGACCCAAGTCTGATCTCTGATATATTACAGCTACATAGCTCCGGACCTAGCTCCACAAACTGCCTTTTTGGTTCCAAATAACTAAATCAAACTTATCCTGATAAGCTTTGAAAACAGGGGATGTGAGGAGTGGTTTAATGAATGTTACAACTCAACCTATTACAGACCATAGTACATTACGAAAAGGGGGGTAGTGGTTCTTATGCTTTCCACACCCCCAAATCTCTCAAGACAAAATCCAGACATACCTGTCATTCACCACACCTGACTTATTCAAAGCTTGACTTTGAGCAGATGGTTAGAATGCACTTGTTACCCAATGTCAATATGCACTGATGGGTGAAGGGATATAACAGTGACTATCACCTGTCTACTCTGAAACTGGCTCAAATTCACTGATCAACAACAACAACAACAAATCAACCAATGGTAGCATTAAATACTTAAATATATTCCAATTTATAGTATTTTAAGGAACTACACAACAACATTAGTACTTAAAAAATAATCTTTCTAAGGGTTTGAAAAATCTATCACTCAGCATGATTGGAAAAACACTGCTATGGAAAAGGAAAAATGTATTTTTTAAGAAAAGCAAGGAACTAATGGTTCCACTGAATCCTCTCTCCCTTCTTCCTTCCCTTTTGGAGGCAAGGTCTCACTATTTAGCCCTGACTAGTCCAGAGCTTACTATTTAAATCAGGTGGTTTTGAACTTGCAGCAACTTCTTCCCTCTGCCTCTACAGTGCTAGAATTGTAGGCACACATCACCACACCCAAGTTTTAGTATCAGCAGTAGTGGAAGGGCTGGGCATATGACCTAGTAGAGCAGGAAGACTGCACTAACTGCATGTGCTAAGTCCATTTGATCCTTGGCATCACACACACACACACACACACACACACCACATAGTAGTAACAACTGAAATATGGTACCCTTAAAAAGAACCAATCACACATTAGAAAAGGAGTTAACTCCCTCTTTAGGTTATTCTGGGGCCAAGACTGTAGTTTAGTGGTACAGTCCTTGCTTAGGATGTGCAAAACCCTGAGTTTGATCCCTATCACTGCTGCCAATAAGAGAAAAAGACTGATTTGATAAGCAGACAAAGTGGATAGTCATAAGCAAACTGAGACTGTTGAATGTATAGTTAGCAAGAGTCAGCCTATGGTGTGGTCTAAGAATCTAATGGCAGAATAAACAGAAATAACATCTAAAAACACAAACTGAAGTGGAAGTTTCTGGTTTCTTTGGAAACTCAGTTGTGTCATATGAATATGTTTTTTTGTTCTGGTTCCACATGTGAAATGTGGGAATGTTCCCCCCACCCCACCCTACCCCGAGGAAAACAAACCCTGTGGAAATGCTCATGATGTTTATCAGCTGGAAACTATCCCATGGTTTTCGCTAGTTGGAAAACATCCTCGTGTGGACTCTGAGAAGGAATAAACAGAAGCCCACAGACAGTGAGACAATGCTTTTTTTTTTATTTTTTATTTTTTTATTTTTTATTAATCTCTATGCTTTGTAATGGTTCACATGGCTTTGCTGGCTTATGCAGAAAGAAATGCTCCAGAGAACTTATCGCGCTGCTTTGGCAGAGTCTGGCAGCTTGTGCTGAGTGGTACCACCTCTGCTGCTGCTGCTGCTGCTGCTGCTGCTGCTGCTGCTGCTGCTGCTGCTGCTGCTGCGGTTTGCTGCATTGCTGTTTGACTGAACTGCTGGTATCCTGAAGACTGAGACTGGTATATCCCCCCAAAACCCAATGACCCTAATGAGCAGGAAGTAGCTAAAAGAGGTCTACAGGCCCTTTTCCTACTAATCTCCTACCTAATGTAGAATGGGGGAGGGCGATAAAAGGGAAGTAGAGGCGTTAAAAAACATTAAGTAGGTGTCTCAAACAACTAGGTCTAAAACAAACTATAACTGACACTTTTTTTTTTTTTTGAGCTAGGGTCTCATTATGTAGACTTGGCTGGTCTTAAACTCACAGATATATACCTGCCTCTGCCTCCCAAGCACTAGGATCAAAAAGGGTGTGTCATCAAGCCCAGCAACTTTTTCTTTTTGCAAGTCAGATTTGATCAGTATATTTGCTGCCAATTGTGGGGGAAGTCTTTTGTTGTTGTTGTTGTTTTACAGTGCTAGAGATTGAATCCAGGGATTCAAGCATAACAGGTAAGTGCTCTATCAACTGAGTGATACCCCTAACCCGAAAAACTCATTCTTAATTCTTAAACACAAAAAATAAAGCCTTAAAACACTGGGCCCCAAAGAAAAGACATTGCCAGGAGAACCAGAACTGGT
Organism: Psammomys obesus; assembly: GCF_907164565.1. Taxonomy (NCBI): domain Eukaryota; kingdom Metazoa; phylum Chordata; class Mammalia; order Rodentia; family Muridae; genus Psammomys; species Psammomys obesus. The sequence continues at coordinate 6,020,043 of NW_026596125.1, read as the reverse complement.
CCAATCAGGTCTCAAAAGCGTTTAAAGTTATGATAATATTTTAAAAAAAAGAAAAAGAAAACCAGCTGGGGACCTAACTCAGGGGTTGAGTATTTGTCTATTGTTTGTTAGGTTTTTATTGCTGTGAAGAGACACCATGACCGAGACAACTCTTATAAAAGAAAACACTTAATTGGAGCTGGTGTACAGTTTCAGAGGTTTAGCCCGTTATCACCATGGTGGGAAGCACGGCAGCACGAGGAGCTGAGAGTTCTACATCTTGATCTGAAAGAACAGAAGGGGACTGTGTGCCACAGTAGGCAGAGCTTGGGCATGGGAGACCTCAAAGCCTACCCCCACCATAACACACTTCCTCCAACAAGGCCACACCTCCTAATAGTGACATTCCCTATAGGCCACGCATTCAAACATATGAGTCTATATGGTCATACCTATTTAAACCACCACATCTATCATACTTAAAGAAAACAAGTATTGGTAAGAATATGGAGAAACTGGAACCCTTCCGCACTAATAAGAATGTAAAATGATGGCTCTAATGCCAAGGAAAGCCATTTGACACAAAGTTAAACACTGAATTGCCATATGACCCAGCAATTCCATTCCTATGTATACCCCAGAGAACTGAAAACAGGCACTGGAACACGTGTACACACATTTTCTTAGCAGCACTATTCATAATAGTCAACAGGCAGAAGCACTCCAAATGTTCATATGGCTGACAAATAAACACAGATGATAAAATATTATTTAGCCATAAGAAAGACTGAAGGGTTAGGGATATAGCTCAGTTTGCAGGAGGCACTAGGCTTGATCCACATTTTAAAATTTAAAATTAAAATAAAATTTTAAAAAGAACAAAATACTGATTTATACTTCAGTATGAACAAACTTCAAAAAAATCATGCCAAATGAAAGAATCCAGGTAAAAAGGTCATTTAGTGTTGAGTCCACTTACATATTTTTCTCCTTCTATGTGATACTATTATACAAAGTCCACCAAGACAGGAATGCAGATTGGTGAGTCAGCACAGATATAATATGATTTCCTATCAACAAATGGCTCTGGGTTCAATCCCCAGAACAGCAAATAAATAACGAGATGAATCTAGAGTGGTACTGACTAGTAGCCAGGCTGAACTCCTTAATGGGCAGAGCATTTCTTTTAGGGATAATGAAAATGTTTTGGAGATAGAGGAGGCACATTACTAAATGCTCCTACATCATTCTACCCACTTCAACCCCTGAGACAAGGTTTTCCTGTGTAGTATTCCCTGGCTGTCCTAAAACTCACTCTGCAGACCTGGCTGGCCTTGAACTCAAGAGTTCTCTGCCTGCCTCCCTCTGCCTCCCAGGCACTGGGACCAAAGGTGTGCGCCACCACGCCAGGCACCTGAGATATTCTTAACACTAGGTAGGATTATCTGGAATGGTGGTACAAGCCTACAATCCTGTAGTTCCAGCCGCTGGGGAGGCTGAGTCAGAAGGACTGCATATCTAGGGTTAGGCAGCTAGGTTAGGCAGCCACACAGTGAGACCCTACCTGAAAACAAAAGTATTTTAGTGAATAGCAAAATGCCACTTAGCCTTTTTCTTGCCTTCCTTTCCCTCATCCTTCTGGATGGGGTGTTCAGAGTGAGTAATTACTATACCTTGCGGCACTTTTTTTTTTCAGCACTACAGTTATGTGACTCTCAAAACCCTAGCTAGAATTTCAGCCTCTGAAACTAGACATTGAAACAAACAAAAAAATAAAACAAACAAAGAAAACAAAACAAAACCAACAACAAAAAGTCATGCGCTTTTTCCTAGCTAGTTTCTTCCATACCTCTTGGGCACCGACTGGGTGTAGTGATGTATGTGCTATACTCTCAACAGGCTTTCCTATTGAACGTGGTGTCCAACAACAGGGACCAGAAAACAGCCTGAAGGAAGTAGGCTATCAGATTTCAAGTAGACAGCCAGCCTAAGAGTCTCAGTGATCATCTATTTTGGTGGTCACAGAGTAAGTTGTGCACTCCTGTCCCCCATAGAATTAAAATGTTAACTTGCATGCAGAGCATGTGGCTTCCTGCTTTTTGTTTTGTTTTGTTGTTTTTGTTTTTGTTTTTTGTTTTTTGTTTTTTTTGCAGTATACCAGACTTGCCTTCTAATCAATTACTTAATTTTTATTCAGTATGGAAGGGCCTAGGAGTAAAGTATACCCATCTCTGCCTTGTGCTGCCCCCTGCAGATAGCTAGCTCTGGTTTGGCCCTTACCCTTTTCCCAAATCATACCCACATTTTATGTAAGATTTTAGTGATCATGTCCTTAACCTTTCTGGATCCTGAGGTTATTCTGGTTTTGTTTGTTTGTTTTTGTTTTTTGGGTTGTTTTGGTTTGGGTTGGTTTTTGTTGTTGTTGTTTTTAGGGTTTTGTTTTGTTTTGTTTTTTGGCTTTTTCTGTGTATAGTCTTGGCTGTCCTGGATCTGTAGACCCGGCTGCCTCGAACTAACAAAGATCTGCCTGCCTCTGCCTCTGCCTCCCAAGAGCTGGGATTAAAGGTGTGCACCATCATGCCCAGCTTAGGATCCTGAGTTTTAACTGTAAAAAAAGCACAGTCCATTTTGTGGCTATTATGGTATCCAAATGAAAAAGAGAAACACTGTCGCAGCCACAAAGTGTCTAAGGAGAGATGACAACTCAATATAACATGGCACTCGGGGTAGGATTCTGGAACAGAAAAAGGAGCTTAGGGTTGGGGGGCAGTGGCACATGACTGTGATCCCAGCACTCTGGGAGGCAGAGGCAGGAAGTTCAAAGCCAGCCTGAAAGTGAGTCCAAAACAACCAAGGCTACACATAAAAACCCTGTCTCAAAAAAAGGAAAGAACTGCTTAGAATAAGAACAATGAAATGTCACTGTGAATAAAGCATGGACTTGAATTACTATGACAAAGTACTAAATTAACAAAAATATTAATGTAAGATATATAGCAGACACTAGGTGTGAAACACATGAAAACTGTTTTAATTTTATTTATTTTTTTTTTTATGTTTATAAGTGTTTTGCCTACACATATGTCTATACACCATACGTATGTCTATGGAAGCCAAAAGAGGGCACTGGATCTCCTGGAACTGAAGTTATAGATGGTTGTAGATGGTTGTAAGTGCCATGTAGGTATAGGGAACTGAACCCAGGTCTGGTGGAAGAACAACAGTAAGTGTTCTTAACTGCTGAGCCATCTCTCCTGCCCCTGTGGAAACTTTTCTACAACATTTCTACAAATCTAAATCAATTCTAAAATAAGCCTACCTAAAAGAAATTGGTCTTGTTTTTCGTTTTGTAACAGGGGCTCACATAGCCCAGGCTGGCCTTGAACTTGCTATTATAGCAAAGGATGACTTTGAACTCCTGATCCTCCTACTTTCATCTCCCAAACTTTAGGATTATAGGGGTGTACCACAGTTTTTTAGTGTGGTGCTGGGAATGGAAACAAGAGTTCTTTGCATGCTAGCCAAGCCCTCAACCAACTAAGCTCTGACCCCAGTAAAGGAATTTTTAAATGCAAAATTGATTTATAATTCAAGAAGTTCTAGTCAATTGTAATATGTAACCTCTCGTAGATTTAGTTTGTCATATAGAGTATTGGTAAGTGGGCAGCCGTCTTAGCAGCTTAGATAACAAAGATCTTAAAGAGTTAAGTTCTGTGCTAGAGCCTAGCTCCCAGAAACATCCCAGCTGTCTCCTGCCAGCTGCTGCTTCATATCTGACTTTCAATAGAGTTGATTTTCTTTGTATGATTATTTTTGCCTCTCAACCTGTTTGGTTTAGAGAGCGAGACCTCAAGCTTTAAGACTGTAAAAAAAAAAAAAAAAAATGAAATTTGAGTCATGGGCATGGCTATTTACTGGGTCTATTTCCTAACTTGTTGAAATAGATCTGATTTTTACACCCAACTTCAAGTGTAGAAAGAGACAGACAATCAGAGACAGAATTCAGCAACTGTACACAAGCCTGACAATTTCTCTTCTGCTCTAGGGGGAGGGGAAAAGAAGAAGAAGAAGAAAGCAAAAGTCCCAGAAGTACAGGAAATTGTTTCTCAGAGGAAAGACAACACTTCCTTTCCCAGAACAATCCATCTCCCACACTGACATCCTGCCCCTGCTATATTTACCAACCCAAATCTGCCCATGATACACTTCCAGCTGCACTCCTGCCACATGGTCCTGTCACTCAGCTGGGGTTCTCAAAGGGGAATTTGTCCAAAGGACAGAGCCTAGAAATCACTACACACTAATCCATGCTTCCTCTATTGCTAGCCTTCAGAGTAAAGTGAGACAAAACACGGACACTATTACTCCCTGTTTATTTTGGAAGTGACTGGGGAGACAAGAGGAACTTCATTACATATAGTTGCTAATTTTGACTGCTCTCATAGTAGCTAGTGAGGGAGTGTGAACAACAAAACGACTGACAAAAAAGGAAGTTCAAAATAACTTTGTTGATGCTAGCCAGCCAAGGCACATCACTTCATATTTTCTTCCTCCTTAACCCACTAGGATCAGTCTGTCAAGTCACCTTATTATAGGAGGAAGATCTCTTCAGTCCTGAGCAGACAGATCCAATGAATAAAGCATGGCAGTGTTTCATTCACCCCACTTCATCCTACTTTAACACATTCACTGAAAGGGTTTTTGAAAGCCCAAACAAGACTTGACTCCTGTTTCTTGTTTTTGTAGCGCTGTGTTCTCAGTGCTTCTCTCCCACTTCAGGCTCCTAATCCCAAATTCTTTTCTTTTGCTTCTTTCTATCTGTTCTTCCTTACCATCTGTCTCTAGCTGCTTTTCTTTCCTTATTTATCTCTCTCTCTTTGCTTTTCAATGGGTAAGGCTTTCACAACAAAACATGACTAATTCTTGATAAGGTTTACAAAACTAAACTGTAGCCTATTTTTGATAGCAAAGATACTCAAAAGCAATACCTTCTGTATCTTCTAAGAAGGTACAGTTAAGCATATTAATAAGATTCTTAAAAGCAATATAAAAGGGCTAGAGAGATGGCTCAGAGGTTAAGAGTACTGGCTGCTCTTCAGAGGGCCTAAGTTCAATTCCCAACACCCACATGGTGGCTCATAACCATCTATAATGAGACCTGGTGCCTTCTTCTGGTGTGTAGGCAAACATGCAGGCAAACATTTTAAACTAAATAAGTAAATAAATAAATAGGTAGATCGATCTTTTTCAAAAATCAACATAAAAAAGTAAAGAAAAAGTGTGGGCAAACAGGAAGAAAAGGTGATAGAAAAAGAATAGGAAACGAGTTTCTAATCATTTCTCTTCAAGTTCAAGGGAAAAGGGTACTACACATTTTTAAAAAGCTTATGTAAAACTTCTCAATGAACTCAACTAAACCCTTTAAAAAAATTTTTTTTGGAGGAAAAAGTTGAGGCAGTATTTCTTTGTGTGTAGCCCTAGCTGTCCTGGAACTTGCTCTGTAGACCAGGCTGGCCTTAAACTCACAGAGATCTATCTGCCTCTGTTTCCCAAGTGCCGGGGATTAAAGACATATGCCACCACTGCCCTGCTAAAATACTTCTATATTTAACTTTGTTTGTATGTGCACCATATGTGTATAGTGCCCATAAAGGTCAGAAGGTTCTGAGCTGTCACATGGGTGCTGGGAATCAAACCCAGGTCCTCTACAAGAGCAATAAGCTCCCATAATTGATGAGTCAACTCTCTACAACACCCCCCTTTTTAAATGTTCTGAGATTAATAAGAGGATGAATTTATAGCCAATCCCATTTATTTAAAAAGAGAGAGAGAGACCTGAGGGTATGTATCTCTGTAAGGATGCATGCATGCTTTTAGCTTAAGCAAGACTGCCGGGTTTAATCCACCACCACCAAAATAAATAAATACATAAATAAATAAATAGAAAAGGAAAGGAATCATGGCTGCTATCATTCTGACTTAGAAAACAAGTATTTGTGCTTTTGGCTGAGTGGTGAAAACAATGTCATTGGGTGATGCTAGCAATTCTAGGAAATTATCAAGATCCCAGTCAAGCTCTATTGGGTCAAATATCTTCTCTTAAAATTTATCTATCTATTTACTTATTTTTACATGTATGGGTGTTTTGCTTGCATGTACGTCTGTGCACCATGCCTGTGGAGGCCAGGAGAGGGTTTTGGTCCCCTATGACTGAAATTACAGTGGTTGTGAGGGAATCAAACCTGGGTCTTCTTGAAGAGCAGACTACTGGAGTCATCTCCTCAGCCCTCAAGACAAATCTTTTTTGAAACCTCAAAATTACATTTGTTTTGTTTTTCTAAGACAAAGTCTTAAATAGCCAAGCTAGCTTCAAACTTGCTATAGCTGGGGACAGCGCTGATCTAATCCACTTCCCACTGTTGTGACTGCAGACATGTACCTTCATGTTCAGCTTAAATATTTCTTATGTCACTAAATTTTTTAATGTTTTGGGAAATAAACATCAACTTATATAGTACTTTATATTTAGCAATTATATTTCCCATAGAATAAAAAGTCACCAATTTGGTAAAGTGCTTCACTGGCAAATAGCTTTTGTTCTACATACCAAAGGAAAGGAGAAGAGAATGTCCTACCCCCCCAGTCATTCAGTCAGTCATGTGTGAGCGTTGTCAGTGAGAATGGACAGTATAACATGCCAAGTGTCGCTCAGCTCTTGGCCTGTGTTTCATTGTCAACAAGCTAGTTCACAGAGAAACATCTGCATTTCTAAGACTTTTGCCAATAATACATATATAATTTTATATGTTTATAGATAGAATATTTATATATTATGTATATATGTATATATAAAGGCAAAAAGTGCAAAGACAGGTTTCACCACGAAACTTCACTGCTTCTGAGTTCACAGCACGGTGCTCTATAAGAAGCTCTTCCCGAGGACCAGGCTCAGGGCACTGTGCTCAGTGTGACTACCTGAGCAATAGTCTGGCTTTGGAGCTCTTCTCTTTCCTCTGCTGAGGTCTTACTTTTATGGTTTTTTGATTTTCATCTATCTTTATTCTGGCTGCTTCTAATATCTTTTCATTTGTAAAAATGTTTTGTCTGATCCGGTCCAGTGTTTTAAAGAGCTATAAAACCCATGACTCCCCATGATACTCAGTCACTAATTTTTTTTTTCCTACCAAAAGAACAGCATCACAACTGGGTATGTTTGTATACTACTATAATCACAACACTTAAGACTAAGGCAGGAGGATCATGAGTTCAAAACCAGCCTGAATAGCATAGTGAGTCTCCTAGAAGACCAAATAAAAATCGGGGGCTAAAAATTTAGCTCAGTTGGTAAAGTGCTTGCTTAGGACACAAAAAGTCCTGGAATACATAAATACATAAATCAGGCTTTGTGCTAAGTGACTATAATTCAATACTCAGAAGGTAGAAACGGGAGAATCAGAAATCCAAGATCATCTTCAACTATACAGTGAATATGAGGCTGATCTGGACTATATGAGACCCTATCCTCTGACTGCCCTCCCCCAAAAAAAAGAAAAGAAAGACTACTCAAAATTCACTTCTGTAAATAGTTTTAGTTCCAAGTAGCCAGCAGTACCAATATAATAATTAATCCATGTAACACTTAGTCAAATGATTAAAACTAGTATCACTTATAAAATGGCAACTATGAATATGACAACCTACAAGAGTCTCCATATTAGCAGTGACATAGATTCATGCCAAATACACATAATCTGAATCTAATTATAAGTAAACTTTTAAAAAATGAGAAATATCAAAAACGAGGGAGAGGGAGGAACAAATGGAGTAGATAGACAATAAATGTATAAACCTGGTCTATAATTATTAAAAAAGTCAAAGTCATAGCCAAGAGTGGTGGCACACATCTGCAATCTCAACACTTGGGAAGCTGAGGCAGGAGGATCTCTATGAGTTTGAGGTCAGCCTGCCCACTGTTTAAAGTGTCACCCTTAGACAGGTGGTCCTGGAGATATATATTACTGCTCTGGCTGAGCAGAGCAGTAATTGCATTCCTCCATAGCGTCTGTCCCTGCTTTCGGGCTCCTGCCTTCAGGTTCTTGCCCTGACTTCCTCGGGGATCTAGCATGACCTGAGATCTACAAGATGAAGTGAACCCTTTTTTCCCCACAGTGCTTTCGGTCACAGTGTTTTATCGTAACAATAGAAAGTAACTACTGCATAAATGGTACCAGGAGTGGAGCATTTCTGTGAAAGAACTGAGCATGTTCTTTTGGGGGTCATTATAAAGGATTAACTTTGGGCTAGAAAAGCCACTGAATGAGTATTCAGAGCTTAATGAGATCTTGGGGGAAACAAGATGATGCTGAGATGAACAATGGGTGTACAAGCCCAGTCTATACATTTTTTTAATGTCAACGTATCCAGACTTTAAAGTCTACAGACAATGGAGGCCTGGCTTATGAAATTTCAATAGAAAATTTGAGAGGTCCTTGAAGACTCTATTTGGAAAATTGATATTTTGAATTAAGACTATGATTCTGGTCATCTGATGCTAAAGATTGGGCTATGACTAACAAAAGACCAGAACAACTAAAGTTTTTGCTTTGCTGCGACAATTGGTGATGAACATCTGGGGCTGAAGAATCAGCTGGGATTAAGAAGAGACCAGAATTATTAAAGAAAAATCTTCTGGGAAGTGTTTCCTCGGGGTCAGTGTACCAAAGCTGTGTTCCAGAGGGGAGCAAGGCTGTACCTCATGCTGGCAGCTGAAGTTGGTAATACGTTAGAGTTTCCCAGGTGGTAATGGCTTTGAAGACATGAAGGGGTCATGGAGAGTAGCTGAGATTTGGCAGCCTGTGGCAGGGTCAAAGACCCTGAAGAGAGCCCAGAAAAGATTTTTGGTGAAGGTTCAGCAGAGTTGCAGCAGGGATGACATCATTTGGAGATGCCTGTACCATAGAAGGAACACCAAGGACAACAGCAACTATGGAGTAGAGGCACCCGCAGCCTAGGAGACAAGCTATATGTGCTGTAAATAGCAGAGCCAGAGAAGAATTGCCAGAGAATCTTGCAAACATCAAGCACTAAACATTTCAAAGTACTGAATTTGGAGTTTTGCTTTGATTTGAATGTAATTGTGTCCTGGTTCTTAATTCTTGAAGTAAAAAAGTATATAACTTATTTTTTATTTTATAGGAACCCACAATTAAGGGACTTTGAACTTTTAGAGAAACTTTGGAGTTTTAGAGACACACTGGATATTTTATTTTATTGATCATCATCATGGAGACATGCTGTTCAGTAGTAGTAGTAGTAGCAGTATGGAGACATGGTGTCTCTGCGTAGCCTTGGCTGTCCTGGAACTCTCTATAGACCAGGCTGGTCTCAAACCCAGAGATCTGCCTGCCCCTGCCTCCTGAGTGCTGGGATTTAGGGCATGTGCCACCACAGTCCAGCAACTTTGGACATTTTAGAGACTAAAAATTTTAAGTGAATTTTTAAAGAGTGTGGGACTTCTAAGAGTTGGAATGTTTTATATTGTGATACTAATATAAATATGACATCTTAGGGGCAAATGAGAAAGGAAAGGTTATAGTTAATAGTGATGTGATTGTGTGTGAGGTTGACAAGGGGCCAATTGTCCTGCTTGGTTTCTGTCAACTTTCCACAAATCAGGCCAGCTCTGGGAAGAGAAAATCTTTTTTTTTTTTTTCTTTTTAGTTACATTTTGTTAACTCTGTGTCCCAGCTGTATCCCGCTCCCTCATTCCCTCCCCAACCCCACACTCCCTCCCTGGTCTCCTCCCTGCCCCTTTCCAAGTCCACTGATAGGGGAGGACCTCCTCCCCTTTCATCTGACCCTGTTTTATCAGGTATCTTCAGGGCTGGCTGCAAAGTCCTCCTCTGTGGCCTAACAGACTGCTCCTCCCCGGGGGGGGAGGCGTCAAACAGCCTGCCCTTGAAATCCTGTTAGAAATAGTCCGTGTTCCCCTTACTTTGGAAAACTACTTGGTTACTGAGCTACCACGGGCCACATCCGAGCAGAAGTTCTAGGTTATATCCATAGATGGTCCTTGGTTGAGTGTCAGTCTCAGAAAAGACCCTGTGCCCAGATATGTTTGGTCCTTGTAGAGCTCCTATCCTTTCCACATCATACTAACTTCCCTTCTTTCATATGATTCCCTGCACTCTGCCGAGGGTTTGGTTATGAGTCTTAGTGTCTGCTTTGAAACACTGCTAGGTAGAGTCTTTCAGATGCCTTTTGTGGTAGACTCCTGTCATAAGTTCAATGCACATCCCATTTGTCTTTCTAAATGAGGATTAATCACCTTCACCTGTGTCCACTTTCTTGATTATCTTCTTTAGGTGTGTAGATTTCATTATGTTTATCATATCTTGTAGGTCTATATAAGCGAGTATATACCAAGTTTGTCTTTCTCCTTCTGGGATACTTCACTCAGAATGATCTTTTCTAGATCCCACCACTTGCCTGCAAAGCTAATGCCTCCCTCTATGACTTCCTGGAGGGAAATCTGTGGGACATTTTCTTTATGATGGGAAGGCCCAGACCACTGTATGCAATGCTATCCCTGGGCATGTGGTCCTGAGCAAGCCACCAGGAGTAAGCCAATAAGGATCATCCTTTCACGGCTTCTGCTTCAGTTCCTGCCTCCAGGTTCCTGCCCCGATTTTCTCAATGATGGAGTGTGAGATGAGAGTTTCAAGATGAAATAATAGTTTCTTCTCTAATTTAGTTTTGGTCATGGTGCTTTATCACAGCATTAAAAACTTTAACTAAAACAAATAGAAATGGTAAATTACTGAATCATTAAATTTCTTGAACTTGATAATTTTACTTAGATTAAATGAAAACATCTTTGTTCTTAGGAAACATACACTAAAAATATCAAAGTGTATATGATTTACTTCTCAACTTTAGAAAAAGTAACTACATACTCACATGTATAAAGTGAAAAGAAAATAAAATCAGCTAGCAAAAGGGCATATGGGAGACCTCAGTATTAATTTTACAACTTTATTGTAAGCCTAAAATTACTGGCTGGGCATGGTGGCACAAGCTTATCATCCCAACATTGGGAATGATGAGGCAGGAGGACTGCTATGATTTTGAGGGCAGCCTGAGCTACAGAGTAAGTTCCAGGCCAAGCAAAAACCCCTGTCTCAATAAACAAAATAGAACAAAATTATCTCAAAACAAGATTCCAAAAACTACATATCACTGTCAGCTGGTCTGATAAAAATGTCTTAACATCAATTACATAAATGGATGTGAAATAACCTCTTGTGTGGAAACAAGCCAGCTTTCACTTTACCTCTGGTTTTTGGAGAAAAACTGTATCAACATAACAATTCCTTTATATTCCTTTAGTCCATATAGACAGTACAGTTTTATGTTATTACTTGAGCCTGAGTCTAGCAATATCTCCCATTCCCTACATATATAACAATTCCACCAAAGCAAGCACTATTCATTTTCATCTTCACAGATCCTGGAGAACAGAATGAGGTTTTTTTTTTTTTTAAAGGATATATTTTAATGATATAAAGAATATACAGGAAACTCAGAAAGAGTCAATATAAAAGAAAGATAAACTCCAATTTTAAAATGGTCAATTAACCTAAATAAACTTCCTTAAAAGACACAGATACCTGAAAGTAGATGAATAGGGTTCAGTGTTAACTGCAGAATGAGTTTGTAAACCCTGAAAAGAGGCTGATTAAGATGCTAAGCTGGTGTTCAACTGGGAGGATTAATGAGCCTTATTTGGATTCTGACAACAGAAGTCCATTTCACTGCATATTGCCCTGTCCAGGTAAGCTGAACCAAGGGCTTCTCTTCCTGGACAGAGGGTACTAGGATCCTCCACCGAAGTCATCAGGCCTACTCATAAAATGTGTTCACCTATAGTAAGAATTCAGAATGAACCATGGATATAGATTTATGAGGGGGGGGAGAAGAGGAGAGGGAAGACAAGGATAGAAGGGAAGGGGAGGCTGGGGGAGGAAAGAAGAGGAGGAAGGAGGGGAGGGGAGAAGAACTACACTTTAAATTTAGAATACAACAAATTACACCAAGCAAATAGCAGGTCTTGACACTATACCTCTGGAATCATAAGCAAAAATAAACTTGTATAAGCTGCTTTGGTATCTTATCACAGCAAAAGAAAAGTAACCAGTACAGAGCAAGGGTTGTATGTAACTAAGCAGTCCTGGCCGTGGTATGTTCCCACCCAACACTGGCCTTTCAACATTGCAAGCGTTCTGGTGCTTCTTTTCTCAAATGCGATCCCTGGCTAAAGAAATACTAAAATACCACATGCTAGTTTTTATCTAGAACTATTAGACCTTAGCTGGACAAGAGGGCTTTCTCCTCATTCTTTTAGCACCTCCACTAAACAGCTATTAAAATCTGTTTCATGCCCTAAACTTCAAACTTCAGAAACCCAAGGCTTCAAAAACCCAAATGCAAAGCTAAACTTTTTGGAAAAGATATGTGAATATATTATCCTCTAAGGCAATGACAATGAGCTCAGGTCTAAGATGCTCAGGCTGACCAACCAAAGGCCAATATAAATGGACTAACCAGGCCTAAAACACCCACTGTCTTAAAGCAGGTAATGAAGCTTCCATACAAATAGTCATTCCTGTGATCAATGCTAGGCAGTCAGAGCTGAGAAAGAGGGAAGCTGGGGTTCAACAGCACCATGGCATTCCACCACCAACGCTGTTCAGAAAACACCACTGTTCTCCTCATCACCCTACAACTTCCTTCTGCAAACCAGAGTCTACAATAATTTCCTGAGGTCACATGCAGAAGCTGGACAGATTCCAATCCAGTGCCCAGTTATCCACAGATCCCAGAACTTCTCAAGTGACTAGCTAGCTAGACCATAACCTTTATAAGATCAGTAACTTTATCAATCATTTTGAAAAGCAAGTCCCTACTATCCAGTTCAGTTTCTGACCCATAGTTAGTACTCAAGAAACATTTATTGAGCCAGGTGATGGTGGTGCTCACCTTTAATCCCAGCACTCCTCAGAGACAGAGATGGGCAGATCTGAGTTTGAGGCCAGCCTGGTCTACAAAGCAAGTTCCAGGAGAGCCAAGGGCTACCCAGAGAAACCCTATATCAAAAAACGAAAAGAAAAAAAAAAAAAGAAATATTTATTGACCATACAGACACACAAACACAAAACACAAACTTCTGTTGAGTTCCTAGAGATGACATTCTGTAGTTTGTAACACAAATGATCCTTTCCTTGACCCAATGAAGGATAAAAAAAAAGGGGGGGGGGGCATGTCAAATATGATATGTTTAATTTTCAGTTTTTCATTTAAAAAAGGAATAAAGTGACTCATCAATCATAATTAGGTCCACAACCCTTATTTCCTCAAGGAAGAGCATTCAGTCTCACATTCTCTAGAACTGTGATGATTTAAATGGTCTCAAACTAATCCTTGCCTGGCAAAAACCGAGTAATCCAAAACTTAGATCTAAATAGAAATATTTTACTGAAAGTAACTTGATAGAGATACAATTCAGATTTAATACCCTTTTGGTTCCCAAACTTTAAGGGACTCTAGAACCTCACAGAAATAGGAAGAATCTGGGAGTGTAGTTCAGTTGTAAGTGCTTATCTAGGATGTCCAGGGCCTTGGGTGCTATCTCCAGCAAGATGGAGAAAAGGAAATAAATAAATAGTGAAAAGGGAATCCTGATAACTCTCTCTTGGATTCCTTGATCAAGAAATAACACTGTAAATCCAAAACATTGCTAGGACAAGGGTGAATTAAATCAAACTCTCTCTGCCAGGCTTGCATTTTTTTTTAATTTTTTTAAAAAATTTTTATTTTTATTTTACGTGCACTGGTAGTTTGCCTACATGTACGTCTGTGTGAGGGTCTCAGATTCTGGAGTTACAGAGAATTGTGAGCCGTCTTTTAAGTGCTGGAATTTGAACTCTGGTCCTCTGGAAGAATAATCAGTGCCCTTAACTGCTGAGCCTTCTCTCCAGCTCACTTTTTTGAGTATTATCGACAGAAAGACAGCTTGTTCTGTAAGCCATCTTTCTTTCTTGATTTCTTTTTCCTTCTTTTTTTTTCTTTCTTGATTTCTTTTTCTTTCTTTTTTGAGCACACACACTGTGTGTGTGTGTGTGTGTGTGTGTGTGTGTGTGTGTGTGTGTGTGTTGTATCTTCCTTGATCTTTTTTTCTTTTTTGAGACAAGGTCTCTCACTGAACCTGAAGGTTACTAACTGGCTTAACTGGCTGGCCCTCATGCCCCAAGAATCCTGTCTCCACATCTTCAGAGCTGTGATTACTGACTCACGCCACCGTGCCTAACTTTTTACCTGAGTCCTGGGGATCCAAGCTTAGAATCTTAGACCTGCATGGCAAGCACTTTACCAAATGAGTTATCTCCTTAGACCCATAACACAAGCTCTAAACAAAACGAAATAATATTTACCCTTATTAATAACATGTGAAACACCAATGGCTTCCATTTTATCTTCCTACCTCCCCATTAATGTTATTTGCTTTATCAGAAAGCATGAAGTACTAAAAAAAAGTCTTGTCAAAAGAACAAAGTAACCAGTTTGAAGGTGGTTTCACTTGAAGGTGGTCAAACTTGAAACAATTTAAACACCAGTAATAACTGGTTAATTATAAACTTTGACTAATTAAATATTTATAAGTCAAATAATAAGAAAACCAAATTTGACATCAATAATGGTACATTATTTTATTTTGGGGTGAGGGTTTTCAAGACAGGGTCTCCCTATGTGGCCTTGGATGTCGTAGACCAGGCTGGCCTTGAACTCACACCCTCAGCCTCCCAAGTCCTAGAATCAAAGGTGTGTACTACCACACCCAGAGAATAATGGTCATTATTAATATGAACTTCTTGCTCTGAAACTTATTAAAACCAAAAACTAAGTGTTTACCATGCCTTTCTAGAGAAAATTGGTTTATTTTCCACTTAAAGAGGAAAGCAGTTGGTCACAGAGAGTGCCGACTAGTAAATGTAGGATGAATGATAGAACTGGATAATCATAATTGTAAATAAACTCTCACTCCCCTGTTTCAGGTGTCTGGGAGGATTACTGCCCCTGTGTGCTAACCGAGGCCTAGTCCTGGAAACTTCCAGCCTCTGTACAATCTAACCTAGGCCTAGAATGTTTTCAGCCTCTGAGACTTACTGCCTTATAAACTCACTCTTACTAGTTCTTCCTGAGCTCTGGGCTGGCTAGTTCAACTCAGCTGTCTGGCTCAAACTCCTCTCCCAGCTGACTTATTCAATCTTGCCTTTCTCTTGGCCTCTGAATTCCTCTGCTTGACCTCAAACTAATTCCAACAATCTGTTCTAATCTTCTGGCTCCTCATTCTCTGGCTCATTCTGTCTTTACCTGTGTCTAGGTTGGTCTCTCATTAAAGCCCTCTCTGCAAAACTCTCCTGGTAAAACTGCCTCCTCCTCTCTCATTGCCCCTTAAGTAGCTTCCCTTTCCTCTCTCTTCTCATAAGAGTTGAGCATATCCTATTCTGTCAAATCTTTCTCTGATCCATCACTTTTCTGCCACTCAACTAGACATCACTTTCAAACATGGTTGCTTCCTTCTACAACTATCTTTACCTTCATTGTTTGGGATTAAAGACATATACTACTACCCAGACCTAAGCTTTTCTTTACCTGAAACTTCCTCTGTACCAGGCTGGCGTTGAACTCAGATATGCTTGCCTCTGTCTCCTGAATTAAAGGCATATTTGTATTCCAACCAGATCACATAGACCTAGAACATCTTTGGATGTGATCTCTTACCAGAACAACCATGTTCTGAATTAAAATTCCTCTACACATAATTCTCTATGACACACTAAATAAATGTAATTTAAAACAATTTTTAAAAAATAAAAAGTAGTAATTGGGAGTTGGGCTGGTAAGATGAATCAATAGGTAATGAATACTTGTGCAAACTTTATCACATGGGTTTGGTCCCTGGAACCCAGGTGAAGATAGAAAAAAGGAAAAAAAAAAAAAAGACTCCACATTCAAACAAAATAACAAAAATAATCAATTAATTAAAACTGTAAAAGAGATGGCACACACTCCACTAATGTGACATAACTCACTATGGGCCGCAATCTGAAAATATCACTCTAGTTTTCAATAAGACAGTCATGACACCATCTCAATTCCTGTTTCATTAAGTCAACTTGGTGCCAGTGGGGGTTTTATTTATTTATTTATTTATTTATTTATTTATTTATTTATTTATTTTAATGTACATTTGGTATTTGGCCTACATGTATGTCTGTGTGAGGGTGTCGGATCCTCTGGAACTGGAGTTAGAAAGCTGTGAGCTGCCACCTAGGTGCAAGAGCAGCCAGTGCTCTTGGCCGCTGAGCCATCTCTCCAGCCCATGTTCTTTTTTCTTTTAAGATTTATTTTTATTTTTTATGAGTATGTGTATTTTGCCTGCATGCATATATATGTGTACCACTTGCATGCTTGCTGCCATGATTCTCCTGGAACTGGAGTTACAGACAGTTGTGAACTGCCATGTGAGCTGGAAAATGAATTCTAGAGTAGTAGACAGTACTCTTAACCACTGAGCCACTTCTCCAACCCCAGATGCCTGTTTTCTTAAACTTGTTGTTTACTCAAAGAAAATGAACCTTCATGTAGAATGAGGGTTTTTTTTCCCAGTTTTTTCTGCCAATTAATTATTTTACTTAAAAATAAAAATAACTAATGGAAAAATCATTGCCAATATAAGGGAAATCTTATTTGTTCTTATTTTAAACAACTTTTCCCAACCCAAGGCGAATCCCAGATAAACTGAAGTCCTTTTGATTCTTTACCTCTCCCATCAACGTCCCATCTACCCTTACCCTCCAGTTCTTAAGCTGCTTCCCAGATGCGGGATACATGGAAGCAGCTGCCTAGGACACTACAGAAAGCTCTTCCTCCTACACTACATCTGGCCCTGCCTTTCCACCAAATCAAATGCTGATTTATTGCCCTCTGATGTATAGTCTACAGACGCTACTTCCAAAATACCCACAGTTCAGGCCAGAAACTTGAGGCAATAATGTGAATTCCACAACTGACAGGTAACTGCTCAATAGGCATGGAACAAGGAGGGTCAGTGTGCTCAGAGCGCATGTGGCAGCCCTTCATATCTTGGCCTACAGGGGCAGCAGCAGTCAACAGAAGTTTCAGAAGAGACTTTCAGTGAGAAGCTAGCCAGTAAGCATCCAGGGGCACTTGTCCATCTAAGTCCAAAAGGTTATACAACAAACAAAGATCACACACACAAAAAAAAGGGTAACAGCTCTGTGTTGACTTCCTGAGGCAAAACTGAGTACATAAAGGAGTCAGAGCTCCCCACCTACCACAAATTTCTAAGGTTATCTGAGCTAAGAGTTCTAATTTGTATTTTGCTATATATCTAACTCTCTTTTGATGGTTATCAGGAAGGAAAAAAGTACACTATACTATTTCAGAAACTGGGGTGATCAATTAATGATCTATGAATGTGAGACAGGTAGAGAGGGGAAAGGTTAAAACAAACTATCTTTCCTGCTTAAAACTACACATTGATTGGATTTCAAACATTTGAAATCTTCTCTGAAATCTTTCTCTGAAATCTTCTTGGCATTTGCCCTGAGTTTGAGTGGGTGTGGAAGAAAGGGAATTTGTCTGCCTCCTTGTTAAAAAACAAAAGAGCTGGCTTTCCCTCTTCTTACTCAACCTATTGCTGATGCTGCAAGTTGAGCATATACCCAGGGAGATATATCAGACCTCAAGAGACAAATGTGCTAAAGAGGACAAAGGTAATAAAAGCAACCCCAATGACTCTGACATCTAACATAGACCATCCTGCTACAATGCCTACAAATTATGCTATAAAGTACTCATTTTTGAGAACTAAGACATTAACAATGCCCTTTATATTATTATTATCATCATCATCATCATCATCATCATCATCATCTAACCTCATTATGATAGCAAGTGAAAAACATTTCTATCAGCCAGAATTGATTCTGAAGGCTGTATGTCTGGGTATTATAGGGAGTAAAGGCAGAGCTATACCCACAAGAAGCAAGACTACACAGAGCTCTCTTCTCCTTCCCCCACCCTTTCTCTATTTGAGAAAGATTCTCACTACTAATCCATCCTTTCCAAGAATTCACTGTTGAGGCTGGCCTCAAACTCATGACACACCTGCTTCAGCCTCCCATAGTACATGTTGTAACACGGGTATGCACTACCATACCTCGCTACCTATTCTCAACACTCTTTATCCCTGCCCTTTTATGTGTACATGTTCCTGTTTACATGGGTGCCAGGTGCAGTGCACTGGCACACAGAAATCAAAAGTCACTACTGGGTGTTTTCTATTGTCCCAACCTTATTTTTGAGACAGGGTCTCATACATTTTTTTAACAATAATTGCCCAATCATGATTTGAACTGCTGGGCTTCAACAATCCTGCTCTACCTCCCAAATAGATGAAACTATAGGCACTGTGCCAAGCTATCAAGACATACTCTAACATGATCATCAATTTTATGTTTTATGCGTATGTATGTATGTATGTATGTATGTACATCTCTATATATGGTCTTATGCTTTATTATAAACTAAGAAAGTGAAAAAGTGATAAGAAATACATAGATTTGCCCAACCCTGCCCCTTCCAACATTTAGCCTTTTATATAAATTTCTCTGCCAAACTTGGTTCTTTTAATTTCCTCTGAAGAAAAACAAAGTAGTTTTCTGTTATACCTTGGACAAATCAAAAGTTCAGTTTTTGCCAGACATAGTGGTACATACCTTTAATCTCAGCTCTCAAAAAACAGGTAGAGAGAGATCTGAGTCCCAGGCTAGCCTGGTTTACACAGTTTATTCCACCAACCAGGGCTATATAGTGAGACCCTGACTCAAAACAAAAAGTTCACTTCAGTGTAGAGAAAATTTTTGAGTTTTGGTTTCTTTGGGAAAAAAAAAAAAAAACCACAAATATTATAAGAATATGTTTTTGTTTTAATCCCAGGTGTGGGGATATGGGGCTGCTTTGCAGCAGCTAACTATGATTGGTCTCATGCTCTAGCATGATTTTGCTAGCTGTAGACAGTTTCTGAGATTGTGTGACACTTGCAATTCTAGGGACTTTTCAGAAGGTATATAAATGCTACAGCCCATAGGTGGGTGGCTGGTTGGCAGTTGGCTGCTGTTGGTTTCTGTTTGTTGTGCACATAGAAACAGAAAGAAGAAATTAGATATCCTAATGGCAAAGATCAAACTTGCCCCAAGGAACTCGATGCTCCTGGTCAACAGGAAGTAGTCTAACAATAACGTCAACCTCTTTCCCTTCTATCCTTTTTTCTTTCCTCTCTATTGTTAGGAGATTGAAAGGTAGAAGAAAATGGGTAGAGAAGGGTAGAATAATGCCAGGAGAGTGGTACATCCCTTTAATCCCAGCAGTTAAGGAGGCAGAGAAAGCCAGATCTCTGTGAGTTGGAGGCCAGCCTGGTCTACAAAGCAAGTCCAGGATAGCCAAGACTATACAGAGAAACCCTGTCTCGGGAAAAGAAAGAGAGAGAGAGAGAGAGAGAGAGAGAAGAGTAGAAGAAAGAAGAGCCCACAAAGTAGTAAAAAGCCAGCTACACTTCAGCTCCAAGTGAAGCAAAGTCAATGACTCATTTGTCATTCTTCATATGCTGGTTAATGATATATTATTATTCTGCTATTCCCCAAACTATAGACACCTATAGAAAAAAATGAGTATATATAAACTCAATCAACATAGGAAATAAATCTAGTGATTTTTTTTTTTATATAATGTATTCAATCTTTTCCCTGATAATTACTCCTAAAATCTCTTTTCCTTTTCTCCTCTCCAAATAAAACCTAAGGTATGAAGCATCCTTGAGCTGTTGTTTTCTACCTTGGTAGCTATTTCTAAGAGACCTAGGCCAGACAGGTGTTAAGTCATAGTTCCTCCCAGGTTGGCTTCCAGACTCTGTTTAAATGTTCTCTGAAACCTCTGGAGGAAAGATGTACTCAAACCTCCTAGCTCAGTTTCTGAATTCAAAAAGCTTGAGACAGACAAACCCTTACAGGTGTGTTTGTCCAAGATAAACTATATTTAAATAAACTCCTAACACATTCACTTTCTCCAGGCACCTGCTTCTCCCTCTTAAACTCAAGTATGTCAATTCCTGCTATCCCAGTTAACTCACTAAAGAAATATCCTGTCCCTAGGAAGTATTCTATGCAATCCACTGGTGCCTTTATAAATGTCTACATTTTGACTATAACAGCTTTACAAGAGAAAGCCAACTTGAACACAACTTTTGTTCATTTACCTTGACTTGTTTGTTACTCAAAGAACAAGAAAAATGGCAGCAAGCTGGTCTTGACAACACAAACCTATAAACCTAGGACTGGGATGTCAACCCTTAAATATTAAGACCAAGTCAAAAAAGAAGGCGGGAAGGAGGAAAAGGTGAAGGCAAACTGTTGTCATTCACTGTTGTCCTTTCCAGACCTTGTAAGGATCATACGGAATAGAACAGAGATCACAAGTAGCTTCTCAGTGTCAGACAGAGCCCTTGGTCTTATAATACCAGCAGCTATAAGAACACAACATTTGGTTCTCCATACACACATACTTTGGTTCTCACTCTCTCAGTTCTTATAGATTCAATGACTAAGTGCTTAAGAAAAACACCTGACTCATAGCAGGTATTCAGGATATACTGGTAAGAAGCAACCCAAGAGCCCAGGAAAAGAAAGAACCCAAATCTCAGAGAATAGCAAAAACAAAAGGATCCAAAAAGCTAGCATAATTCCATAGTATTTATACTGGACTCTCCAATCTGATAATCTGATAATCAAACCAGCACATGAGTCCTAAAAAGCCGTGTGCCAAACATACACACACAGACGGACAGATGGACAAAAATGCACACATAGAACTTTAAAAAAATGAAGTCTTCCTCAAGCCTGGCCCTAAAGGCTTTAATGCCATTAAGAACTGGCCCCAGGGGGGTGAAGAGAGGTTAAGAAGGGGCTGGAGTACTCAGAGGTTAAGAGCACTGGCTCTTCTTCCAAATGTCTTGGAGTTCAATTCCCAGCAACCACATGGTGGCTCATAACCATCTATGATAGCCTCTTCTGTCATGTAGGTATAATTACAGACAGGATACTGTATAAATAATAAATAAATAAATAAATAAATAAATAAATCTTTAAAAATATATATTTAAAAAAACAAACAAACAAAAAACAGGTGGCCCCAGATAAGCATGGTAGCAAATAACTATAACCCCTTCTCTTGGGAGGTAGAGGTAAGAGAATTCTGATTTTGAAGCCAGCCTGAGCTATACAGTAAGACTTTATCAAAATAAATATATAAATAAATGAAAACAAGCTCAATGGTAGAGTCCTTCTTTAACAAGTACAAGGCCATGGGTGTAGTCCCCAGCACCAAAAGAAAAAAAATTCTATAAAAAATTTTTGTTGTGAGCCAGGTGCGGTAGCACAGACCTGTAATCCCAGCACTCTGGAAGACAGAGGTACATGGATCTCTGGAAGTTTCAGGGTAGCCTGGTCTACAAAGTAAGTCCAGGACAGTTAAGACTACACAGAGAAACCGTGTCTTAAAAAAAAAAAGAAAAAAGAAAGAAAGAAATTTTAGAGTATTTCTTTTTCTAGCAAAGAATCCCTTTGTAAAGATGTAAATTTATAAATATGTGTGTTCACACATGAACACATACATATGGGGAAGGTGCTTGAAGACCAAGGAAAAGGGCAGCCTAAATCTGTATACAAAATAAGCACGGCCAAACACCACAACTCATAAGTAAATAAAGCTCATTTCATAAAACTATACTAAATGAGGGCACTAAGACTTGCAAAGACTTAATCCAGTCTGGCAAAAAAATTAATCAAAGGTCACAGACCATGTCAGCTAGAATCATTCCTCTTAACTGTCATCTCTTCTCAGCCCTAAATCAAAGAGCAGCATCAGGAGCCTGATATTTGACCTTCCTTTTTATGGCCATTCCATGCCAAAGATCTTACTACAGGCTGTAGCCTCAACATAACCCTACTATTTTGCCAGAGCCCCATAAGATTACTAGAAGGGTGAAAGGAAACGTACCTTTGGAATCTAAAGCTATGGGAGGCTTTGGGCAGATATAAAGACCACTCAGGACAAAAGGGCCACTACCCACTCTCACAGTGACCCTTTTGCCCCTAAGCCCAGGATACCCCAGCCCTGCAGGCAGCACAGAGTTAACTACCCACCCGTTCTGAGGAGCACAAAGGTACATCACTGCAACATGTCTAACATTTACATTGCCTCTCTCTGCTCATTAAACAGGTTTTGGTTAAATAATGAACAAACTGTATTACAGACTCCGATGAGAATTCCAAAATTATAAATCAACTGGGAAAGCCCAAAGGAGCAGACAGACAGGGAGGGGGGAGAAGGATAATATTGACTAATATAAAGGGCGCAGCTTGACAGTGGATATTCCTGCCACACCTGATCAAACACACTCTGTGGGGGGAGGGGAAAGAGAGCAAGAGAGGGGAGATGGGACAAGACAGCCTGAAATTTGCATCCGGAAAAGATTAAAAGGGATTCTTTGGGGATAGAGAAAATACATAATATATATTACTATAAATGCAAAACTGTACTAAAAGCTAACTCAAATGTCAAAGATTACAGCTTGAATAAATTTAAATATAAAAGCCATGTGCTTTCTTGAGTTAATGAGAGAGACATAAAAGGACAAAGTGGGCCAAGAGCCTGAACAGAGCCTTATGCTGCCTTTGCTGGGCAATGGGTCCAAATCACGGCCATGACTACACTCAAAAGCTTCTCTTCAGAGTTCTGAGCCCTAAAAAAATGTGAATTCATTAGTTTTGTAGCTTATATTTGATTTTTTTTAATGAACTATGAAGCTAGGAGTAGCAGTGCACATCCGTAGCCCCAGCCACTCAGGAGGTTAACAAAAGCATCACTTGAGTCCAGAAATTCAAGAGAAGCCTGAGCAAGACAGCAAAACCCTGATTACATTAAAGAAAAACAAATTTTGAGCTCTAATTTACAGGCTATAAAATTTATCCTTGTAAAGTATACTACTCAGTGGTTTCTAATATACTTTCAGAGTTACACAACCATAAGACATTTTCTTTACTCCCAAAGAACCCCTCACAGCCCTGGAGGGGCCGTTTTAACTCCCCGAAGGATTGCCTGAAACCATCTTAAGAGCCCTAATGACTAAGGGGGCTCAAGCAAGTCCCCCTCACTGATATATTTTTAGTCAAAGTAGCAATATGAAAATTCTGTAGGGCATTAAGTCATAACAGCTTGCGTAGACACTAACAATAAATATTTTCTAAAGCTATGTATCTGTGAGAATAACTAGTACGGACTTCAGCAACCTCACTTATGTATGTGCTTATGTATGTAAAAGTTCCTCTGCTTATAAAATGAAAAGAGAGAGAGAGGAAAGGAAAGGAAAAAAAGGCAAAGGGAAAGGGAAAAGGAAAAGGAAAAGGAAAAAGAAAAGAAAAAGAAAAAAAGGAAAAGGAAAGGAAAAGTTTGGGGCAGGCAGGGCTGGTAATGTCAGTTGCCTGAAAGGTCAGCACTCAAGGAGTTACATGTGATTGTGAGCCTCGTGACATAAGTATTGGGAACAGAACTCAGGTTAACCATTAAGTCACTGCCTATATTTAATTTTTCTAGCTAATTCTTTTTGGCTTGTTTGTTTGCATGCCACTAGGGATTGAACCCAGGGCCTTCTGAATATGAGGCAAGTGTACCACCATTGAGCTGTACCTCTGATCCATTTGTATTTGTTTTGCTTGTTTGTTTGTTTTGTTTTGAGACAGGGTCTCGCTAAGTTGCCCAGGCTGGCCTTGAACTCATTCTATAGCCTAGACAGGTCTTAAACTTCCAACCCTCCTGCCTCAGGCCTATATCACCATGTCTGGATTTCGAATTTGCTTGCTTGCTTAAGATAAGACCTCATTTTGTAGCCCAGACTCTCCTGGAACTCAATGTATACACAAAGAACCTTATATTGTGTATAAGAGGGTAATAAAGTAAGAAAGTCACAAAACCTATGTGTTGCTCTTATTGTTTACTATGTGGCCTAGGTTTGCCTCAAATTCATGGCCCTCCTTCTGTCTCAGCCTGCTGAGTGCTTGGATTACATGTGTAAGCCATCAGACTCGGCTTAAAACTAAAATTTTAAAGTTTTTTTTTTTTTTTTTTTTTTTTAATTAAGTGAAATTTGTTCCTTTGTAGATAACTTCAGTCCCTGTTTGGGAAAAATAACCAAGGAATATTCTCCAAACTTTTCCCTGTATTTCTCATAAAATGAGGAATTTTTTTTCACTTATTATTTGCTTAATTTGTTGAAATCTAAATACTATTCAATTATGGTCTGAGATAGACCCACTAGCTCAGAAAATTCCAGGCCTACATTACAAGAACCCTTTAGAGGAACACAGTTCTGAGGCATTCCCTTTCAGTCTGTATTGCCTTTAAAAAACACAGGGAACAATAAAGACAACAAATAACAACAACAAAAGCCACACATGCATTAATGTTTTTCTTTCATTACCTTCTTCCCCCACACGTACAATAAAAGATACTTTGTGTATATAATCCCCTCTAATTAAACATACCAAAGCAATGTAAAACATGGGAAAGAACACTAACCCAGGTCAGAAACCTAAAATTTACTTGATTTCACCTCTGAGAATTAGCTACATCAAGTGTATTGTTTATTTTTTTGTTTGTTTTTTTGTCTGTTGGAGGTTGGTCTGGTGCACTGTGTATTCAGATGCTGAATTCTATGCCCTGAAATCCAGATGCAGTCCAGACATGAGCATTGTCATGACCATTGATCAATGTTGGGTAAACATTGCTTCCCAATTATTTCTGACTGGTTAATAAAGAAGCTGAGCAGACAATCACTGAGCAGGGGAGAGAGGAAGATGGGACTTCCCTTCCCAGTCTTGGGTCTCAGACAGGGACCATGAGATAGAAAAGAAAGAAGAGATAGAGAAGGAATTCACCATGAGGATACAACAAAAGCAGCAAAGGTAAGATTGAGCAGGCAAGTAACAAGCACACGACTGGAAAGTAGCCAGACTAGCATATTTGGGTTAGAAAGGGAGAATATCTGCCCAGTTATAGTGCTTTAAGCTGGATGAGTAAATCTAATGGGCCTCTGTGTCAATTATTTGAAAACTATGGTGTGTATTAGAAAAGGCCCCTACTAATATAATTCAACATTTGGTATCCTCCATGGGGTACCATTTGTAACAATAGAGTTTAATTTGGGGGTCTTTTGTTTGGTTGGTTTTTGTTTTGTTTTTATTTTTCGAGACAGGGTTTCTCTGTGTACCGTTGGCTGTCCTGCAACTAACTCTGTAAACCAGGCTGGCCTCAAACTCACGAGGTCCTCCAGCCTCTTCCCCTCCTGGGTGCTAAGATTAAAGGTGTGTGCCACCATGCCCAGCTCTTTTATTTTATTTTGATTTTATGTACATTGATGTTTTGCCTGCATGTGTGTCTGTGTGAAGGTGTCAGATCTTGAAGTTACAGACGGTGTAAGCTGCCATGTGGGTGCTGGGAATTGAACCCAGATCCTCTGGAAAATCAGTCAGTACTCTTTTAACTACTGAGCCACCTCTCCAGCCCTTCAAGGGTCTTTTCTAACCACCTGTTCTAGCTCCCAAATAATGAGTCAGAGACTTTATTATTTATAAATAAATGCATAGGCTATAATCTTTGGCTTATTCCCTGACTACCTCATAATTTCTTTTACATGTTTATTCTAGTCTACGTGTGGCACATGGCTAGTTACCTCTCCTCAATTTCATGTGGCCATCTTTCTCAGAGTCCAGGGCAAATCTCCTCTGACTATCTCCCAGAGTTCATCTCTCTCTGCCAGAGCTCCTGCCTCCTATTTCCTGCTTCAGCTAATAGGCCATCAGCTTTTTATTGACAGGTAATGCTTCCATACAGTACACAAGAGATTTTATCTACATTTGTCTGTTTATTTCACTTAAGATAGGATCTCGGGGCTGGAGAGATGGCTCAGTGGTTAAGAGCACTGTCTGCTCTTTCAAGGACCTGGGTTCAATTCCCAGCACCCACATGGCAGCTCACAACTGTTTGTAACTCCAACTCTGAGGGATTTGAAATCCTCACACCAATGCACATAAAATAAAAAATAAATAAAATAAAAATCAAAGATAGGATCTCATGTAGCTCAAACTGGCCTAAAATTAGGATGTAGCTAAAAGATGATCTTGAATTTCTAAACCTCTTGACTACTCCTCTCAAGACCTGAGATCACAAGCAAAGCACATGCCACCACACCCAGTTTTATGGGGTGTTAGGGATTGAATCTAGGGCTTATTCAGAGGAGATAAGCATTCTACAAACTGAGCTACATCACCAGCCCTTCTGCTAAATCACTTTAAACCTCTCTGCACTTGACTGTTTTTCATAAAAAGGGGACAACATTATGCATGCCTTCTTCATACATTTCTGTAAACATTAACAAGGATAATAAATATGAAAGTGGCTTTGAAAATTCTAAATGTGAATATTATATAAAGTTAGTTTGATTAGGAAAATAAAAGGACAAAGGAATCTGAGAACATAAGACTGCAAAACTGGCATGTTTAATCTATGAGCCAAATCTGACTTGCATATGTTTTAAAAAAGATGTATGTTTCTCATTTACATCTTACCTATGCCTGGTGATCTCCACAGGCCAGGCTGAGGCGCTGCAGAGCTACATCCACAAAACCTGAAATATTTACTATACCATCTTTTGTTTTTATTTATTTGTCTTATATGATCCTTTATATGAAAATTTTGTCTATTCCTGCAGTTGTAGAGGGATTTTAATCCAGCAACACAGCGACTCTGTCTGGAATAAAGACATGCCTTCAGCACACACCTTTAGTCCCAAACAATGAAGTAAAGTTAGTTGGTAGAAAGAAGCACCCATGTTTGAAAGTGATATCTAATTGAGAAGCAGATAAAGTGATGAATGAGAGAAAGATTTGACAGAATAGGATATGCCTAGCTCTCATGAGAAGAGAGATGACTGAGAGCGAGAGAGAGAGAGAGAGAGGGAGAGAAGGTAATGTTATTGGGGGAGTGTTACAGAGACAGGTTAAAGAGAGAACAAGCTAGACACAAGTGAAGACAGAACAAGCCAGAGAATGAAAAGGAGCCAAAAGATTAAAACAGATTGCTAGAATTAGTTTGAGGACAACAGAGCAATTCAGTCAGAAGCTGAAAGAAACCAGTTTGAATCAGTCAGCTTAGAGAGCCGTCTGAGCCAGAACAGCTGAGTTGAACCAACCGGCCAGAATTCAGAAAGAGCTAGAAAGGGTGAACATATGCAACAGTAAGTCTTAAGAGACTGAAAACATTGTAGGCCTAGATTAGACTGTATGGAGGCTAGACGCTTGCAGGACTAGGCCTAGGTTAGCAGAAGGAGGCAGTAAGCCTCCAAGATGACAATTACATCAGGTAAATAAAAGTTACTTTTACATGCAGTAAATCAAATCTGTGTATTTCTTAGTAGGCCAGGTAATTCTACCTACATGGGGAACCTTAACTATTGCACTGTGTCCTACAGGTAAGGGGAGTCTTACCTGTTACACTGTTTAAGACCTCCTTTAGATGACTGAAACTATGTAGCAGAGGATCCCGTTCTTCATCCTGGAAAATCACAGGTCAAGAAAAAAAAAAGTTAATCCAAGATAGAAAACATAAAACAAAAGATCAAAACTTTTTCTTACTCCAACCAGAAAATTCAGTAAGTTTTCCCTCTGAGTAAAGTAACTTAGCCATGACTCCTTATTTATTTCAGAGAGTAAGCTGTGGGCTTACCTAAAATAAGTTCTTCAGTGCTAATTTACAACCCAGTGTCTTTTATTCTTTTAACACTTTTTACTGCATGTTATTTTGTGTGCATGTGCATGTGGGGGTGGAGGTGGCACGCCCTGGTGCACTCGTGCTGATGAGAAGACAACCTGTGGAGTCGGTTCTCTCTTCCACCCTCTGATCCTAGAGATCAAACTCAAGTTGTCAGGCTTATTAGCAGGTACCTGCCCACTGAGCCACCTCACTGGCCTCAGCCCAGCTTCTCCTGTGAACCACAGCCTATAAGGCAGTCACATAACCAAATGTGGAGTGTCTTGAAAATGTTGGCAACAGGAAAATATCTCTGAATATAGAATGACCAAAATTTAACTCAAAATCAAATGAGTAATGAATCCACGGTGTATCCCCCATGCTGCATTTCCCTACTTCACTGTTGGCCGCCATTGTCCTAATCATGCCATACCTCATATATAAGCATGCCTGAAAATATCAGCTCAGATTTCAAAACAGTATGTTTTATGAGCTGCAGTACTTTTCTTGTATATACAAACTTTCCTGCTCTTCTAGAAACAAAACATAAGTTTAGTTATGGAAAAAGGATTTTAAAAATACTTTCTACTTAATTCCTCCGCATGTAGTTACCAAAGTAATATGTCTTAGCACTGTATTATGTTAGAATGCTTGGTTTTAAAAATTGTTTCAGTTACTAACAAGCCACATTTAAAAAACAAAACAAAACCATGAACTGCACAGTGGTGATACCCGCCTTTAATTCCAGCACTCAAGAGGCAGAGGCAGGCAGATCTCTGTGAGTTCTAGGCCAGCCTGGTTTACAGAGTGAGTTCCAGGACAGCCAGAGCTACACAGATAAACCTTGTGTCAAGAAAAGAAAAAAAATCATGAATCTTTGCTTAAGATTACAAAAGAATTTCTAAAATTTTTGATGTTCCTAAACATACTTCTGCCTTATGTACTATGTATTTATGCAAAATAGCACTGTTAGTATTAAAAATTATAAAATCAAATCAAAATAGGTACCAACTCTGAAAAGCAGTGACAATGTGCCACATCCCGCAGTACCAAATATTCAGCCATGATTTAATTCTTTATGTAAGAATGAAGAAGTACATACTGTAGGCTATTCCCAAATGTTGTGGGCTCCGTGTGTAAACTTTATAAACTTTGTATACTTTGTAAACCCCCAACTCAGGAAAGTGGCCAGACTCCTGCCAGAGGAGCTCCAGCAGCCAGGCCCTGCCCTCACATTTCCCTAACGGTCCATTTTCTAATGGCTGTTAACTGTTATTGCCTCTGAGTGCCCAGACCCTGGTCTACAAGAAAAATACTACCAATCCTTGAGTTTTCCCAAGCTCAGGACTTGAAATCCTACCAATCCTTACTCTGGAAAGCTCTGCCGTAGAAAGCTCTGCCCCTAAGAAATCCTATATAAACCCTGCCTACTGTTCAGTTCCTTGCTGTCTTCTCCCTACAACAGAAGCAGCCACCCCTGGATCCAACCCTCCAAATCTTTCTAATAAATCTCTTTTATAAGATTTGCTGCCTGGTATGACTTTCTCATTGGAAGAAGCAAAGAAGGGAAAAGGGAAGAAGCAAAGAAATGAACCAGGGCTGAGGCTCCCAAGAGCCTGAGCTTAGCTGGGGACACCCACCCTTGGGAGCTCCATCCTGAAGAGGAGTGGGGAAGTGGAACTGTTAGCTGCAGCACTCTAGCTCAGCCAGGAATATTCTCCCTCAGGGTTGCAACACCTCTGCTGAGGAGGCTTCCTCTCAGAGCTGCTTTGTTTCTGGGCTCCCATATCTCAGGATGCCCTTCCACTGGGACACTGTCCCACCTCAAAGCAGCATAGTTCCGGGGATCCCAAATCCCAGAATATCTTTCCATCCAAGCAGAAACACCAACACATATTCCTTATTAGTGTACAAATGTTTTCATCTTTAATAAATATAAGATTATATGTCTATCAAAGCTTTTTTTAAAACATTTATTTTGTTAGTGTGAACATATGGGCACTTACATGCCTTGATGTAAGTGTGAAAGTCAAGAGTTCCTTCTCTCTTTCCACAATGTTCTGGGTAATCAAACTTGGGTCATCAGGCTTGGCTGCAAGCAATTCTACCTTCTAAGCCATCTCAGTGGCTCCCAAAGAATTATTTTTAAATAAATTTCTTTATGATATATTAGCAGTAAGTGTTTTATTTGTATGCCTATTTTAATACCTAAATGTCCCAGGGTCTTTCAAAACTTCTCACCAAAAAAAAAAAAAAAAAAAAAAGGAACCAATATTTTTTAAAAAATGGCCAAGAACATTATTTATATAAGTATGTGTATATACAAACCCAAATGTCTGTGCTTTTATTTCACATACATACTATACAGATATATATTAGAACTTTCTAACTTGGTGAGAATATATATAAACTATTTGGTGGCTATATTTGAAATATTCCCATATTTATTCAAAAACATTGATGGGGGGAGAGATGGTTTAGCAGGTAAAATGGTAGTTAGAAAGCACTAAACTTGGTTTTATAATTGTGCCAACATTTTTTTAACCAATTCTACAAAATACACATATATATACACATACACACAACAACAAACTAACTTTATGTATGTGGGGAGCACAGTAAAGAAACTGCCAAGATGACCATTCTATGAGGAAGAAGGTTTTTATTGTGGATAAGAGAGAATATCAGAGGCACCTGGAAGAGTCCAGAGCAGAGAGAAAAGAGAAACTGAACATGGCCAGGGCTAGTGCAGCTAGATAATGGGAGAGAACAGTGGAGACAGCAAAAGATAAAGACAGCAAGAAAGCTTGAGATAATAGGGGCTGAACAAATCATGCAGATTATAAAGAGGAAGGGTAGCTGGAGGGAGGAGCAAAAACAAAAACGAACCACTTCACAAGTTCCTGAAGAATGATGGCTTTTATCTAATAGCCAGAAATCCTTCTACAGGCCAACTTGAGCTCACTTAATGGATACACGGACTTCCTGAGACCTAACAAGAACAAGAAAGTTTCTTATCCATCTCATGATAAGATACGACCTGCTCCATATGTGGAAGCTTGCAGACTCCACTGCACAGAATTATCATCACCCAGCTATACTCTATGCATCATCAATAACTAAACTAATTTGAATGAATTTGATTACTAATTATAGCCCTAGGAAATTAGAAGTCTTTCTGATGTTTCTAGGCATACCAAAGTAGTCCCAAATATTAACTTAATTTACAAAACTATCAGGCACATAAATGGCACACAGACATACAACTAGACAAAATATCCATTTACATAAGACAATTTTTTAAAAATTTAGAGAGTATTAGATCCCTGAAACTAGAGTTACAGACAGTTGTGAGCCTTAATATGGGTGCTGGGAATCACACCAGGTCATCTGGAAGAGCATGCTGGCTCTTAACCCCTGAGCCAGCATTCCAATCCCTGGACATGGGATTTTGGGGTTTTTGCTTGTTTGTTTTTAGTTTGTTTTTAGATTTATTTAATTTTACTGTATGTATGTTTTGCCTGAATGTTTATCTGTGTACACATGGGCTTGGTACCCATGAGACCAGAAGAAGGGAGAGGATTCCCTGAACCTGGAGTTACAGGTAGTCTGAGACACCATGTGGGTGCTAGGAATCAATCTGGGTCCTCTGGAAGAGCACCTACTACTGAGTCATCTCTCCAGGTCCCGGTTATGGTGTTTTATCACAGCAACAGAAAAATAATTATCAAGAGTGCTTTCCCACCAGTTGTGGTAACACACTTTTAATCTCAGCACTTGAGAGGCAGAGGCAGGCAGATCTCTGTGAGTTCCAGACCAGACTGGTCTACAGAGTGAGTTCCAGGACAAAGACAGGCTACACAGAGAAACCCTGTCTCAAAAAACAAAAACAAAAAAAAAAAAAAAAAACAAGAAAAGAGAGTGCTTTCCCTTTCTTAATAAAGTGTCTCTATTTCTAGTTCATGTATTTATACACTGTATGTGTGTATGTGTATATGCACACACACACACACACACACACATATATATGTACATACATATAAGAGAGAAGAATGTGGTCATCTTTTGGATTAAGCCTGTAAATCTGATGCCAGTTGGAAAAAAAACAGAAGTGTCCTTGGATGCAACAGTAATTCTGAATTCCTATTACTCTCATTATTACTGAAAAAATGATTATTGTTTTAATTAGGGGGACTTCTTATGTTTATCTGTGTATATGTATATGTAAGGGCACACACACACACGTAGTAGACAGAGGACAACCTGTGGGAGTCAGTTCTTTTCTTCCAGCATGTGGGTTCCAGGGATTGAACTCAGGTGGTCAGGTGTGGTGGCTTGAATGAAATGCCTTGAATAAATGGCTTGAATGCCCTCATAGTCTCATATATTCGAATGCTTAGACACCAGGGAGTAGAACTGTTTGAGGATTAGAAGGATTAGGAGGTGTGGCCTTGTTGGAGAAAGTATGTCACTGGAAGTGAATCATATAGTTTCAAAAGCCCATGCTAGGCCCAGTTTCTGTCTGTCTGCTGCCTCTAGATCAGGATGTCACTCTGAGCTACTGTTCTAGCACCAGGTGTGCCACCATGCTCCCCACCATGATGACAACAGACTAACTGTACACCCCAATTAAACGCTGTCTTTCGTAAGAGTTGCTTTGGTCATGGAGTCTTCACAGTAATCGAACAGTAGTAATACATCAGGCTTTCTCCACTCACCCACCCTGCCAGCCCTTGTTGTTCTAAGTTAGCCTAATGGGTTTCAACTACAGAGTGGTGCTGGTGCATACCTGTACACCCTAACACTTGGGAACAGAGGCAAGAAGATCAAGAGTTTACAGACAGCCTCAGCTACATACTAAGTTTGAGGCCCTGTCTAAAGAAATAAAGAAATGTAATGGATTTCATTGTGGCACTTGCATATATGAATATTATTATTCGCTTTGTTCTTATCTGCTACCCACCATTGCCCTCTCCTATCCTCCTAGCCATTATAGCTGGTCCCCTGTTCCCCTTAAGCAGATTCTCTCTTCTTTCCTTTTGGTTTGTTTTGCTGTGTATTCATATGAGTAGGTATACGTCACATATGGAAGTCAGAGGACAACTTTGCAAAATTGTTTCTCTCCTTCCATTTTTATGTAGGTTTCAGCGATCAAACTTAGATTTTCAGGATTTCAAAGCAAACATTTAATCCCCTAAGCATCCTACCAGCAACTGGTTTTATGGTTATTTTTTCTTCTTTTTCATTTGGATATGTGTATGTATATATACATGTTCATAGACATGTGGAAGCCTGAGGTTAATATTGGGCATCTACCTCCATCACTCTTCCACCTTATCCTCAGAGACAGAGCTCTCAATCAACCCAGAGCTCACTGATATGGCTAGTCTCACAAGCTAGCTTACTCCAGATATCCCTGTCTCTGTCTGCCAAGGCTCAAATTACAGGCTTTACCCACTCAGCCATGTCACCAGCTCTGAATAAGCAGAAACCCTTTATATGGGTTCTGGGGATACAACCTCTGGGCCTCTTATTTGTGCAGCAAGTGTCGCCCATTTAAGATGTATTTTTACTTAGTGCATGTGTGTGTATCTACATGAGTATACAGCATATGTGTACAGGTACCCAAGGAGGCTAGAGGAGGGTATGGGATCACCCAGAACTATAAAATAGAGTTATGAGTTGCCCAACATGAGTGCTGTAAACCAAACTTGGTCCTCTGAAGATTAGCAATTACTCTTAACTGCTGAGCCACTCCTCCAGAACTCCCTACCCTTTTTTGTTGTTGTTGTCAAGACAGGATCTCAAGTAGTCCAGATTGGCTTTGAACTCACTATGTAACTAAAGCTAGCCTTGAACGTATGATCCTTTTGCTTCTACCTCCCCAGCACTAAATTACAGGAATGTACCACTAACCCAAGCTAGCTCTCTGTTCTGCTTTCATGTCACAGGTATTCTATTGTTCGCTATTCTCCCTCCTCCTTCTATCAGGACCTATCCCTTCCCTTTCGCATGCCCTTTCTTTCATCTCTCTCTCTCTCTCTCTCTCTCTCTCTCTCACACACACACACACACACACTCATTCACTCACTCTTAGTTGAATGTTGTTTTAACCATGGATTAGATCTCTACAACAACTCAGTGACCAGACTGTCTGCCCATTCCCCACTTACCAGTGGTATATGCGTGCTCCATCGGGCATTTCGTTTGATGGCACCAACAACAATGTTAATTTCTCCTTGAATGATATAAATATTCTTATCCACCATCCTGACAAACCTACCAAAACAGTTGAAAAGACTGGTTAGTATTTTTCCTTTTCAGATTTGGTTGGTTGGTTGGGTTGGATTTTGAGACAGGGTTTCTCTGTGTAGCCCTGGCTGTCCTAGAACTTGCTCTGTAGACCAGGCCTCTACCTCAGAGATCCACTTGCATCTGCCTCCTGAGTGCTAAGATACAAACACACTATCTGGCTTTTCCCTTTCACTTTATATATACGAATGTTTGGACTGTATGAACATCTGTGTACCATGTGCACACCCAGTACCAGCATAGGCCAGAAAAGGGCATAAGATCCACTGGAACTAGAGTTATAGATGATTATGAGTCACCATGTGGGTGCTGGGAATCAAACCTGGATCCTCTAGAAAAACAACCAGTTCTCTTAATTACTGAGCAATCTCTCCAGCCCCAACAAAAAGTATTTTTTCCTTCTTTGTTTGTTTTTCAAGACAGGGTTTCTCTGTGTAATAATCCTGGCTGTTCTGGACTCCATTTGTAGACCAGGCTGGTCTCAAATTCACAAAGATCCATCTGCCTCTGCCTCTGGGATTAAAGGCATAGCACCACGACACCTAGCCTGGATGATTATTTAAAGAGCAGCCATGTATGATGGCATATACCAGTTATTTTAGCCATCAGAGAGGCTGAAGAAGAACTGAAATTGCTTATCAAGACCCTATCTCAAAATAAAGATAATAAAAAGGGGTGGAAATGCAGCTTAATGACAGGGCACTTACCTAACATTCTTGAGGAACTTGGTCTGAAACCCAGAACTACCAATTAATTAATTAACTCAGAGCATACTCATGAGAAATGTCATTTGTCTTTTCAGTAGCAACATTTTCTACCAGTAACACTAAAACGAAGTCCATCTAAGTCATGAATCTAACTACCTGACTTTCCTAGAAGTCTCTGGAAGTTCCAAGTAGCTCAAGCTACAACTCAAAACTCAACAATGCTGCTCCATGTAACAGCTGCTACATGTACACTCTGTGGAGTCAGAAGAAGGTGGGAGCCAGCCAGGGATACATGAGACTTCATTTCAAATAATAATAATAATAAATGTTTTCTTTGGTTTTTAGATACAGAGTCTCACTGTGTAGACCAGACAGTCCTTAGGCTCACAGAAATTTACTTGCCTCTACCTCCTGAGTGCTGAGATTAAAAGCGTGCCACAAAAGAATAAACACTTCTTTAAAATAAGCAAAAGAAAATGAAGGTTGCTAAGAAAAACAGTTTTAGCCCACTGGAGTGGGTGCATGCCTTTAATCCTAGCACTTAGACGACTGAAACGATCTCTGTGAGTTCAAGGATACCTAAGCAACATAGTGAAATCCTGTCCCATGAGAGAGGGACAGAGATTGCTTTGGTTCGGAACCACAGCTAAATGTCAACTTAAATACTGCACTATTCTGCCAAGTCAGCTCCAGGAAACTGGACGGTAGTACTGGCATGTTCACTGAGAAGTTCTAAATCCTTACAGCAACTTACTTCTTGCAGGAAATCTCCAACAAGAAGGTAATTTACTATTGTAACTGCTCCCAAAAGAACTGCTACAGGATTGTCTTTGCTGCCCAGAATAGCACTTAGAAAAGATATTTAATTTTCCCCAGGTGAAAATACTGAAAAGCAGACTTTCTTCTTGGAAGACTAGGGATGTAGTTTATCTGGTAGAGTGCTTGCCTAGCATGCACAAAGTTCTAAATTCAATCCCTAGCACCACTTACATAAGCCAGGCACGACTGAAAACCTGTAATGTTAAGCACCACAGTGGGTAAAGGAAGACGAATCAGAAAAGGTGAAGTTATCCTTCATAACACAGCAAACTGAAAACCAACCTGGATACATAAGACTCTTTTGAAAAAAAAAAACATTACATTTTCTTTCTTGGCATAGAGTATATAACAGAGTACAGGAGTGTGTAACAACAAATTTGCCACTTTCATCATTTACAAACTTCTCAGAGCCCAGTAAGGTAGCTAAAGCAAGTAACACTAGTATTCATGAATTAGTCTAAAGCTCCCTATCTATACAGTGAGTCTGTCTCAAAAAGAAAAGCTCAGAACCACTGCAAAGTGAAAAAAAGAAATTATTGTAGTCTATGACTATCTACCTATCTAACACTGTGTATGCAAACCAAAAGACAAAACACTATGTTTTTATTTTCAAATA
Source organism: Psammomys obesus (assembly GCF_907164565.1). Lineage (NCBI taxonomy): Eukaryota > Metazoa > Chordata > Mammalia > Rodentia > Muridae > Psammomys > Psammomys obesus. Next base: position 5,983,608 of record NW_026596125.1, on the reverse strand, counting down.
TGTAATATTTAGCATTCAAAAGGATACAGAGTCATATAATAGCCATCATCCAGATTAATGATACATCTCAAGACTCTAAATACTTCCCAATCACATCTTCCTTTTGTCAATACCTCCTATTACTAAAAAAACTGACATTTATTAACTTTTTACTCTTATTCTACTGATAGGTACCTTTAAATAATATACAGTATTTTATATGTTTTAGATGTAGTTAATATTTTATATGTTCTTCTATAATTTGCATTTTTATGATTTGTCTAAGAGTCATCCATATTGATACATATAGTTACTATATTCTCTACAGATAAGTATATACAAAATAAAGCATTTAAAGTTGGGTATGGGGGTCTACACCTTTAATCCCTGCACACAAGAGGCAGAGACAGGAGGTCAGTCTGTGAAGTCAAGGCCATTCTGGTCTACACAGCAAGTTCCTGAGCAGCCAGGGCTACAAAGAAAGATCCTGTCTCAAAAATAAATTAAAAATTAAAATAAAAAAGAGCTGGAGAGATGGCTTCCAATTTGAGCACTTTCTGTTCTTTCAGAGGACCCAGATTCAGTTCCCAGCACCCACATATTGGCTCACTACCATCCATAGGCATGCACAAGGGACAAACATACATGTAGGCAAAACACTCATACACATAAAACAAAATAAATAAATTTAAAGGTTTTTTTTTTTGTTTTGTTTTTTGAAACAGGGGTTTCTCTGCATAGCCCTGGCTGTCCTGGAACTCTCTCTGTAAACCTGACTGGTCTTGAACTCAGAGACCGCTTGCTTCTGGCTCCCAAGTGTTGGGAGGCATGAACCACCATGCCCAGCAATTTTTTTTTTAAATTTTAATCCAAATAAATAACAAAGGGTCTATGCAAAATCATAATCATCTATCTAAAGAGAAAGTGCTATGAAATATAGGATATAATCAAACCTTTATCTGTAATGCTTTGATTTTTTTCAGAATTATTTTAGTATATGACCAATATAACTAAAACTAGTAAAATAAAAATAGATATATTACTTCCATTGAGGAATTTTACAGTTCAATAGCATCTAAAAGAAAACTGAGACACACACGATATCATTGAGAAAAAACATGGCCTCAAAGTAGCAAAGCTTGGGGGCCCGCTTTGGCCCAGGGCTCAAAGCACTGGCTCCTCCTCCAGATGACATAGATTTGATTCCCAAAACCCATGTGGCAGCTCACAATCACCTATAACTCAAGTCCCAAGGGATCTAGTGCCCTCTTCTGGTCCCCAAGGGCACCAGGTGGTCATGGTGCAGACATACACATGTAGGCAAAACACCCATACACATAAATTTTTAAAGTAGCTAAATTTGCATATTTTATATAAAATGAGGACCCTACGAAATGAAAGTCATGAAAACCACCAAGTCTTCCAGTAACTTGAGAGACAGAGGCAGGTGGATGTCTGAGTTTGAAGCCAGCTTGGTCTACAGAGTGAGTTCCAGGATAGTCAGGACTACACACAAACAGAGAGGGAGGGAGGGAGGAAGAAGGAAGCAAGGAAGCAAGGAAGGAAGGAAGGAAGGAAAGAAGGAAGGAAGGAAGGAAGGAAGGAAGGAAGGAAGGAAGGAAGGAA
>NW_026596125.1:5961854-5981993 GCF_907164565.1 Psammomys obesus | reverse complement strand
AGGAAGGAAGGAAGGAAGGAAGGAAGGAAGGAAGGAAGGAAGGAAGGCAGATATCCACATAAAGAAGAATGAAGCTAGAACCCCATCTCTCGTGTTCCACAAAAAAACAACTTCAAACAAACCAAAGACTTAACATAAAGCTTCAATCTCTGAAACTGTTAAAGGAAAAACAATTCAAGATATAAGTACATAAATGAGACCTCATGAAGTTGAAGTGCCTAGAAAAGCAAAGGAAACAGTTAAATGAGTAAAGATACAGCCTACAGAACAGAAGAGATAAAGTGCCATGCTATGCTTTAGATGTAATGAATATTTTCTATTCTTCTGTAATTTGCACTTTTATTTTTTTTTATTTTTTTTATTTTTTGGTTTTTCAAGACAGGGTTTCTCTATGTAGCTTTGGTTATCCTGGACTCGATTTGTAGGCTGGTCTTGAACTCACAGGGATCTGCCTGCCTCCACCTCCTGAGTGCTGGGATTGAAGGTGTGTGACACCACCGACCACTTGCACTTTGATGTTTTATCTAGAGTCATCCATGTTGATAAGTACTGTATTCTGTACAGATACATATATAAATAAGCATATGTGAAATAAAGCATCTAGAGTTGGGATGCTTTGTCATTACTTGATCTAAAATAAACAAACAACCCAGAGCCAGGGAGATGGCACAGTTAGAAAAGCATGAAGCCCTGAGTTCAGAGTCACAGAAGACAAATAAAAGGCATGGAAGCACTGTAACCCAAGTGCTGAGGAAATGAGCAGGAGGACCTGGGGCAGGCAGGCCAATTCAGTCTACCCAAATAGGTGAGCAGGTCCAATGAAGTAACCTCATCTCAAAAATGAAGGTGGAATGGAGAAAGACACCTGACACTGACCTCCAGCCTCCAAAGGACACATGGGCATGTGAACCCACACAAACATGTACAACACACATGCTCACACACAGAGAAGGAAAAAAAAATGTTTCAAACAATCCAATCAATAAATAGGCTAGTAAAATCAACAGTTTTCAAAAGATGAACTACAAATGGCCAATAACATGAAAAAAAGTGCAATTTCACCAGCCATCAGAGAAACGCAAATCAAAACTACACTGAAATTGCAGCCTTCTCCAATCAGAAGGGCAGTCATTAAGAAACCAAAAAATGGCCCAAAGCAGTGGCGCACACTGTAATCCCAGCACTCAGTGAGGCAGAGGGAGGGGGATCTCTGTGAGTTCAAGGCCAGCCTGGTCTACAAAGAGAGTCCAGGACAGCCAGAGCTACACAGAGAAATCCTGTCAAACAAAAAGTCCATAGTCTTCAGAGTCAAGACAGACTTGAGGTCCTTGCTTCTAAATGACTACAGTGAAGACTTTTTTCTTTCTTCCTTTTTTCCTCTCATTCCCAGTGCTGAAGGATGAACCCAGAGTTACATGCAGGCTGGGTAAGTACTATACCATAAACTCAAGCAAGTTGCCTAATCTTTCTGAGCCTTGGTTTACTGTTTCCCACAGTAGCTACTATATGTGGTAATCGACAGGAGGATTAAGTGTTCAGGGCTAGCCTGGGCTAAACACTGAGACTCTGTCCAAAAGCCAAAACAAATTAAAAACAAAAACAAAAACAAAAAACCAACAACCTTACAATTCTCCATAGCAAAACAAAGACATTTTCCCTTGGGTTTGCTATTAGGCACCCAGCATTGAATGGCACTGCTCATTCATTGGCACTGAATGCTGTCAACATCTCCTAAACAAGGCTTTTATGACAGTGTTTTTTTTTTTTTTTTTTTTTGGGGGGGGGGTCAAACACATATCGCTGGGTACACAGCTCTTTTTAAACAAACCTCGGCTGAACAGTGTTGCACACCTGAAATCCCAGCAGTGGAAGGCTAAGGCAGGAAGATCACAAGGTCAAGGTCAGTCTAAGCTACACAGTGAAGCCCTCTCAAGAAAGAGAGGGGCTCCTGGGTGCACTTGTAATCCCAGCACTCAGGGAAGCAGAGACAGGCAGATTGCTGTGAGTTCAAGTCCATCCTGGTCTACAAAGTGAGTCAAGGACAGCCAAGGCTACCCAGAGAAACCCTGTCTCAAAAAAAAAAAAAAAAAGAGGGGCTGGAGAGACCCGGGCTTGGTTCCCAGCACCCACATTATGGTTCACAACCATTTATCATTCCAGTTTCAGAGGATCCAACTTCCTCTTCTAACTTCCACCTGCACCCAGCACAATGGCACACATACATACATGCAAGCAAAACACACTGTTGACATGGGAGAGGTCACACTTTACTGAACTCAAAAGTATAGAAAGAGTGTGAGTTAGAGAAAGTGAAACCAGGAAAAATCTGACCAGGCACAGCTGGAAAATCCTCTCAAACCTGCTAATCAGGTGACCAATGTGCCTTCGCTCTGTATCTCCTCCTCCTGTGGAGATTCTGAGACTATCTTCAGAACCATATGGTAGGGTAAGCCACTGACCTGTCCAAAACTGCCCATCTTAGAGATGAAAATCATCTATAACCACTCAGAACACACAAGGCATAAGAGTGGCCAGTGGCAGAGTGGGACAAAGGAGACCAGCTTGAGATGGTACATCTCGAGCAGCAGTGATGGTCCCACCCAGCCTGCCTAGCTTCTCTTCAAGGGATCTTCATGCATTTAAAAATAAGGTGAGCCAGGCATGGTGGTGCACGCCTTTAGTTCCAGCACTTGGAAGGCAGAGGCAGGCATATCTCTGTGAGATCAAGGCCAGCCTGGTCTACAAAGGGAGTCCAGGACAGCCAGGGCTACCCAGAGAAACCCTGTCTCAAAAAAAAAAAAAAAAAAGGAAGGCTACTCATCCTGCACTCAGGTCTTCAAGCAGCAACCACCTGCTGAAGAAGCAGCTGCCTTCTTCAAACTAGGGGTCATAAGCTCTGCTACTTCCTATATGTTTTCCACCCGACTCACTTCAGGCCTTAACATCATCTACCTGACATGCATTCAAACTTATAACCCTTGTTCATAAAATTTGTTCTCATACTTCCATGATCATTTATACTATTGCTTCTATGATCACGTATACTACTATTTGGAATAAATCATCACTTCCATGGTCATTTCCACTGCTAATGGAGTTCCAAAGGGACATACCTCTCTACTGTATTTTCTCTTACTGTTGGAACGTAATAAAGAGAAACAATAAAAGATTAACAACAATATATTATGTATTTCCTATCTCTTCCACCACAAAGATAAAACAGCTCTCTCCTCCTCCCTTCAACACAACCCCACCACACACCATGGACCCAACATCCAATCATTCTAATCAGTGATACTCAACCAACAGGGATAGAGTGTGATCAATCATGGTCTTTCCAGTGGTCTGGAAATGGTGCCTCCTCACAAAAGGACTGTGTCTTCTTCTCTAGCTGCCCAAGGTAGCCAGAATAATTACCCTATCAATGAGTATCGGGTTTGTTTTTTTTAAACAGTAGTCATCCTGACTTCTAGAACATAGGAGAGTGAAAGAGTATGGTGAGTTGAAACTGGAACTGACAACAGCTACTAAAATGTGTCTACCACTTTAATTCCTACTGGGCCAATGAGTATCACTGTCAGGACTGAAACATACTATCTCTTTACAGTCATTGCTAAAAAAAAAAAAAATACAACCTTAAAGAAAATTTATGTCAGTGGAACTAGAAAATTATGTATGAAATTTATGTAGAAAATTACACTTTCTCCCAGTACTGAAATCAAATCCAGGGCCTCTCACATGCTAGTTAAATGGTTTATCACTGAGATATACCTCTAGCTCAGAAAATGACTTAAGTACAAAAACAAAAACAAACACACAAACAAACCAGATGTCTCTGCAGTTACCTCTAGGCCTAACTGGCAAGAAACTGTCACACTACCTACCAGAAGAGCAGACTGCCACTTATGCAGAGTACTTTCAACTCGGTAGGGTTACAGGCAGATGAGCAATGCAGGCCACCTAACCTGGGTGCTGGCTGGGCTACCATTTCATCTGTCACATTTAACTACTTTCTGGAAGATTCTGCATCTCATAAAAAGCAGTGTTAGCCTGACATTGGTGGCATACACCCTTAATCCCAGCACTTTAATCCTACAGACAGGCAGAATTGTGAGTTTGAGCCCAACACGATCTACAGATCGAGTTCCAGGATAGCTGGGGCTACACAGAGAAACCTGTTCGAAAACAGTCACACCCCCTCAAAAAACAGCAACAACATAAAACAGTATCCTGTACCATTCCCATCTGGTTTTGGATTTTGGGGGTGGGGATTGTTTTTGTTTTTTTGAGACAGGGTTTCTCTAATAGCCTTCTCTATTCAGGACTCGCTTTGTAGACCAGGGTGGCCTTAAATTCACAGAAATCCTCCTGCCTCTGCCTCTCCAAGTGCTGGGGTTACAGGCGTGCTCCACAACGCCTGGCTCCATCCATTTGTTTTAAATCTATATATATAAACCATAAACACTATTCCTTCTCTTACTAACACACGCACAGACACATACACACTCTAACACACCCATTTTCAGGAGGACAACTTCAGGAGAATGAAGTAAGAGAAACTTAGTTCAAGTATTGTATCATCTTAGATAATTTGCCTTCCAATACCTGGAGATAGTGCTCCACCTTGTTACAACTCAAAATGTGCAAAAAAAAAAAAAAAGTACAACTGCTAGGCCACAAAGCCTAACCACATACTAAACTAACCCCAGGGATGGATGATATTTTTCAGGTCCCAATATCTGCTGAAAGGAATCAGGCACATCCTACTTTTAACTTTTCTTTTCTTTTTTCTTTCTTTTTTTTTTTTTTTTTTTTTTTTTTTTTTTTGAGACAGGATCTCACTATGTAGGCCAGGCTGGTCTTAAACTCAAAATGTTCCTCCTCAACCCTGAAAGTAGTGAGATTTTAAGTGTCAGTCACTACACCTAGCATATGTGACTACTTTTCAGAAGTATATAGCCAGATCTAGGGGTGCAAGCCTGTAAACCCAGCAGTTGAAGGGCTATAGAATAAGTTCCAGGCCAGCCAGGACCTGTCTCAAAATAAAGCAAGCTGTGGCTACGGCTCAGTGGTAAACTGCTTGACCACCATACGTGGGACCCAAGGATCCCATCCCCATGATGCAAGTGTAAACTGAGCAACCCCAAAGCAGATTTTCCCATCTATATCCCAGTATAGGATATACACTAGTACCTAGTATTCTTGAAATAAAAACATATGAATTTCTGCACTAAAAACACTATACTCACTGAACTACATCTCGAAAGTACTCTTTACCTTTGATGGACTTCCACTGCTTTGATGCAGCAATGTCAAAGGTCCATAAAATACTGGAGCCATAAACTACACCCTTTGGGTGCCCCATCAATCACTCTGCTTCCCTGAACCTATGACAAGGAGTAGAACATCTCTCATAACTTGTCTGTTAGAAACAGTGTCTCCTTTAGCCAGGCTGGCCTCTAACTCAAGAAGTAGCTGAGGATAATCCTGAATGTCAGGTCCAACCCTCCTATTTCTACCTCCCAAGTAGGTAGGGAAGTGTGTGCCAGGTTGGCACAGGTGTGTGCCAACATGCCCAGTTTATGAAGCACTGCTCAGACTTCATACATGCAAGGCAAGCACTGAGCTACATCTCCTGCCCTAGTCATGTTTTTTAACCTACTAAAAATAAGCAGACCACCAGTACCAAGCTTTATCAGTATTCAAGTCCCTCTTGGCTCTCAACCAGCAGGCCACGATTAGAGTGGCTTCCTTGTGATTAAACCTCAAATCCTTAGGGTAAGTGGAAAGAAGTCACAGTGGGTTAATGCCTACCCAAAATACACACCAAAAGAAAAGGGTTTAAGATAGAAGCAGGTGGATCTTTGTGAGTTCAAGGATAGCCTGGTCTTGAGTTCCAAGACAGGCAAAACTACATAGAGAGTACGTGAAAAGTGTTTACAAACAGAACCACGATGACAGCTGAAATGTCCTGTATAAGGAAAAATCTTATAGGCCAATTCTCCAGGCTGCTGGCCTCAAGTCTTCTATTCCTTCTGACTACCTAATCCAGACTGCACTGGCTCTTTTTTTTTTTTCCAGAATTAATGAAGCACTTTGTCGTATGAGTACGTAATCATCCACAAGTGACAGTTCTACAGAATATGGAAAGATTCATTCTCTAAAGCCTGAAACCATCTTTAACTTTGCTTTCAGATTCCAAGGACTGGATTCTTTAGGGGGCAGAAAGCTCTGAAAAAAAGGAAGAGTTGGCGGCTAGATCAAGCCTAGAAAAAACCGTAATGATTCTGGCATCCACAGAGTCACAACGAGAGCTAAAACAAGCCTCTGGGGGCAAGGGCCTGACCTTTGGCCCCTACACACACCTTCTAACTCCTTTTCACACCAGAATTCTGGGTTTATTTCTTCCCCCTAAGCCCTTCACCCAGCCCGCTTCGCCCAAGTGAAGGACCCTTCCTCCTTATTTCTTATGGCAACGTCAGGGGGCCTTCACGACGCTGGAACTCTTAAGAAGAGACTTCGCTGACCTGTCAGCGGATCCAAAATGGCGGGGCCTAGTCCCAGGACCGGCAGCCGCAGCTCATGTCCAGCCTGGCCCCGGAGGCGTCTCCCCAGCCGCTTTCCCGGCGCTGCCGGCGAGTGAGAGAAGGGAAGGAGCCTGTCGTCTGGAAGTCGACCCTAACTTCGGGGTGAGACCTCTCAGGGAAAGTGGGCCGGGACGGTCGGCGGAGCCGGCTACCTTCCCTGTCAGCTCACTGACGTGGTAACTAGCCTCAGTCTAGCCCGCTGCCTGGTAACTGAGCGAGGCCTGCCGCGCCCAGCCAATCAGAGTGGGGCAATCTGCAGAGTGGCATTCCGACTACCCAATCGAAGAAAGATACTAGCTCCGGGAGGCGTGTAGTGCCCGAAGAGACCGGATTACAAGGGAAAGAAGAGTAGGTAGGCGACAGCCAACGGATACGAGGATTCGCTGACTGACAGTTGCAGAAGCCAATAAAAACATAAGAAGTTGCCCTGGGCGGTTGGAGAGGCGGGGTTAGGTAAGTTCGGTTGCAGCGCGCTGTTTAGCAGTGGCTGCTGGGCATCCTGGGGAGGAAGGCTGTGATTTGCTGGGAAAGGGGCGGGGTCCGTTTTGAGAGCTTGAGCGGGCGACCCTAACTACGTCTATCAAAGTCATCTGGGCTTTGCCGCTTTAGGGATCACTCCCTTCCCTGGCAGGTCTGAGGTTCCTCCCTCCTAAATCCAGGCCATGCAATCTTTCCCACATCTCCCTGTCCCATTTTGGTTTCTCAGAAATATGTGTGCCTGTCTCATTCCAACTCCTGATTTTGTGTTTTCTACTCCATTCCTACCATCCAGAAATAAAGAAAATGGTAGCAGAAATCTTGGCTATCTAACTGAAGTATCCTCATTTCTCACTAGAAAGAGTTCTACCAAGGAATGCCGGTTCCACGCTTGGCAGAGGAAAAGAAATCCAAGTGTGCTAATCCGGTTGGAGGGGGATGGAGGCATCCTTAATACTTTAAAAAGAAGGGGGGGGGGCGGTCCTTAATACTTTTTTTAAAAGAATTTTTTGTTTAAGACAATGCTTTTAACCACTGAACCACCATCTCTCCAGCCCCCTCCCCAATACTTCTTATGACTTACCCTATAAGACTATGACTCTCAGGTCAGCCCTTCCTACTAAACCTTGAACAAATCTTAACAAACGACTGGGATCAAGTTTGATGGCCTAATATCACACCATTAGTCCACATCATTAACAGGAAAATGAATATTTAAAGCATTTGCCTTAGCAAGGCTGACAGGTGAGACTGGAGAGATAGCTTAGCAATTAAGTGTCCTTACTGCTCTTCCAGAAGACCTGAGCTCAGTTCCCAACATCTACACGTCTCTACTCTAACTCCAGCTCCAGAAGGCTCCAATACATTGGGTACATACTCACACACAGACACATAATTTTTTTTTGTTTTGGTTTGTTTTTTTGTTTTGTTTTGTTTTGTTTTTTGCTTTTTTAGTTTTTTTGTTTGGTTTGACTTTCTTGAGACAGGGTTTCTCTGTGTAGCCTTGGCTGTCCTGGACTTGCTTTGTAGACCAGGCTGGCCTTGAACTCACAGAGGCCTGCCTCTGCCTCCCTAAGTGCTGGAATTCCAGGCGTGTGCCACTGTGCCCAGATCCAACTTTTTTTTTTTTTTTTTGAGATAAAACAAAAAAAAAAAAAAAAAAAAAAGACTACACATTTCTGTAATCAGGCTGACTTCAAACTCACAGAGATCCACCTGCCTCTGCCTCCCCAGGGCTGGGGTTACAGGCCTGTGCCACCATGCCCAGCTACAAGTCTCAAATGACAGATTGATAAGATAATAAAAGTATCTAGAAATGGGACTATGTAGGAAGAGGGCATGAGGATTGGCTTTCTGCTTGCAGAATATGTGGTGGACTTACCAGCCAATCTGCTGGTAGAACCCAGGTTTGCAGGGAAGCACTAAAAAAGCAACTCTCCCCACTTCTTCCTACTTATGGATGACTCAGATCCAGGAAGTTTCCATTTAAGACCATAGAACTGTGGTCTTGAAACAGGCATTCAAAGGCATTCCATGGATCACAATCCTCTGAAGAACCCATCAGAACTGACGTCCAACATGAAGAATTCCCTGTACCTATGCACTGGTGTCCTGATCTTGTTTTCTAGGTCCAGCTAAGGACCTAAAGGAAGTCAGGTGACAATGATACACCACCAAAGCACTTCAGTCTATCTATCTACGATACCTCAGACCCATTTTTCTCTTCATGTGAAGCTAGCATTTGGACTTTTGGGCCTCTCTCAGGTTGGAGAGGCAATAGAAAAACCCTGTATGTGAACTAAAGCACCCTACTCTCCCATCCCTACCTACACACGACTCCAGATAGTTGACATCTGAACAGCATGTGATTGTCAATTACAGCTGGAGACACAGATAGAAAGATAGACAGATGATAGAGACGTGATAATCCTCATGGGTACTACATATCATTTTGCAGATAAAGCACCTTCTTTCTTGATTTCAGTACATTTACTGAATTTCTGTATGCCTGCAAATAGAAAAAAAGAAGAAGAAATGGTTCTTGCTCTCCAAAATTTTTATTTTACAGAAGTCAACACGTCAGCAAATCCCTTTAATATGGAGAATGTAGTGATAGCGAAAATATATACATAAGGGGTCATGGGAGAGGAGGCTGCACATCTTACTAGCCTGGCATTCTGGCAAGGCTCCTCAGATAAAAACAGCTCAGAAATTGGTATCAGCCATATAACGATTGCTTGTTCTCAGGATAAGCGAAGCTGAAGCTGAAGACAAAGTCAGAGAGCGGAGCTCTGTGTCGCACACCTGTAAACACTGCCTTCGGTGTGGGGCCAGCCAAAACTACAGACCCACAGAGCAAGACGCTATTGAGAGAGGAATGGGGAAGTCCGGGTCCTGGAGGTTTGGTATGCCACTCTAAAACCTTGACCTTTCTCTTGAAGGCAGAAAAAAAGAATCAATGTGTTTTAAACTTTGATATGGATGCTCGGATTCATCTTAGCAGCATATTGTGCGCAGGGCTAGGACTCAAGTGGCATCCAGTAACGCAGCCTATCATATTCCTCGGACATCTGTTCTGTCCCTTGCAAACACCTAACTGAAAAGCGCCAAGGCTACCCCTTGCCCACAGGACCAAAGCTGGTGTAGGAGGAAACAGAATTGCTGAAGCCGCGAAAGCACAGCCCAGGCAAATTGATGGTGAAGAGTGAGAGGCCAAGCGCTCACATCTCTGAAGAGCGCAAGGCCAGAGAGCCACGGGAAGCTCCCTTTGGTTTTGGCCAGGGTGGGAGTTGGCATCGTTGTTACTTGTCCAAGGTCACCGAGTAAGAGAAGGTGCTGTATAACACTTTGCTTTCTCTCGTTCCAAACCTTGCCTTCTCCAAGTTCTCTTCTTTAGGGGAGAACAAAATAGAGATAGCTCAGAAGAGAAAAATGTGGTAGAAAGGGGAGGCTGTCTTTAAGACAAAGCCTTTCAAAGTGGCAGAGTCGGAAGTAAAGCGGCGGTCAGAAGAGGAAAGACGCACGAGGACTGGAACAGAGACAAAAGAGTGCAAAGACAGACAGCGACAAGTGGAGAAAATCGGGCGAAACGAGCGGCAGCGAAGTGTGAGCGCTGAGACGCGGCGGCAGGGCTCGCTGTCCCACCTGGCGCTCCAGCAGCCCTCTCCCCGGCACTGCCTCTCGTCGCTCCGGGTGGAGCCCAAGCCCTCAATTCGCCTCAAACTGGGCAGGACTCCGGCCGGCACGCCGACCACCGCACTTTTGCTGGCTCGGCCGAACCGGAGCGCTCGGGCTGGAGCGCGGTCCGGGCCACGTGGGGAGGGGGCGTTGCTCGGTTGACGGCGGGCGCTTCCGATTGGCCAGGGGGCGGAGTTGTTGGCTGCCCGCCGGCAGGACCCCTCCCCACTAAGGCGGGGCCTGAAGATTCACAGCTGGAAAGGGAGGAGCCAGGGCGGCGCAGCTGGAAAGGGGCGGGGCCTGGGGCGCGCGGTGCTCCGCGGAGGGCTGGGGGCGCCCCGGGCCGCCTTAAAGTGAATGGGCGCCGGCGGGGGGTGGCACTGCACCGTAAGGCTCACTCTCTCCTCCGCTAGCCTGGGAGCGCCCAGCAGAGCGGCTGCCCCGGAGCAGGGGGGCGGCCCCCACCCCGCAGGGTGCCTGGCCCCTGGCCCCTGCCTGCGCTCCAGAACGCCGCCGCCGCCGCCGCCACCGGGAGTCTGCCTGCTGCGGATCGCACTGTGAGTGCTTGACCATGAGGGGGACAGGGGCTCAGGGGGCCAAGGGGCCAAGGCTGGCCCCGGGACTGCTAAAAGGGAACCTGGGGCGGCTGAAAACTCTGGTGTTTGGGGAACCAGTCAAGACTGGAGAGACATACCGCAGCCCTGGGGCCGGGACGTGGGAGAAGGGAACCTCCGGGGGACCTGGGGGACCGAGAAGGGGAGAGTAAGAGGACCAAGAGAGGAGCCGAAAAACTGCAGGAATCAGAGTGGCGAGTCTGGAGACCTTTACCAGAAAGCACCCTGAAATCTAGGCGTAGCCGGTAAGGACCAGAAGGTGGTAGGGGTAACAGAGACCGTGGCCAGCTGAGGAGAGGGCAGCGGTCGCCCAGCGTAAGGGCAACAGGCGGCTCCCAGCGCCACTTGGCTCAGGCTTAGACAAACCTCAGCGGCTGGAAGAAGGGGTGCGCACAGTAGCTCATGCTTGCCTTCCCAGCTGCTCCGCAGTTGGAATAGGAGCCGTGTTGCAAGAGTCGCGGCTGGGTCAGATGGCCGCTGCGAGCTACAGGGCCGAGGCTGCCAGCCCAACGCCACAAAACCAGCGGGTCTGTCGTGGGGCGTCTGGATCTGGAAGGGTCCAGATCTGGAGCCGCCTCAGAATCCGACAGAATGCCAGTGGCACGTGGGGGTTGGAACCGACAGAATGTTTGGGGTGGCAAAGTGGGTCTCTCCGGAGCAGACGATGTGTTCAGCGGTGGTGAACAGAATGTCCCTGGCCGACTGGCATGTCCACCCATCCGGCAGCGCCTGCCCAGCTGCGTTATGTGCAGCGGGGTCGGCTCGGTGGGTCCCCCGAAATCCCAGCTCCCAGTTTGCAAACTTGATCCCTCCTCTCCTGCCTGTTGGGCCTGGAAGGAGCTGGGAAAGTAAAGATGCAGGCTGTCCTCCGTCAGGGTGTCAGGGTCAGAGACAACCCTGCTCTAGCTCAAATAGATCAGAGCATCGATAGACTTCCACAACCCAAAGTTAGGAAAGAATCAAGACCAACAAAGGGAAGAATGAGCCACAGGGTGCAGCAGCAACAGCAGGCCACCACGAGCCCCCGAGTCTCGGTTCCTTCACAAACTCGGAGTCAAGTGTTAGAGGCCCCCCCCCTCCCCATTCCAGTACAGCCGACCAGATATCCTCAAACTCCTAGTCTGGCTGTTAGCTCCTTGGACCGGCAACAATCTTCCAGACAAGAAAAGTGTAGCCCTTCCATAAAGCAAAGCCTACGGTCTTGAGAGAAGGGAGGAAAGAAAAAGAGGCAGATGAAATCCCAACTCTGTGGTCCCCCTTGATGCCTTTACCATCCTCTCCGTCTGGCCAGGAACAATGTCTCAGTTGCCCCGTTTGCTTTCTTTCTGACCAAGGGAGCGCTCTGACTCCTTTGGACCAACACAATGACCACCCTTCCTGACCACCAACTCTAACTAGAGCCCAGTTCAGCAGAGGAAGAAAGAATGGAGGGAACCCTGGGGGCAAACACGTAAACAAGACAAAGCAGAACAGCTCAGCTGGAGAGTGCTCAGGAGGACAAATGCAAGGCACTGTTTAACGAAGAGTTACCTTTTTGTTAAACACAAGTCCACTATTCTCATCCTCCACCCACGAATAAAACATAATTCTTATTTCTTACACTCCTCAGTCCTAAAGTTTAGTTAGGTGCTGGCTAAGACCTTGTTCCTAATCTTTTATTTGTCCCGTGCTAGCCTTGATAAATATAGAATTATGCCCCAGCTATTCCCATCACATTCTCATGCACATTTTAGAGGCTTGTGTTCCCGTTGCTTTTGGGGGAAAAAAAAAAAAAAGGCACTGAAATTATTCAGAAAATGAAGGGCTCGGTGTCAGGAAAGAAAGAAAGAAAGAAAGAAGGCATTACAGTTGGTTCTTTGAAAATCTGAGGTTGTGCTTTCACCAAAAAAGACAAAGAAAGCAAGAAAGAAAGCAAGAAAGAGCATCATAACAAAGATGACTGAAAAACAGAGGACTTTCTCCCACTCTCGCGTAAAACCACGCAGATGAGCACATGTCTGGTCAGTGGTTGTTAGGGAGGATGTTATGGGCCTCGAGAAGGCAGAGACTGGAGCTGGGAATAGAGTATTTGCACAGCTTACCCAAGGTCCTAGACTCCAGACAGGGACAGAGGAAGAGAGAGAACAGTTGGCAAAATGGGAGCCAGGAGGTCTACTGGGAAAGAACCAAAAGTTTAGGTGAGGCAGAATGAAAACCTACAGTACAAAAAGACCCAAATAAGCAGAGGACTTGCTTGCTGAAACCATGAAACTGGAGATGGGGTTGTGAGTGGGCGGTTTTTCAAACTGGAGGATGACAAGCTTAGGACATATAGGAAAGCGTGCTTTGGCAGGCCGACAGCTAATGTCCAGAGCTCAGTCTGAAGCAGTAAAGGCAGGAAGCAGAACGGCATCTGAAGGCTCTCAGAAGGTCAGTGTGCGTCATAACTAATGGTTGCGGCATGGAGAGTGAACCAAGAAAAAGAGCAGAACTTGTATAAACCTTTTGGTTCAGGGCAGCCTAGGACAATTTCCTGCCTTGTTGGAGATAAGCAGGGATGGACATTCCTGCCACTCAGGGGCCTGTGAGAGTTAAATGAAACATATCAATCTGTATAGGAAAAAAAAAAAAAAAAAAAAAAGCTGTTTGTAAATGGAGAAACACCAGAAAAGGCTTTACTGCTATTATTCTGCCCAAACTGCAGTCCCGGTGACCATAGAATCTTTCTTTGGAAGGTGGAGTCTTTTGCCTTAGAGTAGCCAGATCATATTTTTTATTCAGCCACACCAGGCTCTTGAGGGTAGATGAAACATCTTCCCCGGAGTTCCAGTGCCAGCCATCACCTCTATGCCTTTCTGAGAACGCGGGGATTTTCTCATTTATCTTAACCTCTCTACAACATAGCCTGAATTGAACTCTGTCTGCTACTCAAGAATGTCAATCAGGCTGGGCAATGGTGGTGCACACATTTAAACCCAGCACTCCGGGAGGCAGAGGCAGGTGCATCTCTGAGTTCCAAACCAGCCTGGTCTATAAAGCAAGTTCCAGGACAGCCAAGGTGACACAGAGAAAGAAAGAGAAAGAGAGAAAGGTCAGTCAGAGCCTAGGACCCAAATCCAGGAAGGGAGGGCAGGGTACAAGGGCTGAAGCTGAACTGTAGTGAGTAAGGGAACAGGTCAAATCTTTTCTCCCACATTCGTTTTAACTGATGATTGCTAGAGTGTGGGAGAGGAGATGACAAGTAACCAAAAAGATCTAGTAGGATCTGAGCTTTAGAGGACTTACAGTGTGCACAGTCATTGACAGTGACCTGTAAGAGCAACAGGGAGGAGGGCTGGAGCGATGGCTCAGTGGCTAGAAACACTGGCTGTCCTTCCAGAGGACCTGGGTTCAATTCCCAGCACCCACATGGCGGCTCACAACTGTCTGTAAATCCAGTTCTAGGAAATCCAACACCCTCTCACAGACATACACGCAG
Source organism: Psammomys obesus (assembly GCF_907164565.1). Classification (NCBI taxonomy): domain Eukaryota; kingdom Metazoa; phylum Chordata; class Mammalia; order Rodentia; family Muridae; genus Psammomys; species Psammomys obesus. The sequence goes on along the minus strand of NW_026596125.1, from coordinate 5,967,681 downwards.
ATGAAAGATGAACGCATGTGAAATAAGAATACATTAAGGAAAAAGAAAGAGTGGCAGGAAGGAAAAGACAGTAGCTATAAGAGAGCGTGGAAAGAGACATAAAGGATTGGCAAGACTCTGCACCGCTCCTTCCCCATCTCCCCACCTCAAGGTCATCTTTCTTTTTTTTTTTTGACTATTTGTAACAGGGTCTCCTTATGTAACCCAGGCTGGTCTTGAACTGGAAACTTCCTGCCAGGCATGGTTTTAGCCTTCCTTACAAATCTGTTTCCCACCCTGATCCATTCTAGTTACCACTGCAAATAAAGGTCACAAAGATATTACTTTTGTATGTCACCTACTGACAAGCCTTAAGCTGGCCCCCAAGCTTGCAGCAATGTTTCTTGGTGGAGAGCTGGAAAGGCAGTACAGAAGTAGGAGAGTAATGGGCTGGCCATGGCCTATCTTCCCTATGTGACGATGTTACCTTGAGGCTGGGGCTGTGTGTGCATATGCACGGGCTTTACGAAATAGGATGCAAAATCTGTCTGAAGTCTTAAAATTAAGGTAGAGGGGCTTGGGATATGCCTAGGGAAGGTATAGTGTTTGCCTAGCATGTACAAGGCGCAATCCTCAGCCCAGAAAGTGAAAGTACAGACAAAGCCAAGCTAGAGATCCCAAAGGAATTTCATACCAATTGCCATTTCACATCCTACCTCTATTTTTCTATGTGAGTTCCCTATATAGCCCAAGCTGGAGTTGAGCTCTTGATCTTCCTGCCTCGGCCTTCTGAGTGCTGGGATTGATTATAGGCATACATGGCTACACCCTGAACTGAGGATACTTTCTTTTTAACGGAAAAACCAAGAACACTCTAGCCTTGACTATATCAAAGCTGAGCCAGGACTTGTCTTTCATCATGGACCCCTCAATCTAAGTCATTTTTTTTTTCCCTCTGGTCCCTCTTGGCCCACATTTCGCATCTGATCAAATGAGGCCCTGCATTGCCCTTTAAATACTCCCACGGTTCTGAGATATTTAGAAGTCCCTGCCCCTTCTCTTCCTCCACAACCCCCATGTCAGTGATGTACCTCCATTCTCTTACCCCCCCAACACTTGATACCTCTTTTTATGGGCTCTCATATCTGATCTCCCACAACCTTAGTTAGACCCATGAACTCCATTTTCCCATCCTATGTTCTGTATGCCCCCTGGACTGTAAGCAAGTTAAAGTTTGTGTATTACAGTCCTTAAGGACCCCTCTTAGCACACATATAATGCTTTGTAAAGGAGGGGAGCAAGGAGATGGACACTGAGAAGCACGCATGATCGCTTCTCCAGTTCACCCTTAATAACTTGAATACACCCATCCCACCCACCTCCACCTGCAATGCGGGCTTTCCTCCTGAAGCTGTGAGCACGCTGCAGTTCAGCAGCCCAGAGTCTGGGTGCTGTGTGTCTCCGGGGCATGGAAGGCCATATCCATCCCAGAGTCTCACTTCAGCCTCGGGACTGAGAGATGGGATTGTGAGTTCAGGGCCTTGTTTCTCAGCTGTTTCCAGTTTACTGTTTGCTGAGCAGAGCCATAGTTGACAACCCCAGTTCAGCCCCTCTCCATCCACTGCCCACAAGGTGAGAACTTTCTCCCATTCCTTCCCTGCCTGCTCCTCCTGCCTCTGGCACTGTAATTTCAACTTGTCTTGGATGCTCCCCGTGGCTCTGACTTACTCCTCTGGCTTCTGGATGAGAATGAGTCACTTGATAGTTGCCTTCTTACCACAAGCTTGTGTCCCTTGGGAACCGCAGCCTCCCCGCTGTGACCTCTGTGGCCTATGATCTGGTCTTTGCCTTAATGGATATTTTGTTCTTGCTGGTCCTTAATAGACTTGGTGTACTTTGGCATCAAAACATACCTGCAGATCTTCTAATTTTCCTGAGGCCTGAGCTAGCCACCATAATGCCAGCAAAGTCTGGAGCTCATGTCCCAAGCAAAATGTGTCACAAAGAGTAGGGGTGGACAGACAGACCCTCTTGGGGCTAGCTTCATCACCACAGTTATCCTTTGACTATGTCTGACCCTGCTAGCATCAACCAGTCATGCAACTTCCACTCTACTGCTTACCCCTCGCTATCCGCTGAGTGAGATGAAGTCCCTGGCCCCTGGCCCAACTCCCCAGCTTCCTGACCTCTAACAGTTTGGGGGAGCTTAATCCTCAGCCAGCCTGTCTCCAACTCAGATAACAACTTGGCGCCCCCAGCCTTTGCCTGAGCAGCCCACCCGGACATGAGGCTGCCTGCCTGAGTTCTATGCCCTCCCTTTCATCTCCTCATATCCTGGCCCTACGGCACACTTCTCTCTGCACTGTCATAGCCAGAGAGCCCTTCCTAGCCCCTCTCACTCAGCCAAGAGTCAGGAGGCTTCCTTCTTTCTTCACCACTCTCTGACACACACACACACCCCCCCCCCAACGTGGCTCCCTGCTTACATTCCTTGGCCTGTTTTGCTGTTTCCTTATTCTGTGTGCTCTAAATTCAGGACTGAGGGATGCCTCCCTCACTAAGGTGCAGTATCTCACCAGTATTCACAAGATGACTTCTTTATTGAGACACAGAGTCTGGGCAGGTACCTACTCAGGCAAGGGTAAGTTCTGGGCCTCTAGTCTAGCTCAGTGGCTAATTCAGTGTTCAGCTCCTAGAGGAAACCAGGGAAATGTTCTGAATGTTATTTTTACATAAGCTACACATGATTTGAGCCTTATAACAATCCAGGTTGATGGTGGTGCTTGCCTGTAGGCAAAAGCTAAAGAGGACAAGACAGGAGGACCATGAGACAGCAGCCCAGGCTGTACTTTGGAGCTAAGAATGTAGCTCAGTTTGGAGAGTGCTTACCTAAAATGAATTATGCCCTAGGTTCAATCTCCAGCACCACATAAACTACTTATGGTGGTAGGAATATTCCTTTAATGCCAACACTTGGTGGGGAGAGGGCGGTTAGAAGCAAGAAGACCAGAAGTTTAAGGCCATCCTCAGCTATAAGTGAGCCCAAGACTATCCTGGGCTACATGAGATTCACTCTCAAATAAATAAATAAATAAATAAATAATCCATTAATCAATCTAATAATGAAAGCAGAGTCATGGGCACACACCTGTAATCCTAGCATCTGGCAGGAAGAGAACAAGACTAAGGCCATCCTGTACAACCACACAGCAGTGCTCCATCTGAAGGGGAGAGCAAAGAAACCGAAGGCAGACAGAGGAGGGATTATGACTCACGCTTAGAGATGGATGAAATGTGTCCTATACCCAAAGAAGGAAAGTAACTTGCTAAGGATACATAGCTAGTAAGTTGGGGGTTACCAGAGCCTGAATCTAGGTCTTTTGACTCCCATAACAGATCCCAACCTGATCCCCTAGCTCCAGCATTCTAATGCCTCCTCCTCCCCCACACAGAGTTCTGAACTCCTGGGACTCAGAGAGCTGAGGTTCAGAGGGGCCAGGGAGGGGGAGGGAGGGGGGAGGGGAATGGCTAGCTCCAAAACAGCCCAGGCAGCTGTCCTTGTCAGAGAGAGAGGAGACTGTATGACCGTGTGTGTCTGTCTGCCTGAATGTGGGAGCGCATGTGTGGGACAGTGCATGTTTTTGTGCCTCTAGCTTCAAGTGCAAGTGCTGGCTGTGTCTAAGTGGGGGCCTGTGTGTGTGGGCACATGTGTCGTCTGTCTCTGAGAGCTTGAACTCTGCTTGCTGTTTGCTCTGGCTGCTATCCTCTTTCCCTGGCCTCCTTCTACCGAAATAGAGGATGAAATCAAGAAGCAGGTATGGAATGCCAGGGGAAGGGGAACTTGGAAAACTAGAAGTCTGCTGACAAAACAGACTGGAAGGATGAACGGCAACTGAGGGGCGTAGCTTTTTCTGCAGGCAAACCTCGCTGTTCCTTTCGTCCAGTTCTGTATCACTTCTGTGGCTCCTGGAAAAGTCAGGAACATGGTTTGAATTTCAAGGTCATCTTCAGTCTGAAGGAAGGGCAGGCGGCAGGGACCCTCAATTTCCAGCTCTAGCTTCCTCCCACATCTTTCCAGAAATTTTGAAGAAGTGCTGATCAAACTGTCACGGGTCCTGTAAACCTATCTCCACTCCACTGGAAAGTTATTGGGCCAAAATTTTCTAGTTCCGAACCTCTGGCCCCTGCCCTGAGCTCTGGAAAGGGAGGTAAACTGAGCACACTTCTGCCCCTGGCCCAACTTCTCTACTGCCTTACTGGGTTCTCTCCAGTCTTGCCTCTCCCAGGAAAGAGGTCCCAGATCAAGACCTTTCTGCCAGTGGAAAAAGCTAGAATTGTTTTCAACCTCTGCCTTGACCTCTGTCCTGCTGTCAACCTGGCTTGAGGTGGGGCACAGCTGTGCTCTCAGAGCTGGTGGAAGAGGCATTACCATGTACAAACACAGGCTACTGTCCAATGGCGCATCCTTCAGAAAGGCTCTTAATAAATTCGGGTCAGCCAAGCCATGCACATCTCAGTCTGGGCTAACCCACTGCATTAACGCCGCCCCATGTAGCCAGCACTGTGTCCCTGCTAATGGAGGGAGGGTGGTAGACAGAGACACCACCTACCTCTCTCTTTCTATCCCGTTTCTGTTTTCTGCCCGAGACGCTCACGGAGGAACCAAGAACCCCAGTACTTTCTATCCCTTTCCTTTCCTCCCATGGGAGGTCTTGAGAAAGCCAACCAGAAGGAGGACACTGCAGAGGTTATAACAAAGTCAGGCTAAGTTTGGGGTAGGAATACTGTCAAGGTGTGTGCGTGCGTGTTTGTGCGTGCATGTGTGTGTGTTGGATGTGTCTAAGTAAATCCATACATACTTCCTGGAGTGGTGTGAGAAAGGCCAGGCATGAGACGGGTGCCTGGTAGGAGAGAAGCCTGGTAGGAGGTGAGACATATTTCCAACAAGCAGAGGAAAGAGAAGGGCCTAATGCCCTGTGCTTTTCTTTCTTTCTGATCTTTTTTTTTTTTTCAGACTTGTAAATTTTTTTTATATGTGTGACTATTTTACCTGTGTGGAGCTGAGACCAGGGCACTGGGCGCCCTGGACCTGGAGTTACAAGTGGTTATGAGCCACCACGGGGATGCTGGAAACTGAACCGAGACCCTCTGCAAGAGCGAGTACTCTAAACACTGAGCCAGCTCTCAACCCCACCCAGTGGTTTTCAAACTCGGGTTTGATATGGAACTGTTTAGTCAAACAAACCGTTTATTCAGAAGTTTTGGAGAAGCCTTGTTAGGAGCACACGGATCTAGCTCAGGTCCTAATTGTATCATTGGCTTAGTGGAGTTGTTTTGGGTCTCAGGTTCCACCTAAGAAATGGGTGAGCCAGGTTGATCATCCATAACCTCTGCGTCTGAAATCTGAAATCCTCTGAAGCCCAAAAGCTTGGGGGTTGGGACATTTCAATTTCAGATTTATTTTATTATTTTATTGTGTGTATGTATATGGGTGTTTTGACTGCATGTACACCTGCACACCAGAAGAGGGCATGAGATCCCACAGGACTACAGCTGTGGGCCACCTTGTGGGTGCTGGGAATTGGACTCAGGACCTCTGGAAGAGCGACCGGTGCTCTTAACTGCTGAGCCATCTTCCCAGCCTGCAGTTTAGAGCATTCGGATTAGAGATGCTCCACTGGAAATCTAAACAGATATTCTATGTGAATATGTATACAAGTTTGTGTGTGTGAAGGTGCACATTCACATATGCATGGAGGCCAGAGTTCAACATCTGATGTCTTCCTCAGTCACTCTGCCCCTTGGTTTGGTTTGGTTTGGTTTGGTTTGGTTTGGTTTGGTTTGGTTT
>NW_026596125.1:5926083-5961844 GCF_907164565.1 Psammomys obesus | reverse complement strand
TTGGTTTGGTTTGGTTTGGTTTGGTTTGGTTTGGTTTGGTTTGGTTTGGTTTGGTTTTTTGAGACAGAGGCTCTCATTGAACTTCAAGCTGGCCAATTCAGTTTGACTGGCTGGACAGCAAACTGCTGGGATCCTCTTGTTTCTATCTCCCCAGTATTGGGGTTTCAGAGTGGTGCTATGTGGGTGCTAAAAAAAAAATTAGACCGAGGTCCTTACGCTTGCATGACAAGAACTTTACCAACTGAATCATCACTTGTTTGTTGAGACAGGGTCTCATGTAGCTAAGGTTGGCCTTAAACTCCAGACCCTCTCTCTTCCGAATAATAGATCTATATTACCACACCTGGCTCTAAACAAATATTCTATTTTAATTTTTTGTTATCATCATCATCATTATTGTTACTTTTTTGGTTTTTGAGACAGGGTTTCTGTCTAGCCTTGGCTGTCCTGGACTCACTTTGTAGCCCAGGCTGCCCTCAAACTCACAGAGATCCTCCTGCCTCCGCCTCCCTGAGTGCTGGGATCACAGGCGTGCACCACAACACCCGGCTAAACATTCTATTTTTTAAAAATAAAACTGGAAAAAAAAATCCTTAAAAGCTGGAGGGGTGGTGGTAGCGCAGCACTTTAGTCCCAGTCTGTGGGAGGCTGAGGCAGGCAGAGCTCTGAGTTGCGGTCCAGCCTGGTCTGCAGAGTGAATTCTAGGACAGCCAGGGCTACACAGAGAAGCCCTGTCTAAAAACCAAACCAAAACAAACAGATTGATCCATCCATCCATCCATCCATACAACGAACTTAGCTAGGCATGGTAACACAGGCCTGTAATTCCAGCATTCAAAAATGGAGGAAGATCACAAACTAAGGCCAGCCTGAGCTACAAACAGAACGGAACAGCTCTGACAGTAGGCCCAGCAGTTAGTGAACATGCTGTACATGTGCCGTGTGCATCCAACCCCCAGGTTACACCTTTTTCTCATTTGGCTTCTCTTTCTCAACTTTTTTTTTTTTTCTTCAGTGTATGGGTGTCTCCCCTGCATATATGTTTGTGCGCCAGAGCGCCTAGTCCCTTGGGCAGGCCGGAAGAAGGCTTTGGATTCTCTGGAACTGGAGTATCGGGTAGCTGTGAGCTGTTCAGCCATGTGTGCTGGGAATCGAAGTGGTGTCCTCGAGAAGAGCAGTCAGTAGCTTTAACCGCTGAGCCATCTCTTCTTCCCTGACACACTCTATCCTAGAGAACACCGTTTGGGATGGCTTTATGTCAGTGGGTGAGAAAAGAGGCAAAATTGTTACGAGGAAACCCTATTAGGGGCCTGATAAATCAAAGTGTTTGTTGTTGGTTTGTTTGAGAAAGGGTTTCACTGTGTGTTCTTGGCTGGCCTGACCCTCACAATGTAGAGCAGGCTAGGCTAGAACTCGTGAACGATCTTCCTGATTCTGCCTCTTGAGTTCTAGGATCCCAGGCATGCACCACGTCAGGGTATCCATAACCCCCTGGGTTTTGCCTCTGTTAACCTAATATATGTCTTTTTTTTTTTTTTTTTTTTTTTTTTTTTTTTTTTTTTTTTTTGTCCTCAGAGCCCTCCCTCCATGGAGTTCGGGCTGCTCGGTGAGGCGGAGGCTCGGAGCCCTGCCCTGTCCCTGTCAGATGCTGGCACTCCACACCCTCCGCTTCCAGAACACGGATGCAAGGGCCAGGAGCACAGTGGTGAGCGCGCCCCCTTCTGGTGGTGGAGGAGAAAGCGTTCAGCCTTGATGGGGGTGGGATCTGGAGCGTCAACCCGAGCGAGAGCTAGCCCGAGGCTGAGGAATTCCTGGAGGTCCCGGAGCCAGAGAATCCGCACAGGCGCCAGCGCCCCGTGACCCGCCTCATTCTGATCCGCAGACTCGGAGAAGGCCTCGGCCTCACTGCCGGGCGGCTCCCCCGAGGACGGCTCGCTGAAGAAGAAGCAGCGGCGGCAGCGCACGCACTTCACCAGCCAGCAGCTGCAGGAGCTGGAGGCCACCTTCCAGAGGAACCGCTACCCCGACATGAGCACGCGCGAGGAGATCGCCGTGTGGACCAACCTCACCGAGGCCCGCGTGCGGGTATGGCCCCGCCTCACCCGCAGGCCCCCCCTTGCACGCACCTGGCTCTAGCGACGACCCCGAAGTGGCCGTGGCTCTGCGGCTGCGGGTGCCACGTCGGGCCCACCTCGGGCCCCGGGATCCCCACCCTCCTGCTGCCTTGCCTGCCGCCCCGATCTGCTCCCCAACCATCCTGCGGCCGCCTGCCTCCCTTCTGGGGGGGGGGCCGGCTCGGCGCGCCCCTCCCCCCAGCCCGCACCCCCTGCTGCCCCCGCCCTGTCGGCGCCCCCCGCCCCGTCGGCTCCCCGTGCTGCCCCCCGCCCCTCGGGCCCCCCCCCCCGGCCGCCCCGCCCCCTGACAGCGTTTCCCCTTCGCCCGCAGGTGTGGTTCAAGAACCGGCGCGCCAAGTGGCGGAAGCGGGAGCGCAGCCAGCAGGCGGAGCTGTGCAAGGGCGGCTTCGCAGCCCCGCTCGGGGGCCTGGTGCCGCCCTACGAGGAAGTGTACCCCGGCTACTCGTACGGCAACTGGCCGCCCAAGGCGCTCGCCCCGCCGCTCGCAGCCAAGACCTTCCCGTTCGCCTTCAACTCGGTCAACGTGGGGCCTCTGGCCTCGCAGCCTGTGTTCTCACCACCCAGCTCCATCGCCGCCTCCATGGTGCCCTCGGCCGCCGCCGCGCCGGGCACAGTACCAGGTCCCGGAGCCTTGCAGGGCCTGGGCGGGGCGCCCCCCGGGCTGGCTCCGGCCGCCGTGTCCTCCGGGGCAGTGTCCTGCCCTTACGCCTCGGCGGCCGCGGCCGCCGCCGCCGCCGCCTCCTCCCCCTACGTATACCGGGACCCGTGTAACTCGAGCCTGGCCAGCCTGCGGCTCAAAGCCAAGCAGCACGCCTCCTTCAGCTACCCCGCCGTGCCCGGGCCACCTCCGGCCGCCAACCTTAGCCCCTGCCAGTACGCCGTGGAACGGCCAGTGTGAGCCGCAGGTCTGTGGATCAAACCCGAGGGCGGGGCGGTAATTCGCAGCCTCCCGGACAGGGGTCGCCTGGACTGGCTCGCCCTCGTCCCGGGGTCTGAAAGGTGTGCCCGGGCACCCGGAGAGGGGCGGCAGGCTTCGAAGAGGGCCTCTCCCCTCACAGCCCCTAGGGGCGGTCTGACCCCTAAACGGAGATCGCGCCCCCGGGACTAAGGCCAGGAACAGGGACCAGCCTCCCAGGGCCGACTCACCCTTGGCCCATCCCGCCTTCTCCAGACAACCCCCACCCCCGTTTTCAAAGATCAATGAAATAAACGTGCGCGGACTGTCGAAGGCCTGATGATTCAGACTTGCGGTGGACGCCTCCTTCCCTTCATCCCTCCCGTTGTCCGAAAGGACAGCTGGATGTACAGGAACGGAGTGAGCGTCCAGGCCGCTAAGGCTCACTCCTTTCCTCCGGGATGGGGAAGCAGGGTCTTCTAGGGTAAAGGATTGTGAAGCTTGGTGTGTGACCAGCTAGTCGGCAGGCATCGTCCTATGATGGTGCTGTGACGCCACCTCGTGGTCACGAGGAGGACAGCTGGTAGGTCTGGTCTCCAAAGTTTACTTTGCAGGGATTTTGCGTCCTAGGAAGACTATGATTTTAGCCTTTGTTTCTCACTGTTCTTTCAGAGGCTTGGGCCTCTAACAGCAATAAAATTCTAGTCTGTAACAGACATTTATTAAGCGCCGACCAGGCCTAGGATTCTTTTTGAGTGTCTGTGTGTGCCTCCATCCTTCCACACACCCTAAGGCTTCCCACCCGCAGATCAGTTCCTGTTAGCAGCCTTCTCCCACCACAAAGTTCACTTTGGTCCTCTAAGTCCACAAATTCTCAAACTCATGTCGATCTCTTTAATTTAAAAAATAGAACAAGAAGAGAAAGATTTCTAAATATAAATATAAATAACTCAACTTTAAGGACCTCCGTCCTATCCCCTTCCTTGCTTTTCCTTCACGCTGAAGATAGAAACATCATCGTGCCAGACCACACCCCTATTCCAAGGGTGCCATTTCTTGGTTGTCATAGCTCCCTGCCACTTTGGGGTACATGTCCCATGGGGGAAACCATACAGGGAAGGCACCCTAGTCATTCTCCCACACCTAACCCTTAGTGCTATGGAGGAAAGCCCCAGGCTCCCTCTTTCTTTCCAACTCTCATTGGCTCTTGGACTTAGCTTTGCTCTTGGGCCTGAGGTAGGCTTGGTGGAAGAAATGAGCAAATAGGATGAAATAGGTCCCATATAACATAAAGGACCAGAAGAAGTGTTCTGTTGTTGTGTAGCATCCTTTTTCCTGCCTCCAGATGTAATTCAGGATGCCAAAGATAGCTCCCATTACCATTTGCAGGATCTGCAGGCTGGTGATGACCATGGGAAGCATGCTGGGGTGTTTGACCTTGGCAGCTTTCAGGGTGTAGTAGGTGTACATGATGGAATGTACACCCAAGTTCATGGTCATGAACCAGGCACCTGAAGGTACTTTGTTCTTGTATCCAAAGCTCGTGAACAGCAGCACTGTGCTGTGGTGGTACCAGTGCACAAAGATGAGTGGCCGCTTACGCAGGATGATGAAGGCCGTGTCTCCTGAGAGATGAGGAGGTCATAGCTGGCCACCACCCGGTGCGCAGACCACCCGCTGCCCGGGGGGGAGGGGGAGACAGAGCTCCCTGGGACCTAGGGGCAGGGAAGGGACTTTCCACACGATGGGAAAGGGAAGAGCTCTAAGGAGGAGTTTGACTCACTGGGCACCAGAGACAAAGCCTCTACACTCACCAAGTTCAACGATCTTGCTGAGAAGAAAGACGCAGGACCAGAATTTGACTACGAGAGCATCCGTGTGGCTGCCGAAGCACACGGTCTGCTTGAGGCCCAGCGTAAACAGCACGGTTCCCATGTACTCCCACATCCTCACTGTGCCCAGCATGCTGAAGGGAGACAGCACGATGCTGTAAGGGCCCATCCCCATCGGGATCAACTCTCCACGCCTGTCACCTCGTCGCTGGCCTGAAGGCAGGCTGTTACAGCTTTTGCCATCCTGGAGCCAATCTGGTGGATCTAACAAGTATTGCCCAGGAGATAAGGCTTGAGAGAAAGTCAGTCAATACAGGGGGAGGGGTGAAACTGAAAGTCAAGAACGGGGTTCTTGAAGTGGGCGAAAGAATATGGAGAGGAGGGGCTGGGAGAGTCGTTGGCGGCCTTTGAAGAGCAATTTAGAAACTGAGATATTTAAGGCTAGAGAAATGTGTTGGGCCGGGCACGTTTGCACACGCCTTTACTCTGAGCACTAAGGAGGCAAAGGCAGGTGATTCGCTGTGAGTTTCGAGGCCAACCAGGTCTACAAATTGAATTCCAGGACAGCTGGGGCTGTTATACAGAGAAAACCTGTCCTGGAAGACAGATGAGAAAGAGAAAGAGAGAGAGAGAGAGAGAGAGAGAGAGAGAATTTTATGAGTATGAATGGAATGGAGTAGAGCCTAGAATTTGTATTCCCAGAACTCGGGAGGCTGTGTTCAGGAGGCTGTGATGAATTTGGAACCGGACAGCAGTTATACAGTGGCTACTAGAGCTGTCTAGGATACAGCATGAGAACCTGTCTTTGAAAGTAAACTTTTTTTTTTTTTTTTTAAGGGATAGAACAGAACAGAGACTGTCATCTTGGGCCCAAGAAAGAGAAAAACAAGGTACTATGGGAAAGAAACCAATGCAGCCAAGGACTTTAGGAGCCCTGAAGAATAAAATGGAGAGGTGGGGACTAAAGGCTAGGCAGGGGATGGGGTAGAGCAGAGCCTTACCTGAATATGGCCAGGCAGAAGGACCAGAGGATGAGAGGCCCCTGCAGGCTGAAGCCCTTCCGTGCTCTCATGTAGTTCTGGCCAACAATGATGAGCAACAGATAGACCACCACTATGAGGAATGAGCTAACCCTGGAGAGCAGAAAGCAGGTGGCATCACAGTGGGCACTGCCTAAAGGAATGCCCACTCATCTCCCTCAAGGGGCTCCTGGAGCCTGGGGTGCCAGCACTGTGACATTTTGGGGAAGTGTGTGTGTGTTGAGGGTGACACTTAGCATCATTCATGGGTATAAAGCACCTAGCGCAGGGCAAGGGCCACCGGGAGATCTCTGTGATTACTTTCTCAGGCAGATGGAAGTTGTCTGCCTCCAGCCAAAAACTACTCCATCCAGGGCTGTGGTGTAAGAGCCGTGCAGCAACACCTTCTGTCTGATTGGCTCATGACAAGTTGACTACACAAAAAAAATCACTCCACAAAACACATCTGGAATGCCTTGGGGCTAAGACAGAAAGCCTTGGGAAAGCTTTGGAAGGGTTCCAAACTCTGTTTCATCTTTACATCCAAGAAGATGGGACCTTTGGGGAACGTGATAATTGTGTAGGACAAGCTGGTCCTAGGCAGGTTCTCTCTCTTTCTGTCTCTCTCTGTGTGTCTCTGTATGTGTCTCTGTCGGTCTCTCTCTGTGTGTCTATCTCCCTGTCTCTGTGTCTGTCTGTCTGTCTCTCTCCCTCTGCGAGCCACCTAACAGTGCTTCATTCAGGTCACTCTCATTCCTCAGTTGTAGTTACCATATATATATATATTTTTTTTTCTTTGCTTTTGTCTCCTCCCACACCCCTCTCCCCCACCTTCTCCCTCCTGGATCCTTTCTTCCAGCTCTAATCTCTTTGCGATGTACCTTAAAGGACGGGACGGGGCGGGGGGCTCTGAGCCAGTACCCGGGCGGCGTCGGAAACATGACAGGCATTCATTCCCTGTCTCCACTCCCCTCAAAGCAGTTGGTCCTTCCCCCTCACCAGGTCTCACCAGTACTCCTCCAAAAAGGGCCTTAGGTCCCGCGACATCTCGAAGTTATAGGGTTGGATCAGCTCCGCTCTTAAACCACGTGACAAATTCATGGACATGTCCATTTCGATTTTGCAGACGAAGAGGTTCAGAGCTTGGGGGCGGGGTGGGTGGGGGGTCTGGTGAGAGCCAAGGGAGTGGAAGATGGAGTGGATCTCAGAAGGAAAGAAAACCAAGGCAGAAAGAACTTGTGTGTAGGCAGGAGGGCCTCGGAGCCTGGTGCCCGCGCCGCTAACCAGCCGCTCGCGCGGCGGTCGCCGCGGCTGCGATATATAGCGCCAATTGCCAAACTGGGGACCCAGGCGGTGCCAGACCAGCTCCCGCCCTCGGCAGTTATCCAATCTCAGCTAAGCGTCAACTCTGCCCCGCCCCTGGGCCTCATTCGCTTCTGGTCTCTGACTGGTCTTCCTCAAGGAACCAAGCACGCCCCGAATTCGTCCCCTCCCCTTTTTTAATTCCACCAGCTGCTCCAGGTTGGCTCCTAAGCGCGCCCCCCCACCGCTGCCGCCCCAGTCCTTGGTTTCACCGAATACCCAGGCAGACCAGTCTTCCTCTGGCACAAGCCAGCTGTAGCCTTTGACTCATTTTGCTTTAATCTTCACCTACTTGGCAGTGAAGAGAAAGTGTTGGCCGCCGGTGCCCACTTCCAGAGATGGGGGGCGACAATTTCCTTGGGAAACCCAGGCTGAAACAAGGGAGACCAAGGTGGGCCATGAAGACCCACTCTGATCACTGCCGTCTCCTGTGCTGGTGGGAGGAAGAAGACGAATTTGGTAAATTTTACTGTTAAGTTGTTGATGTTACTATTTGAGGAGGCGGCACGCAAGCTGTTATGATTTCATTATAGTTTCCGGAACTGTCCTGTCTGACGCCCAGTAAAAACTTTGAAGAGAAAAATGGGGTCACCCTCTGAGCTCCTTGTCCTCAGGTGCGGGAGAAGCTTCGAAGGGTTTACAGAAGCTGGTGAGCCAGTGGCCTTCCTTCGGCCTGCTGTTCCTCTTCCTAACGTGAACCTGTCTAAACGAATCTACTCCTTCACCGATGTATCTAGTCCCAGTAAACAAAATGCTTCGAAACTTGTAAGCCTTTATTTGGCTGCCCCTTGTTTCTTCCTTGGCTTTATGAACAGGCAAGCTAGAAGGCTTGAGAACAGTTTGAGAGGAGATGGGAATCTGCAAAACAAGTGTAAAGAAACATATGAGCTGGGCAATGGTAGAACACGCCTTTAGTCCCGCGCTTGGGAGGCAGGCTGATCCCTGAGTTCGAGGCCAGCCTGGTCTATACAGTGAGTTCCAGGACAGCCAAGGCTACACAGAGAAACCCTGTCTCAAAAAAAAAAATACATAAATAAAATAAGAAAGAGAGAGAGAGAAAGAAAGAAAGAAAGAAAGAAAGAAAGAAAAGGAAGGAAGAAAGGAAGATGAAATATTTCAGGGGCTGGAGAGATGGCTCAGTGATGACAAGCATTTGCCATGCAACCATGAGGACCCACCCCAGTTCAGAACCTGACACCACCTAACAAGCTGGTGTCCTGTCCTTCCCCTGTAATGCCAGGGCTGTGGGGACAGAGACAAGAGGTTTGCAGGAGCTTGCTGCCCGCCAGCCTAGCAGAAAATCACAGGCTCTGGGTTTCAAGGGAATAACTCCCACACACATACACCACGTTCACACACACACAAACACACAGAAAAATAGCAGTTTTGTTTCTTTTTTTTTAAGGTTTAGTTGGGCTGAAGAGATGGCTCAGTGGTCAAGACCGCCCGCTGCTCTTCCAGAGGACCCCGTTTCAATTCCCAGCACCCTTCCAGCTCACAACTGTCTGTACTCCAGTTCCAGAGGATCTGGCATCCTCACCTAGACATGTGTATGGGCAGGCAAAACACCACATAAGGATAAATCAATTTTTAATTTTTAAAAACTATGTTTTTTGAATCTTTGTGTTTACGTCTGTGTTAAACGTAACCTTTTGTGCACAGGTGCCCTTAGAGGCCAGCTGGTTACTGGCAGTTATGAGTGGCTCAACATGGGTGCTAGGAATTGAACTCGGGTCCTCTGAAAGTGTTCCTTTTGTTGTTGTTGTTTTATTTTGGTTTTGTGTGTGTTTCGAGACAGAGTTTCTCGATGTAGTTCTGGACTTGTTTTGAGACCAGGCTGGCTTTGAACTCAGAGATCAGCCTGCCTCTGCCTCCCAAATGCTGGCATTACAGGCATGCACCACTACGCCTGGCTTCCAAAGAAGATTTTAATAATAAAATATTTAGGGCTAGAGGGGTAGTTCAGTGATTAAGAACACTGGCTGCTCTTCCAAAAGACCTGAGTTCAGTTCCCAGCACCCACAAAGCAGCTCTCAACTATCTATAACTCTACTCCCAAGGGCTCTGATGCCTTTTCTGCCCACCATTAGCAACAGATATCCATGTAGGCAAAACACCCATACTCATAAAAACAAATAATAATTTAAAATTAAATATTTAAATCTAAATATGAATAAGCCAGCTATGGTGAGGCCCCCTGGAATCCCAGCAGGAGAAAAACAGATCAGGAGTTCAAGGTATGAAGCCATCCTGGACTACATTAGGCCTATCTCAGAAGAAAGAGATACACACCAAGATACATACATCCCCCACACACACACGCCTGGACACCCACACAAAATAAATAAATAAAATTTAATTATCTAAAGTAAATCCCAAAGCCTCTACAGCCAGGAGGCCCATGCGGGCTCCAACCGCCGCTGCAGGCGCTGTCTTGTGGAAGGAGGAAGTGTGGAGCTCTGCCTCTTACCTGTGAATGACTCAGGTGTGCATCGCTTTGTCTCTCTCTTCACCTCTCACCTGGTTACCAGAGCCATCCCACCACTGAGGTCACACTAACTGGCTGCCCTTTAGCCTACTTTAAAGACAGTACATGTCTTTCTTTATTGTCCTGGGACTGAAAAATTGTTCCCAAACCTGGCTGTTCACCAGGTTCATGTGCCTCAGCCCTAGACGCCTCCTTAGACAATCTCTGTCCAACCTTTCAGAAGCAGTTCTGTCAAAATTCTAAGTTGTATCCTGTTGCTTTCCTACCTATAACCTTCCATAACCCCTAATTGCTTCACTCCCAGCCTGAATCCCAGAAGTCAACAGAGAGAACATGTTTGATGGGCGAAGAACAGGTGAAACAATGACTATTAAAAAGATAATGTGGTTGCGGGGAGGGCTGGAGAGATGGCTCAGTGGTTAAGAACACTGTCTGCTCTTCCAGAGGACCCGGGTTCCATTTCCAGCCCCACATTGTCTGTAATGCCATTTCCAAGGGATCTGACACCTTCACACTAATGCACATTAAATAAAATTAAATAAGTTATTTTAAAAAAAAAATAACACGAGCCAGCAAGATGACTCAGTTAAAGGGGTTTGCTGTCAAGCCTGACAGCTATGATTTGATCTCTGGGATCCACAAATCGTGCCCGTGTGCGCTCTCCTGAGGTGCACATTCACACTGTTCCCACCTTATCTGCAAAATCAGTGAGCTAAAAAAATGCAAGACAACGTCTCATGATATAACCCTGGCTGCCTTGGGACTTGCTCTGTAGATGAGAATGACCTTGAACTCACAGAAATCCACGTGCCTCTGCCTCCCAAGTATGGGAATTAAAGGTGTGCACTGCTACAAAATAAAGTCACCATGACTGACTGCTACAAATAAAGACCGTAACAGTATTGGAGTGGAGAGGTGGCTCAGTGGTTAAGAGCACTGGCTGATTTACCAGAGGACTGGAGCTCTATTCTCTGCACCCACACACCAGCTCACAAACATCTGTAACTCCATTTCCTGTGGATCTGATGTCCTTGCCTGGCCCCCAAGGGCGCTGCACACATGAAAATCACTCTCCTAACACCAGGCACAGAGTGTGACAGATGGAATTCTTGGTCTGTAAACCTGGGTGACGCTCTTTGCTATCTTTTTTACAGTCACTGTTTCTTGACAGCTCTCCTGAAAGCTTCAGCCAAGAGCAAGGGCTGACAACATAGGTTGTGAGCAAGGTAGCTAGCTCGGGGCATGGCTTAAGAAGTTTAATTTGCCTCTTGTGTTTTCTGGCTCCAGGTCACTGCCTGCTGTGCCTGGGCATTCTCATCCAACTTCTGTCTCCCATGTGCAACTGTCTATTGACCTCTCCGCCGGTATATTCCGGTTTAGCACTCTCAGATAAACCCATGAAAAAGAAGTTATAGCCAGGAGTGGCAGTACACCTTTAATCCCAGCATGATGGAGGCAGAAGCAGGAATCTCTCAGAGTTCGAAACCAGTCTGGTCTGTATAGTGAGTTCCAGGACAGCTGGGACTACACAATAAAACTCTGACAAAAACAACAACAAAAAAGTATTGCTATCTTCTTAAATTTTTCAAAAATAGGCAGATCTTCTCAGCCACCAATTATCTCATCTCTTCAGTCAGAGACTGTTTCGTTTTGTTTCCTTCCTCCAGGGGACATCAAACACTAGCATTTCTGCTAGAAGTGGCATAGTCACGAGAAGTTTGCTCTTCAAATTCTGTCTCCAAGAGTCACTTAGCACCCCTTGGACTTAGCTTTCCAGTCTGTAAAATGGGGACAAAACCCTCCTCAGAAGGATGTTTACGAAGATCACAAGGAACCACATGTTAAAGAGCATTGCACAGCTGGTGTGAGGCCTTGTGCTTAGAAATCCCAGCACTTGGACAGAGGAGGCGGGAAGATTATGTCCAGTACAAGGCCAGGGTGAACCGAGTTTCAGATCAGCCCAGGCTATATAGAGCCAGACGGTGTAAAAAGCCAAAACCACACCAACCAAACAAAAAGCACATTAAATAACATTATGCACTGAGGAGACACTAATAATTGCCTAAAAGGTGACTTTATGAAGTTCAGCTTATTTTCAATAAAATTCAGCTAAACTACCTTAAAAGCAAAGTCATGATTGGAGACTGCCTTTGGAATCTTGGAACGCAGTTAGCACTCCTGAACTGTAATCTTTACATTGACGATGCTGTCCATCGGGAGATATAATAAAAAAAATGTGAAAATAAAATAAAGCAAAATAAAAATATAAAGGTCTGAGTGCAGTAAAAAAAAAAAATGATGATGATGGTCACTGTTTGTTTATGTATATTTTGCCACAATTTTAAAACTTCAAGGGAAGAGCCATGAAAGGGGCACAGAGTTTTCAGTGCGGCAAATGAAGAGTCACTGTGTGTAAAGACCATATTCTCAGCCCTATCTATGACTCCTGATAAATGGCTATAAGCCAACACAAACAGGTTGGTTTCAGCCGCCCCAGCCCTTCCAAATCTGCCTCGGCCGCCAGAGGCACTTCTATTATGGCAACTGCTTTTCTGCTTCCCTAGCTGCCACCATTACAGGCTCCCTTCCTCCTCGTCCTCCTACCCCTTCCTCCCCCCCTCCCCGCTCCTCCGTCCTCCTCCTCCCCCTCCTCTTCAGCTGTGATTATTAAGATTATTACAGTTTATGCTATCCTTGACCATGAGTGCCGGGCTCATGGGCATGGGCACAGTCAGGGCTGGCTGCCTAGATCTTCCTAAAGTTCACAGTTTGTAACCCTGGCACTTGAGAGGCTGAGGTAGGAGGAATCGCTTGGGCTTCATAGCAAGACCCCTTCTCAGAAACAAGAAAGCACACATCAGTCGGCTCGGCTCACGCCGCCTTCACTCCCTTTTGTAGGTGTCTGCTTGCGTGTAGCGTATATGCATCTGTAGCATAGGCAGGTGTTCACACGGGTTTGTGTGTGTGTGTGTGTGTGTGTGTGTGTGTGTGTGTCAGCAGGAGTGCATGCAAAATCTGTGCATTTCTGTGCACATACGTGTGGAGACCGAAGGCTGACTTTACTCTTTTGAGACACTGCCTCTCACTGGCTGTGGAGCTCTGGTTTGGAGCTGGCGGAGCAGCAAGCTCTGGGCTGCTTGTCTCCTCAGCTCCCCTCCTCCCCAGTGCTGGGGTTGCGGACACGTGCCTGGCTTTCCCCGAGGGAGGTGGGCTGAGTGTCCCTCAGCCTCCATGTCATTCCTCTTTAAGGATGACACTCAAGTCCTCAGGACAAATATCAGATTCCTTAGTTTAGTGTGAATCACTCAGTCTCTTCCAGCTGACGTCCCAGCATCCCTCGGCCCCAGCGCTGGATAGTTTTGCCATAATATAAGACTTAGGGCTCCATGTATCTCCCCTTTTTCTCTGCATTCGGTTCCCTTTTTGAGGACATCATTTTCTCTCCTGGAAAACTGTATCCACTGTTGGGCTCTAAAGTTACTTGTTTGTTTTTAAAGACTAGCCAAAGCCAGAAGTGGTGGCACAAGCTCGTAATCCTTGCTCTTGGGAGGTAGGGGCTGGAGGATTAAGAATTCAAAGCCGTCCCCAGCTACACAGAGTGAGTCTGAGGCCACCTCGGGTGGTCTTTGCATCTTAGAACAAAACCAACAAAAAACAAGTTGGTTTTCCAGATAGAATCAACCTCATTCTTATCTTCTACCCAGAGACCTTTGTCCAAACTGCCTACCAATACCGTGCTTCCTGTAACATACAGGCAGCCACGAACTTTCTGCGCTAGCCTTGCTCCTCCGAATGTCTCTCGTCACTAGGTCACTCATCCTTGAGAACACTGCCTGAGCACATGGTTGACGCTCAAAATGTCTGTGGCCTTGAACTGAATATGTACCTAAGTGGAAATATAAACAATAAACATACATATATATTTTAAAAGACTCGACTTCCTTAGTAATTAAGGAAGTGAAAATTAAAGACTATGTATAATATCATTCTGATTAGCAGCTATTAAAACAAGCAAAATTATCTAACGCTGGCCAGAGCTTTAGGGAACAGGTCTATTCACATCTGACTAATAGCCATGTAAATTTTCATAATCCATCTAAAGCAGGATTAAGCAATACTCAGCAAGAGGTAATTGATTTTTTTTTCCTTGTTGTTTAGGGGTTTGGGGGGGTTGTTTGTTTTAACACAGAGTCTCTCTGTGTAGCCCTGGCTGTCCTGAAACTCATTCTGTAGATCAGGCTGGCCTCAAACTCAGAGCTCCACCTGCCTGTCTCCCAAGTGCTAGTCAAAATATACATAAAATAATAAATAATGGAAATAATATGTCAGTCTGGGGGTGATGGTGCATGGCTTTCAGAAGGCAAGAGGCAAGTGGAGTTCGAGGCCAGCCTGGTATACAAAGAGAGTTCCAGGACAGCCAGGGCTGTTACATAAAGAAACCTCAAAAAAAAAAAAAAAAAAAAAAAGCGAACAAACAAAAAGAAAATAGAATGTCAATGGAACTTAAAACAACAGATAGACAGAATTAACCCATTCGTGGGTGTCTACATTGTTGACTACTAACAATACAATAAATAAAGCTTGCACCTATCACAGTATGAAGAAACGTGAAACCAGATTTATGACACAACATAAAAGAAAAACAATTCAAGGCCATATCTACTCCATTATGCAAATGCTCTAAAATCAGCTGCCAGGCCTGGTGGTGTACACTTGCAATCCCAGCACTCAGGAGACGAATGTAGGATTGCCATTGGTGTAAGGCCAGGCCAGGCTACAGAGTGAGCACCAGCCCAGCGAGAGCGATGAAGCAAGACTGTTCAATACAGAGAAACAAGGCTGTGTGTAGAGTGCCTGCCTAGCATGCAAGAGTTCCTGAGTTCAGCTCCCAGCACCGCATAAAATGAGCTTGCTGGCACAAGCCTGCAGCTCCAGCTTGTGAAGGCGTGCGAAGGATCAGAAGTCCGAGGTCATCCGCAGCCACTACAGTGGGCTCAGGACAGCCTAGGTTACAAGACATCCTGTCTACAAACAAAAAGCAAAGTAAAGCAAGACAAAACAAAACAAACAACAATAGCAAAACGTAGCTGTGTATGGGGCCATATACCATTACCCAGCTCCCAGAAGTTGAGAAATAAAGGCAAGAGGACCAGGAGTTCAAGGCCAGCCTCAGATATATTGCAACACGGAGCTCAGCCTGGGCTGCATGAGACCTCATCTCAAAAATGAATAAATAAATGTCTTTAACCCCAGCATTTTGGGGGCAAAAATGGGATCTCTGTGAGCAGAAGATCGGCCTGATTTATGTAGTGTGTGCTGGAAGAGCCAGAGCTAGAAAGTGTCTCAAAAACAAACAAACAAACAAACAAACAAACAAACAAAAAAAAAACACAAGACATTCTCAAGGTATTATGTTAAGTTTTAAACTGATAAGCTTGATTGTCCCTTTTAGAGGCCCTCTGTGGCAAGCTCCTGTCCTGTTCCCCATTTTCTCCTTCTTCCAATCTCCGTCCCGTTCACCTTTCTGAATGAGGATTGAGCATCTTACCCAGGATCCTCCTTCTTGTTCAGCTTCTTTAGGTGTACAGATTTTAGTATGATTATCCTATATTATATGTCTAATATCCACTTATAAGTGAGTATATACCATGTGTGTCTTTCTGCTTCTAGGATACCTCACTTAGGATGATCTTCTCTAGATCCCACCATTTGCCTGCAAATTTCATGATTTCCTTGTTTTAAATCACTGCATAGTAATTCATTGTGTAAATGTACCACAGTTTCTGTATCCATTCCTCAACTGAGGCACATCTGGGTTGTTTCCAGCTTGTGGCTATTACAAATAAAGCTGCTACTATGAACATGGCTGAGCAAATGAAAGACTCCACCCAGCAGTGTATCAAAACATATGCTGAGACTCATAGCCAAACTTTAGGCAGAGTGCAAGGTATCTTATGAAAGAAGGGGAAGATAGAAAGACATGGAGGGAACAGGAACTCCACAAAGAGAGCAACAGAACCAAAAAATATGGGCCCAGGAGTCTTTTCTGAAACTGATACTCCTACCAAGGACCATGCATGGAGATAACCTAGAACCCCTGCACAAATGTAGCCCATGGCAGTTCAGTGTCCAAGAGGGTTCTCTAGTAATGGGAACAGGGACTGTCTCTGACAAGAACTCAGGGGCTGGCTCTTTGATAACTTCCACCTGAGGGGGGAGCAACCTTACCAGTCCACAGAGGAAGATAATGCAGCCAGTCCTGATGAGACCTGATAAGCTATGGTCAGATAGAAGGGGAGGAGGACCTCCCCTATCACTGGACTGGGGGAGGGGCATAGGAGAAAAAGAGGGAGGGAGGGTGGAACTGGGAGAGGACGGGGGAGGGGGCTGCAGCTGGGATACAATGTGAATAAACTGTAATTAATATAAAATAAAATTTAAAAAGATTAACTGTTCCTCAGATGAACAAGTATTTTTTTAGAGAAAAAAATACTGAAAAAGTATTTTTTTAGAGAAAAAATACAGAAAAAAACTGTAAGAAAAATTGGACAAAAAAGTAAATCAAAGGGGATGGAGAGATGGCTCAGTGGTCAAGAGCACTGGCTGCTCTTCCAGAGGACCCGGGTTTGATTCTCAGCACCCACATGATAGTTCACAACTGTCCATAACTCCATTTCCAAGGGTTTTGGCACCCTCTCACAGACTTACATGCAGGCAAAACACCAATGCACATAAGATAAAAGTAAATACTAACAAATATACCAAAACACTAATAGAGTTTGTCTCTGGGTGATAGAATTATTGTTTTTATTTATTTTTAAAGTCTTTATATGTTAAATTATTTTATATTTAGCAAATACTCAAAATGAATACTATTTGTGTTGGAATTCTTTTGGCTTTGGCTTGATTGATTGATTGAGTTTGATGCTGGAGCTTTCCCTCAGGCTTTGATGTGAGGTACTCTGGCCATCTTTCCCACGTGTTCTCTCACTAACTGGCTTTTGTGTTGGCAGGTCTCCTGCGTGAGCACTTTGTCCTGCGGTCCTATGAGTCTCTATCAAATTCATCTTTTCCCCAGCATTTTAACTGCCTTGGTTTTTCGACCTGGCATTTTGCTGTTTCCTTTTCTCATCTTTTTATCTCTGTAAAGCTTTGTAGAGTCTCTTCCCTGACCCAACCTCCTTTTCCTAGCCTCTCTCACTTTCTAGCTCACACTTATGATTTCACTGATTGTGTTATTGTTTCGTTGTCAGGTTTCTTGTCTGTCTTTGTTTAGGACACAGGGTATCATAGCCCAGGCTGCCTTCCAATCTACCCGAGTCAGGTGGCCCTGACCTCCTGATGCTTCTGCTTCTACCTCCCAAGTGAGCACAGAGGCTCACAACACTTCCAGTAATTCCCCCTCTATATTAGCTTCCCTGGCTGAGACAGGGTCTCACTCTACTGGCCTGGCTGTCTTGGAACTTGCCATGCAGACCAAGCTGGCCTTGACGGGCAGAGATTCACCTGCTTTTGCCTTCTGCATGCTGAGATTAAAGGTGAACACCCTGGATCTCTGTGAGTTCCAGAACAGCCAGGGCTACACAGAGAAACCCTGTCTCTGAATAGAAAGGGAGGAGGAGTGGATGCAGGGAGGACAGATGGGGGAAAAGGACTGGGAGGAGAGGAGGTAGGGAAACAGCCAGGATAGATAGATAGACAGACAGAGGAAATGTCACCGCCTGGAAAGAGACTTATTTTTATCTGTGCTTATGAGTATGTGTCTTTATATGTGTGCCACATGCATGTGGAGGCTCTCACAAGTTTGAAGTGGGGTGGGAATGGGGGGTCAGGTCCCGTGAAGCTGAGGGTACAGTGTTTGTGCTAGAAACTGAACTCAGGTGCTCTGAAAGAGGAGCCAGTGCCTGTACCTGCTGAGCCGTCTCTGCAGCCCCTTCTGTATCCCTGCTCAGATTTCCAGTTGCCTGTCAGGGTTGTCGACCTGCCTACTTGGCCTGTTACAGGCAACTTACACTCAGGTAAAACCCTTCTTTCAGGCCTGCTATGTTTGCCACTTTTTGTTTCCATTATTGCCACAAAGAAGTAAGTTCTGAAGCAGCAGCAGCTTCTTCCACACCTCCTCCTCCTTCTCTTCTTCCTCTTCCTCTTCCTCCTCTTCCTCTTCTTCCTCCTTCAGGGAGAGATTCTTTAAAAAAAAAAAAAAAGATTTATTTACATGCACCAACCAAGGACCATGCATGGAAAGGACCTAGAGCCCCTGCTCAGATGTAGACCATAGGCAGCTCCGTCTCCATGTGGGTCCCCTAGTAAGGGGAGCAGGGGCAACACTGACATGAATTTGTTTGTCAGCTCTTTGATCACCTCCCCCTGCGATGGGCAGCCTTGCCAGGCCACAGAAGAAGACAATGCAGCCAGGCCTGATGAGACCTGATAGGTTAGGGTCAGATAGTAGGGGAAGAGGACCTCCCCTATCAGTGGACTAGGGGAGGGCATAGGGGGAGAAGAGGGAAGAAGGATGGGACTGGGAGAAGATGAGGGTGTAGGCTACAGCCAGGATACAAAGTGAATAAACTGTAATAAATAATAAATCAATAAAAAACAAAAAGTGAAAAAATATTTATTTATTATTTATACAGCATTCTGCCTGCACACTGGAAGAAGGCACCAGATCTCACTTTAGATGGTTATGAGCCACCTTGTGGTTGCTGGGAATTGAACTCAGGACTTCTGGAAGAACAGTAAGTGTTCTTAAGCTCTGAACCATCTCTCCAGCCCCAAGGGAGTGATTCTTTAGACAGGGTCTTGGTAGCCCAGGCTGACTTTGATTTCCTCATCTTCCTGTCTCAGTTTCCTGAGTTCTGGGTGCCATGCCTGGCAAACTCCTATGTGTCTAAAAACAGCTGTCTACATCATTTGGGCTGTCTCTACAAAAATTAAAATGGAACCCTTGTTGTTCAAAATTATCAAAAATTTTAAATCATCAACAGTAATGCATCAAACTACCTCTTCTTTTTCCACTGTAAAAGGATTGCTCTGCCAAGGACAGTGGCGCACACCTTTAGTCCCAGCATTTGGGAGGCAAAGGCAGAAGAATTTGAGGCCAGCCTGGTCTACAGAGTGAGTTCCGGAACAGAGCTACACCGTGAGACACTGTCTCAAAGGAAGCAAGGATTGATCTAAGGGGCTGAGGACATGACTTGGTGGTTGGGTGCTGGCCCGAGTTAGCACCACATAAAACTAGGTGAGGCAGCACATGCGTGTAATCCCATTACTAGGTGACAGAGCAGGAGGAGCAGAAATTCAAAGTCGTTTCCCTCCTACGTACCAGCTTCAGGCTAGCTTGGCATACAGACCTTGTCATTTAAAAAAAGTCATAGGTGAAATTGCTATAGTTTCCAGAACTGGAGAGATAGACAGTCTAATATGGAGAATCACTACACCCCGCAGCAGGAACCCTTCACACAGCCTTTGCTATCATAAGGAATCCTAAACTTGAGACTAATAAGAGCTTAAAGATCTCCTCCAGGTCTTTCTATCTCCCCGCTCCTTTCATAAGATTCCCTGCACTCTGCCCAAAGTTTGGCTATGAGTCACAGCCTCTGCTTCGATACCTCCATCAGTGGAGTCTTTCAGAGGCCCTCTATGGTAGTCTCCTGTCCTGTTCCCTGTCTTCTCCTGCTTGCGATGCTTTCGAATGAGGATTAAGCCTCTTCCCTAGGGTCTTCCTTGTTGTTTAGCTTCTTTAGGAGTATAGACTTTAGTATGTTTGTCCTATGTTATATGTCTAATATCCACTTATGGGAGAGTATATACCATGGGTGTCTTTCTGCTTCTGGGTTACCTCGCTCAAGAGGATCTTTTCTAGATCCCATCATTTGCCTGCAAATTTCATGATTTACTTGTTTTTAAGAGCTGAGTAGTATTCCATTGTATAAATTACCACAGTTTCTGTATCCATTCCGCCATTGAGGGATATCTAGGTTGTTTCCAGATTCTGGATATTACCAATAGAGCTGCTACAAACATAGACCCAAAAAACCCTGTGCCCTGGGGACCCTGCAGAGACTGATACCTCAACCAAGGCCCATGCATGGAGAGGACCTAAAACCCCTGCTCAGATGTAGCCCATAGATTCATTCTCCAAGTGGGGTCCCTAGTAAGGGGAGTAGGGCTTCCCCTATTAGGGTATAGAGGGAGAACAGGGAGGGAGGGTGGGATTGGGAGGAGACAAGGGAGGGGGCCACAGCCAAGATACAAAGTGAATAAATTGTAATAAACAATAATAATTAATAAAAAATACAAAAAAGAGTTTAAAGATCAAAGCTGCGGACATAGCACCATGGTAGAGAATTTATCTAATATATAGGGAACACGCTCCAAAAAAAAAATATGGCCAATTCCCTCCTCTCTTTCTCTTTGCTTCCTTGCTGTCATGATCAAGGCCAGCCTGGTTTACATGAAATACTTTCTGAAAGAAAGAAAGAAAGAAAGAAAGAAAGAAAGAAAGAAAGAAAGAAAGAAAGAAAGAAAGAGAAAAAGAAACAAAACACCAAAAACAAATTAATAACGCTAAAAATAGTTTCATTTGATTTCTCTTTAAAAACCATTCAAATAAGAAAACAGTGAAGTGTGTTCTGAAAAAACAAAAACCTTGTTTTGGGTTGAGAAAAAAAAAAACAAACCTGTATTTCTGCAGCCTGTATCAAAAGCAAACTAGAAATAAAGGCCTTCCAAATTAAAAAAAAAACAACAAAAAACCCTCATTTGGAACCACACCAATAAAATAGGTCACGGGAAGAACAGAATATCAAGGCTTGAAGACAAGGTAGAAAAATTAAATCATCTAGTCAATGACAGTATTAAGTCAGTAAAAATATAGAAGTGCACACCCAGATCTAGGGAACACCACCAAAACACCAAGTCTGTAAATCATGAGCATGGACAACAGGCAAAACTGTCATACCAGTGGCATGGAAAATATTTTCGCTAAGTCAGAGCTGAAATTTCCCCAAATCTAAGGAAAGAGATGTCTGTGCAAGTACAAGAGTCAATCAGCACACCAAACTGACAAGACCTGAGAAGAAGCTGTCCATGTCACAGGGTAGCTAAAACGCTAAATCTGTAAAACAAAGAAAATACATTGAACACTGAAAGACAGAAGCGGCAGGCCTATAAGAATGACGGCTGGTTTCCAAACAGGAACTTCAGAAGCCAGATGGCTTGGAATGACATGATTTAAGTTCTGACAGACTGTAACTGCCAGCCCAGACTGCCACTTCTTCAAAGCTATTTGTCACAATTGAAGGAGAAATTAAACCTTCCATGACAAAAACAGGCTAAAGGAACTCATCACCACTAAGCCAGCTCTACAGCACAGGAAGGAAGGAGTCTTCCAAACTGAAGAGAAAGACAAGCACATCCCCAGGCTGCAGGAAAGGGTTAGCCACACAAGAACAGTAGTTAAGCAACTGAAAGGTAAGAAATCACAAGAAGCCAATAAAACTGCAGAAAATAATACATAAGTTTTTTGTTTTGGGTTGTTTTTTGTTTTTTCAAGACAGGGTTTCTCTGTGTAACAGAGCAGGGCTAGCCTGGACTCACTTTGTAGACCAGGCTCACTTCGTAGGCCATCTAACTCACAGAGATCCACCTGTCTTTACTTCCCCAGAGCTGGGATTAAAGGCGTGTGCACCACATCCAGCCTAATATAGTTTTTAGTAATTATAGATATAGTGGGGTCAATTCCCCAATCAAATGACACAAACTAGCAGATTCTACTTTTAAAATAGGATTGGCACCAGCAAGATGGCTTAGCAGGTAAAGCAACAAAAGCCTGATGACTTGAGTTCTGGATCCCGCAGTGGAAGGAGAACTAGCTCACAAAAGTTATTCTCTGAGTTCCATGTCACACATCTCATACACATATACAGAGGAAGAAAGAAAGAAAAAGAGAAAGAAAGCAAGAAAGAGAGAAAGAGAGAGAGAGATAGAAAGAAAGAAAGAGAGAAAGAGAGAGAGATAGAAAGAGAGAGAGAGAGAGATAGAAAGAAAGAAAGAAAGAAAGAAAGAAAGAAAGAAGAAAGAAAGAAAGAAAGAAAGAAAGATAGATAGAAAGAAAGAAAGAAAAGGAAAGAAAAGGATTCGTTAATTCATTGTCTCTCAAACTCTAAGAAACACACCTCGCCAACAAAGAAAGATGCTACCTTAGGGGTAAAAGATGGGGGGGATCAAAGTAGGAAACAAGTACCTGTAGCTGTTTTAACATCAACAAAACAGACTTCAAACACAAAACTGTCAGAAGAGATTTTAAATAGTCACTTCACCCAATGAAGGGGAAAATTCGTCAACAGGACGTTGCAA
The DNA here is from genome assembly GCF_907164565.1 of Psammomys obesus. NCBI lineage: Eukaryota > Metazoa > Chordata > Mammalia > Rodentia > Muridae > Psammomys > Psammomys obesus. The sequence continues at coordinate 5,939,753 of NW_026596125.1, read as the reverse complement.
TTTGTATGTCAGACACAGGGGCACTCAATTTCATAACACAAGTATTAGGAGATGTAAAGTCACAGATTAACCACAAAACACTTGGTGTGATGGTACCTTTAACCCCAGAGCCTGGGAGGCAGAGGCAGGTGGATCTCTGTGAGTTCCAGGCCTGTCTGATCTACACATCAAGTTCCAGGAAAGCCAGGCTTATCTAATGAGACCCTGTCTCAACAAAACCAAAAAACCCACAATAGTAGGTTACTTCAATATATCGCTCTCATCTCTAGCTAGGACATCCCACAAAAAAATAGACAAAACTATCTGAGTTCAATGTTATCACAGATAAGACGGATCTAACAGATATTTATAGAACACTCAGTCAGCCAGAAGTTTACATATGCAGTGCAGTGGTTAAAAATAAAAAAAGGAACTCCACCTCAAAACAAGGCAGAAAAAGAAAGTTGATTCCTGAAACATGTCATCTTTGTGACACTTTTTGCTCTTGCAAAAGGCCCAGGTTGAATTCCCACCCCACATTCATCTCTGTAACTCCAGTTCCAAGGCTTTGGATGTGCTGTGTATACTGGCCTCTGTGTATACTAGACATGCAAATGGGGCACAGACATACATGTAGACAAAACACTCATACACAAAGAATTAAAAGTAAAAGTTTTAATTAAAAAAATAGAAAATTGGTCTTACTAGTCACATGAATGGAGAAAACACCCTGATAGCCGAAATAATCTTGAGCTAAAAGAATAATGATGTCAGTGCCACCTTGCTTGACTTCAAGTCTCACTGCAGTGTAAGGTAACAAAAACAATATGGTTCTGGCACAAACACACACAAAAGACATATAAATCAATGGTATCCAATAGAAGACCCAGATACAGCCGAGTATAGTTGCAAACACCTTTAATCCCAGCAGTTGGGAGGCAGAAGCAGGGGGATCTCTGTGAGTCTGAGACCAGCACGGCCTGCACAGTGAGTTCCAGGAACAGCCAAGACTACATAGAGAAATACTGTCTTAAAAACAAAACAAAAATGACCCAGATATATATGCACATGGCCATAGCCACCTGATATTTGACAGTGATGACAAAGGCATAAATTGAAGAAAAGACAGCATTTTTAACACCTGGTGCTGGAGAAACTGGCTATCCACAGGTAGGCAAATAATGAAACTGGATCCCATCTCCCATCTTCTTCAAGAATCTACTACAAACTGGATCAAAGACCTTCATGTCAGACCAAAACTCTGAGACCATTAGAGGGAAAAGTGGGATTAGGACTGGCCTCAAATCTACCATAAGCTGGTGAAGGCCAAGGTTGACTTCGAGCTTGCATATTCAATATCAGCCAAAAGCCAAGAACTGATGACTTTGAATTTCCTTGTAAAATGTTTGTTACACACATTTGCTGGTCGGGGCAGGGCCCAGGCCACAGTGCATGTGTGGAGATGAGAGGATAACCGGCTTAGTGGTAGAACACGTACACAACATGTATGAGGTCCTGGGGTAACCACATGTGTGCACACACGCACACACAATCTGGTAGCTAGAGCTGGATGTGGTGGCAGAAGCAGACATATCTCTATAAATGAAGCCAAGTCTGGCTTACATATGGAGTTCCAGGCCAGCCAAGGCTACACAGTGAGACTCTGTCTCGAAAAACAAACAAACAAACAAACAAACAAAAATCTAGTATTCGTGACATTAACAGCTAACATTTACTGTTTGGCTGTGTGCCAGACATTGGCTGCGAACGCAATAGCAAGTCTGAAGAATACAAAATAAGCTACCAGGTCTAGATGACACAGCTAGCCAGAAACTGTAAGTATCTTCCTAAGGGTGCCCGGAACCTTGAAACGCTGAGGAGATTCAGAGGAAGCAAATGAGTGGCCGCGGGAAAAGCATGCTCTGTGGTACTGGTTGTGCAAAGGACCTTAGGAGAAAGCGCTGCCCAAGTCGCACCCTGGAAAGAGACTTCTGGGTTCAATAGGCCAAGTAGGATGTCAAGGGTTCATTGTGACCCAGGAAGCCCTGAACACTTGCCGGCGCTCGGCCACAAGGGGATGTAAGTTCAAAGACTCTTTCTACAGCTGAGAGAAGGACCTTGAGGGTAAAAAAAAAATATGTGTGTATGTATGTATACACACACACACACACATATATATATATATGGAAAAATACTCAAGCCGTATGGGTGAAACAAGGTCCATGCTGGAGAAATCGCCCTGCTATTGCCCTGGAAGGGCCTCTGGAAGCAATAGGTACAGGACAGCTACTCACGTAATAGGGTCCTGTTGCTTCATGCCCTGCGGCACGTCTGCCTCCATGACTTGCTGTTTTCTTTTATCTCCAGATCACCTGGCTGGCAGGCTGAGTCACTGTAAGTTAACGTGGATCTTGACACTTCACCTGAGTCGCTTTGTTCTTCGAGATCATTTCTACTGATTCCCTGGGACACTGGTTCTCCGGTTGTCTGCGGAAAACAGCCAGCTCCTTTAAACGTGCCCCCCTGCGTGTCTAAGAGCTTGAACCCCACCACCAAATCTGGAAAGTATCCATCCAGCAGCGGGGTCGGATGCCAGGGCTCTTTCCTCAGTGAGACGCCAAAACACCATTTTCTGTGTGCCCTTTTTCCCTCTGCAGCCTTCTCAGCTGTGCTCGCCCACGCTCCCAGCTTCTGGGGCTCGTGCTTGGAACAGAGGTTCTCAACCTCTGAGTCATGACCCCTTGGCAAATCTCTATTTCCCAAAACATTTATATTACAGTTAATAAAAATACCAAGACTTCTTTCTGTACCAAAGATGGGAAGTACGAGGATTAGTGTTCTGAATAGGTACCTGCTTCCCACTGTTTCGTGCCTTGAAGACTTGACTATGATTAATTGATGTGAATCTAAGTTAATATATTTTTCTCGGTTGTCTCTGAATCTTGTGGGTTTTTTTTTTTCCAGGCCATGTGTCTTGTCTCCCCCAGAGACAAGAACTTTATAAGAACTTTTCTGAGAGTCAAGGTCATATCTGCCATACCATTCAATCTATCAAACCCTCAGGAATTTACCTCCAAAGAAATCCCATTGGCTTCTCCACTAATCCCACTAGTCTAAGGCAGCAATCTAGAGCACAGCCAAACTAGGCCATTCAAACAAAGCCTTAGGTATTATAGCCTAGTATATTGAAAGACAAACATTTCACAAGGAGTTTGCTTGCCAAGGAGTGGAAAAAGATAGAGAGGAAAGGAGCTTGGCAGTGAGGGTCGCCTCACCAGAGATAAGATTTTGGCAAGACACACAGCAGCTGAGAACGGCCGTGTACAACTGAAATCTCAACACATGGGAGCTAAAGCCAAGATGATCAGGAGTCGAAGGTCATCCTAACCTATAGCAAGTTTGAGTTCAAGGCCAATGACCTGGGTTTTATGAGACACTGTCTCAAAAGAAAAAAATTCTAACCAATAGCTTCCCTGCCACCCTGCAGATGGGGTAGTGCAAGTCACTCTGTCTTCAGAGGGTTACTGTTGGGCTTCGGTCTGATGCTCTGTGTATTCAAATGCTGAGGTCTGGGCCCTGAGATCTGGTTGCAGTCCAGATCAATGTTGTGTAAACTTTGCTCCCCACTTATCTCTGATTGGTTAATAAAGAAGCTGCCAATTCTGGGTAGAGATTAGTAGTCGGGGCTTCTGTTCCCAGTCTTGGTCATCTCAGGTAGAGATGACGAGGTGGGGAGAGGAAAGGAAAGGAGAATATAGAGAAGAAGAGGAAGAGAAAGACATAGCAAGAAAATTTGACCTGATGGAGCAGAAACAACCCAGACAGGACCAACATGGCAAGTAATGAGGGCACATGGCTGGGAAACAGCAAGGCTAGCATATACGATTAGTATAAATCGATGTCTGCTCAGATATAGGCCAAAGTTTATAACATTTTCATTGGTTTTTTTGTTGTTTTTTTTTTTGTGTTTGTTTTGAGAAAGGGTTCCTTTCTGTAGCCTTGGCTGTCCTGGACTCGCTGTGTAGACCATGCTGGCCTCGAACTCACAGAGTTCCACCTGCCTCTGCCTCCCAGAGGGCTGGGATCACAGGCCTGTACCACCACGCCTGGCTGCACTTAATAATAAATTTAATAAGTCTAGGTAGTTTATTTGGGAGCTAGAGCAGGTAATCAGAAAAGGCCCTCAAAATATAAATTATCACCATTGGGATGCCAGAACACCGTTTTCTGTATGTCCTTTGTTTCCTACCTTGATGTCTGCCTATAATGCCAGGATCACGGGACCCTCAGAGACCACCGGAAGATGACTCGATGCAAGAGCAAGAGAGCTTTATTAAGAGAGCGATCGAACTCAGGACCCAAGTCTAACTGATGCAACAGTAGAGAAGTGTGGGACCCGGAGCCCTGAGTGAGCAGCGTTTTTAAAGGGAAGGTCTATAAGTAGAGGGGCATGTGCTTCCATGACAGCAAGCAGAGGGGGCACAAGCCTTGATGATACAGAATTCGGTAAAAGTTAGAGGGGCGAAGTGACCTTCTCTGAGGCACATGCTCACAATTGCTATTCTTCTAAACTATATCTGAAACACTGGAGAGAATTTTCCCAGCTGATTCTCATTGATTATTTCCAGGGAGGTTGTCTCTATTTTCTATGAAGTATTTATTCTGTGATATTTCCTGGAGGCTGTTGCTAGGAGATTAACTTTGTTGTCTGCCAAGTGCACATTCTGTGATATTTCCTGGTACCTGAGTTCAGCTCTCAATCAAGATGGCTCTCTATTTCAAAATGGAGTTATACCCAGGCTAACTTAAACTCTTCATGCCCTCTACCATGTTCTCAGCTGTGTTTCCCCCACGCTCTCAGCTTCTGGGGCTCGTGCTTAGAGCAGAGATTCTCAACCTGTGGGTCGAGACCCCTTTGGCAAACTTTAATCTCTAAAAATATTTACATTTTTAAGATTCATAACAGTAGCAAAATTACAGTTATGAAGTAGCACAGAAAATACTTTTATGGTTGGGGGTCACCACACATGAGTTGTATTAAATGGTCACAGCATTAGGAAGGTCAAGAACCACTGGCTTACAGGGTTTCCTGGTTCTGGACCTGGGAGGGCAGAGGAGTTTTATAGGGGAATGATGGGGGTACAGAGCTCCCCTACTTAGGAACAGAAGGGAAGGTGCCTTTCCTTTAAATGACTTGCTCCTGCATCCCTTCTTGAAGATGCCAACATCTTCAGCTTCTCCTTGTCCATCTCAGCCATCACCCACATGTCAGTTTATCAAGGTGAGGTATGTGACCCAGTGCCCCTCCAAAACTTAACATAACCATATGTTAAGGGGGCATGGGCTGGAGAGCTGGCTCAGTGGTTAAGAGCGCTTTGTTGCTCTTGTGGAGAACCTGGGTTCAGTTTCCGGCACCCGCGTGATGGTTCACAGCCATCTGAAACTCCAGTGCCAGGAGATCCAGTGACCTCTAAGGCTGCAGGGGAGGCCATGTCGCACGTACACACAGCAAAGCACAAGCTGGAGGTTGGAAGCCAGAACATGCTGACTTCACTCTTCTCGGCCTTGTGATTGCTCACTGCCTCGGTTAAATTAAGCCAGAAGCTACAGGGACAGGGCCCGGGAGCGGGACGGAGCTTGGAACGCACCTTGAAGGCAGACGGATCTTCTTGTTCTGAGTTAGAGGCTTACTATGTAGCCCAGGCTGGGCTACAGCTCTTGATCCTCCTGCCTCAGCCTCTGGCGTGCTGGAATGACAGGGCTGAGTCACCACAGTGTCCAGCCTGCTCATCCTGAAAATCACCCTAACTTGGATCACTTGCTTCCTTCTTTCTGCCAACACACACACACACACACACACACACACACACACACACACACCCCTAACACGCGTACCACACCTACACTCACGAAGGCACACAGGTATCCACACGCTGCTGCACAGAGTCCATGCTGTCTTAGAACTTACTATACATAGTCCAAGGCTCCAACTTGAGGCAATCCTCTTGCTTCAGTCCCTGAGATTTCAGTTGCTAACTCCCACAGCCAGCTTTCTTGCACCCCCAGTACCCCTACGACCTTTTTCTTTCTTTCTTCCTTTTTTTTTTTTTTTTCTTAACTGGACTCTTGCAGTCCAGGCTGGCCTTGAATTTGCTGAGCAGCAAAAATGTCACCCCACCCACTTCCAGTGCTGGGTTTACGGGTGGTCTCCTTTGTTGCTTAGGCTCAAACACAGCAGGCAAGCACTACCGACTGAGCTATCCCCCCGGCCTTCTTCTAATCATTTAAAAACCAATTTTTACAGTATTTATTGGGTGAAGCACATGTGTATGTGTGCAGGAGTCAGTTCTCTCTGCCTGCCACGTGGTTCCCAGGGATTGAACTCAAGTTGCCAGGTGTGGCAGCAAGTCCCTTTACCAGCTGAGCCATCTTGCTGGCCCCATTTTTAAAAATAAAATTTTAAATAAAATAAAATATCACTTCTACATGATATGCTTATGTGCTTTGACTGCATAAATGAGTGTGTGTCACAGGTATGTCTGGTGCTTTCGGAGCCTGAAGAGGGTATTGGATACTCTGAAACTGGAGTAACAGCTAAACATGAGCTGCCCTGTGGGTTTTCTGGGGAGCAGGAAGTACTCTTAACCACTGAGCCATTTGAATCTTTCTTTGTTGGTTAGTGGGGTTAGTTTTTCCAGACAGCATTTCTCTGTGTGGCCCTGGCTGTCCTAGAATTCACTATGTAGACCAGGCTGGCCTCGAACTCACAGAGATCCACCTGCCTCTGCCTCCTGAGTGTTGGGTTACTGTGCCTCTACCACATTTGAGTCATTTTTAAGAGCTCAATTCATTTCACAGTGGGTTCTTTAGTCTGGCTGGAGGAGCTCAAGCTCCTGCCCTAGGCATCCTGTGGGAGGCTATGTAAGTGTTCTGTCCCAGCCCACATTCCCAGTGTTTAGTAACTGCTGTGGCTCTTTCCAAAGCTTTTCCTCACTGCCTCAGAAACTGCATGCATTAAGCAACAAGCACCCCTGCTCTCTTCCCTCCAGCTCCTGATAACCTCTCATCTATTTTCTCTCTTTCTCTCTTTCTTGTCTCCTTATTTCGGGGGAAGGGAGGCCATGTTTGTAGGGTTTTGTTTATTTTGCTTTGTTTTCTGAGAAAGGGTCTCTGTATGTAGTCTATAACTCAGGCTGCTCTTGCATCCACGCCAGTCTTCAGGCCTTGGCTTCTCAATTACTGAGAATTCAAGCACGCACCACCACATTCATCTCGGAATCTAATTTCTGGCCCTAAGAATTTTCCTATTTTAGATTTTTATCAGCAGTAGAATCATCATAGTTTTCTTTTTTTAAAAAAAGTGTATAAGCCAAGCATGGAGGCACACACATTTAATCTCAGCATTAGGGAGGCAGAGGAAAACAGATCTCTGTGAGTTTGAGGCCAGCCTGGTCTACAAAGCAAGTGCAGGACAGCCAAGGCTACACTGAGAGACTCTGTCTCAAAAAACAAACTTTGTAGAGCAGGCTGGCCTCAAACTCCCAGAGATCCACCTGCCTCTGCCTCCCTTGCCGGGATCACAGGCGTGCATCACCATGCCTGCTGTTGCTGCTATGTTCTAACCATGCTGTCTTCCCTACTGTTCTTCAACAGTAGCATGGCCCCACCACAGCTGCTTTGCACCTGCAGCTCCTCCGGCCTGAAATACTTCTGAAACTTTGTGTCTCCTGATTTTGCTCACTGTGCAGGTCAGTCAAGTCCTTTCCTGCCCAAGATGTTCACTGGCTCCCCATTACCTACTAAGCTAAGCTACTGGTGATCTTCCCAAAGGCAATCATGAGATTAGATCATCCTCTAAGGAAAAGTCCAGATGCACTAGTTAACATAAGAGTGCCAGCACCTGCCTACAATCCCAGCTTTGGAGGGAGGGGTCTGAAGCAGGGAGATTGCTTTGACTCTGACCTTTCTGAGCTATAGAAACTGTCTCACAAAACAAACAGTCTCACAGGGAAACAGCTCACTGTTACCCACATATGCCTTTTGCAACTAATTTGTCCTGAAGAAGTTAGAACAAAGCAATATTACTCAAGCTAGGTGTATGCAAACCTGAGCAGTATTCTAAACAATGAAGCAATAGAGTAAGCCATGTGGGAATGGTCCATGTTCCTACTGCCAGGATGGACGGACCCTGTAATAGACTGAGCGCTGGGTACAGAGACTCCCCCAAATGGCAGTCCATCACAGAGATCAATTCTTTCTAGACTAAAGGCTTTGCTAGATGCCAAAACAAAGCTTAAATACAAGCCAAGAGGATCTACCTAATTCCAAATAACCTAATTGTACACCAGAAAGAGGGGGGAGAACAGCATTGTTTGGATCAGTGGTTCTCAACCTTCCTAAAGCTGCCTCTGACCTCTATGCACTTGCTGTGCCGCGCATGCAGCGTGTGCGAATGTGCATGCGCACACACCCGCATAAGTAGATGTTGAAAAACGGGTTTCTTATATGACCTAATGTATTTGTCCCACAACATGCAAGAAGAAGACTGAGGAAAAGTCCTCTGAGTTGGCTCTCTCCCTCATTTGAGTCCTGGGGACCAAATCAAATTCATCAGGCTTGGCCACAGGCACCCTTACATAGTAAGCCATCACACCAACCCTATACTATAATAAAACTCTCTAAGGAAATGGAGAGATGGCTCAGCGCTTAAGAGAGCTCACTGCTGCTCCTGTAGAAGACCAGAGTCCTCAACACCCATAAAAGGCAGCTCCAGAGAACCCTCATCTGGCCTCATCTGGTACACATAAACTCACACAGGCATATACATATGAAGAAAAAATAAATACAGTCTTTCTTGAAATACTCATCAGAACAACATAAGGGAGGATTTATTTGGGCTTCAGAGGTTTCAACCCAGTCTTCTTGGTGCTGTTGACTCTGGGCCCAAAGTGAATTAGGGCACGTGAGAAGATGAGTGTTAGGCAGCGCCTACTCACGCTTGGAGGACAAGAAGAAAGGGCTGGGACAAGATGTATGCCTCAGGGACGTGCCCTGGAGGTTCACATGCTGCTAGGCCCCACTGAAAGTGTCTAGAACTTCACAAACAGCACTGCCATGTTAGGAGTAAGCCTTTATACCCAGAGCAAAATGCTCTGCTCTGTGACAGCCCCAAGGCAGCAACCTCTGAGGGGACTAGATTTCAAGGCTCCACCTTCATTGAGGGATGGGTGCATTTATACAAAAGGCCTTAAGATGTCTCTTTTGTCTCTTCCACAACCCAAAGGCACCACAAAATGGCTTCCGACCTTAAATATGTTGGTGTCTTGATCCTGGGCTCCCCAAGATTCAGATGTGTGAGAAACAAATTTCTCTTATCCACAAACTACTTGATGAAAACTCTTGTTATCACAGCCTGAAAGGATCAAGGCAGTACCATTATCACTCTTTATAATGGAAGCAATACTCATTGTAGCAAAACACTTTAAGCAATGATTTATAACATGTTTGGTGGCTTCTCCTACTAAGGGAGTTGCCATGATAAATCCTGAAAAAGTATCAACTGTTACATGAACATATTTTAGTTTCCCAAATTCTGGGATGAGTAATGTCCATTTGTTGTTTGGAACAGTTCCAACCCTAGGATTTAAGCAAGCTAACTTTATGTTACAGATTTTAAACATACTCAATGACCAATAGTCTATAACCAGGACATATTGAACATGGTTAACTTATACATTCAAGACAGACAGACAGACAAAACACCTTCCTATTTGTTGAATCTAATTTTTTATGACCATAGAAGCTTTGTAGCGGAATTAACCATTAGCTTTCTTACTGGAAAAACTAAGATGCTGCCTTTTTTTTTTTTTTAACTCAAGTGATTTTAGCTGTTGCTTGACACTACTCAGCAAATTCTTTCATAACAAATGATCTTCTCTTGTCAAACATTCTCTTGCTAATTGTTTCCAGTCCCTTGGGCAGAAAGCCTCAGGAGACAAAGACTCTAAAAGAGCTTGAGTAAAAGGTGCTGTAGGACAATATTGAGCACACACAATTTTCAGTTCTTTTAATTGTTTAAAAGACATAGGCGCCTGAACTCACCATAGTACCCTGTTCATCAAGTTGCTCTATAACTGAAAAACCACAAAATTCAGTTATATCTTCTCCTTTTTGCCTAGCTTGTTCTTCCTCCAACTCTGCAACCTCATCAGGATCTAAGTTATCCTCAGAGTCTTCTTCTAACAAAAAATTATTATCATCAGGAGGGACATATAACTCTTCGGGAGGAGCTGATGATTTAATCTCTTTTTGTCTTGAAGCTTCCCATTTTTCTTTCCTCTTTCTCTCTAACCTCTAAAGTTTCACTTTCTCAGTTCTGTGCTGCATATACAGATTATCTCTAATTAAATTCCATACAAAAACATGAGGCTATTGCCTTGTCCCATTTTAACTCTCGAATTTTACTCACCACTCCCTTTTTACCTTATGATCCAAGCTCACCAACACCTGCGGTGTCCTTCACTGCTTTCCCATACGTATCTCAGTCCCTGTTTGGGTGCCAAACTGCAGGATCCCTCCGGCAAAGTCGAACAGTTCTTAAGTGGGGAGTGAGGATTGAAAGAAAATTAATAAACTAACACACTACACATGAGAACTGTTAGAGAGGGCTTCCAGCAGAACCTAGTCACTCAGGTCTATTCCAATAATACCTTTTCATAGTCAGAAAAAAGCACCTCAATACAATGAAACGGTTCATGGAGAAGTCAAACTTGCTTACCTCGACCACTTGTCCGTGTGAGCCTTAAAGGAAGCAAAGCATCCTGCGTATCCCTGACTCCAGGTGAAGGCCAGTGCGAAAACATGTTTTTCTCTGAGAGATCAATAACAAAGCAGCCTGACAAACCAGCGGCTCCCCACATTTAGGAATGACAAGCAATTTCTCTTGACTGTTTGTAGGGGGAGGGGAATACAAGAATAAAGAATAAAAGTCAGAATTTATAATCAAAACAGAAAAAAAATAGACTTGGAAAAAATTCTCAGCCTTGAAAAGGGCTTAAATGACATAGCATACAAGGTGTGGTCATAGTTACTGAGAAGGATGAGGAAGGAGGATGGTTGGAGCCCTTTAAAGACTTGCTTGGGCACCATAGCAAAACCTCATCTAAAATGAAACAAAAACCAAGAATCCAGGTCTGCCTCTCGCCCTGTGGACCCTGCCACCCTGCTACCCTGTTTCACCATTGCCTATATGCTCGTACTCAATAGCCCAGACCCCACACCACAGTGTATCTGCAACATTGTGTTGGTCAGGAATTCACTGTGCCTGAGCATGGAGATGTGGCCTTGGCAGGTTCTGGGGACAAGGAAGACCTCTCCTATGAGGAAAGAGCCTGTGAAGGAGAAAGTTTGCCACTGTGGAAGTGACAGACAAGCCTGTGGATGATGCTCTCCAGGAAGCAATGCCCAAGATCATAAACTATGTGGACAGCACCAATGACAAAGAAATTGGCATGGGCATGACAGGCCCTAGTTCTTTTCGCCGTGTTTCCCAATGAAGATGGCTCCCTTCAGAAGAAACTGAAAGTCTGGTTCTAGATTCCACACCAATTTCAAAGCAGCCCACCATCCCGGTGATGAGAGTGGAGATCGAGGAACGGGCGGGCATCATGGTCTACTCCACACAATTCGGTGGCTATGCCAAGGAAGCAGACTACATTGCTCATGCCACCCAGCTATGTACCAGCCTGGAGGGCAGGCCGGCCACCTACCAGGATGGAGTCTACTACTGAACGGAATATGACCCTCCCATGAAGCCCTGTGGAAGTCATAATGTAGTCGGGCTTGGGAAGACGTGAGTCACTGAGCTGAGAACACCCTTGAAGGGTGTCACTGTGTCCCCTGACTTGGGGTCAAGAGTGGTCAGTGCTTCTCCAGTTCCAGCTTTCCTAAAAACTCCTCACTGCTGGTTTTCTGAAGCAAGCCAAGGTTGGCAGCATCGCTCTTGCGGATTCTCTGGTAGATCAGAAAAACCCCAGCAGCACTTTGTCATCTGTCTGAGTCACTGAAAACTGATTTTTAAAAATTATGGAATTTGTACTTTGGTTAGTGAGGGAACATGTGATTTATGTACGAGCTTTCATCTATGATTCCTTTAAGAACTTTGTCTAGAAAGAAAACAAAAATACAAATCTTTCACTAATGCAAAACAAACAAACAAACAAACAATAAAAAACAACCAAAAAAACAAAACCAAAACAATGATCCAGGTATGGTAGCATTCACACCTATAGTCCAAGAGTTAGCGAACTTGACATAGGAATATTGTGGGTTTGAGGCTGGCCTGGCTATGTGGTGAGTTCCAGGTAAATGACTAAGTCCTGGAGCAATGACTCTGGTCAAGAATGCATAGAGCGACCAGCATTCAATTCCCTCCACCTCCACAGGGTAACTCAGAGCAGTCAGTAACTCCAGATCAGCTCATCAGTACCCTCTGCTGGCTTCTGCATACGCCTGCAGCCACATGAGACTCACCTTACAACCCAAGCCCACATCCTTACACATAAAAGGTTTTAAAATCATTACATGCTCATTACGACAGAGGAGAGAGAAAGTCTCGGCACACATACCACAGCACTCGCATGGAGGACAGAGGACAACTGTCAGGAGTTGTCTTCCACCTGTGTGTCCCTGGGATCAAACTCAGGTTGTCAGACTTGGCAGCCAGCATTTTTTTCCCACTGAGCCAATTTGTTGACCCAAAAATTAGTAATTCTTAAATACATTTCTCTAATTTTTTATTTTTATTTCACACACACACACACACACACACACACACACACACACACACGTACACTCTGCCTGTGCTAGTGTCCTCGGTGCTGACATTTTCATAGGCAATATTTTATCACTATAAAATAAGTTTCTAGCTGGACAGTGGTGGAGCACACCTTTAAACCTCAGCACTCAGGAGGCAGAGGCAGGTGGATCTCTGTGAGCTCAAGGATAGCCTTGTCTACAGAGTGAGTTTCAGGACAGCCAAAGCTATACAGTGAAACCCTGTCTTGAAAAACCAAAAATAAATAAATAAATATTTCTGGTGGACCAATCCACTGTAAGAATACTACAAAATGCTTTTAATCTGTATTTATTTACAACACACCCTTTAAAATCTTTATTTATGTTACAGTCAAATTAATCTAAACTTAATGTAGGATTGATATTTTCTTCACAGCTGGAGCTTTCCCACATCCTAAAGCAGGATGGAACTAGAAAAGATCACCCTGAGTGAGGTAACCCAGACCCAGAGAGACACACATGGTATATACTCACTTAGAAGTGGATGCTATTCATATAGTACAGCATAGACATGCCACAATTCACAGACCCAAAGAAGCTAAGTAACAAGAGGCGCCCAAGGGATGATGCTCAAATCTCACTCAGAAGGAGAAATAGAATAGTCAGGGGTTGAAGTGAGGGTGTTGAAGAGAGGGAACAGGGTAAGAGAGGGAACATTGAGGGAAATGAGGGTGGGGATCAGATATGGGGAGGGGAGTAGCAGAGGGGAGGGGAGAGGAGAGGAGGGGAGAGGAGAGGAGGGGAGGAAGTGAGAGGAGAAGGGAGGAGAGAGGAGGGGAGGAGGGGAGAGGAGAAGGGAGGAGAGGGGAGGAGAGGAGAGGAGAGGGGAGGGGAGG
>NW_026596125.1:5808093-5925983 GCF_907164565.1 Psammomys obesus | reverse complement strand
GGAGGGGAGGGGAGAGGAAAGGAGGGGAAGGGAGGGGAGAGGAGAGGAGAGAAGAGGAGGGGAGGGGAGGGGAGAAGGAAGGGGCAAGGGAGGAAGGAGAGGAGAGGAGAGGGAAAGGGAGGGGGAAGGGGAGGGGCTAAAATTGAGATATAAAGAGAACGACAAACAAACAAACAAAAATCAGGATGTTGCAGGGTGTGATGGCACACGCTTTTATCTTAGTGCTCTGGCACCCAGAAGGAGGCAGATCTTTGTGAGTTAGAGGCCAGTCTAGTCTACACAGCAAGTTCCACGACAGCCATGGCTGCATAGAGAGGCCCTGTCAAAACATCACTTGATCCCAGCACTAGGAAGGTAAATCCCTGGGGCTTGCTGGCTAGCCAGCCTGGCCTCATCAGTGAGACCCAAGTTAAGCATGAGGCCGCCATGAAAACCAAGGTGGACAGAACCTAGGGATCGACGGCTGGAGTGACTGCTGGTCTCCTACATACGTGTGGCTCCTCACAACCATTAGGAGAAAATCTTCTCTAGGGGCTAGAGACAGCTCGGTGACTACAAACACCGGCAACTCTTCCAGAGGACCTGTGCTTGGTTCCACAGGGTGGCCCACAAACATCTGGAACCCCGGTTCAAGGAGCTCCGATTCCTTCTTCCGGTCTCCAAGAAAAAGTAGGCACGTACACGGTGCAGACACACCCGCAAGCAAAGCACTCACACACATTTAAAAGCCGCTGTTATGGGGCAGCGGGTCTCAACCTTCCTAACGCTGTGACCCTTTAGCACACTCCATGGTGTGGTGCCTCAACCATTAAATTGTTTTGTTACTACTTCATAACTGCAATTTGATAGTTACAGATCACGATGGAAATACCTGATGCCCAGGATATCTGATATGCAACCCCCAAAAGAACCACTGTTGTAGGGGGTTACATGAAGTTCAGTAGCAGGGCACTAACCTACCCACAGTTTGATTCTGTGCAACACACACACACACACACACACACACACACACACGTGCGCGCGCACTCGCACAATTAATTAGAAAAAAGAGGAAAACAGAAGCTGCAGAGATTAGCCAGGTCTAATGGTGCGCATGTACAGTTCCAACTACTTGTGAGGCTAAGGCAGATCTCTGGAGGAAAGGAATTCCTGACTGGCCTAGGCAAGAAAGCAAGATGTGCCATCCAAAAAGTAAAAGTAGAAAATTTAGATTGTGTCTGTGTCAAAGAACTCACTCAGTGGGTCTGATACGGTGGCTGCTGGCTCCAAAATTTCTATGCATACACAGCACCACCTCACATGAATGAGTACCCATAAGTCATGCTTGGGTCCCTAGGAAGCACTGTGAGCTGCGACCCCAAAGGGGGTTAAATATCTGACATTTACATTACGATTCATTACAGTAGCAAAATTAGTTTTGGAATAGCAAAATAATTTTATGGTTGATGTCACCACAAAATGAGGAAGTGTATTAGAGGGTTACAGCAATGGGAAGGTTGAGACCCACTGAGTCCCTAAGGAGGAGAAGCAACAGCTGCTGCAGAGCTACTTGGCCCAGGAGGAACTTGAAGGTGAATGGACTATGCCAGCCCCTCAGCTCACTGCTGCTTGGCTTGAGGATGGATTGAAGGTGCGCCGGTGACCCCTGTACCCATCTTATCAGGGCCCAACCGAAAACTGGAGCAAGTAGCCCGCCAAGGAGCACTGTCCGCAGCTTCCAGTGCTGACAGCACTAAGTGGGTCGGAACAACTACTGAATGAACTTATGCTGTTCTGCAAACACTTCACCGGAGGCAAGAGGATAGAAAACACCAATTAAAAAAACCCAGACTTCACTGTGTAGTTACAAAACAAGCATAAAAACACGGCTTAATTATTTAAATCACTGCTCAGTCGAGGATAGAGTACATCACTATCCTGAAAGCTGCCTCTCACCTCCTGAACACAACTCTTCCCCATCCTCTAAAGGCAACCAATATTCCCTCTTTACACCTTTATGTTGTGAAATTAATATTTAATATTGACTCATATTAAGGCAGCAATTATTCCTTAAATAACTTAAAGACACAGAAACATGTTAAGACTTTTAAAAAGCCTTAAATACCAGGACTGGGCAGACATTAACCCTCCAAGCTACCTTGTCTCCTTCTCATCAGTATTTGCACGTTTTCCTTTTGGGCCGCTTCTGCCCAGCATGCCAATCCCTGGAACAAGCTCTCCCACGTGCTTCTAATTCATGCTAACCTACGGTGACCTGCTATCCTTTCTTCCTCCTTCCTTTTGTGCTCTTCCTTTTCTACCACTAAGCCCTTGAACCTTGGTTCTGCCTCTCTCTTCTGCCCAGTCTAGGCTGTAGGTGACTTTATTATCAATCAGGGATAATTTGGGAGGCAAAGTTTACAAGTCATTTTGGGTATGTGAGAATTTGCTCCTGGAACAGTAAGGATCTTGTCAGGACGGGGGTTCGTCAGGCAATTAACTTTTAAATATATAGTAGTTCCATATCAACCTCAACACCCTTATGGATATCTTCATACACTTTACCTTCTCTCTTCCTACCTTCGCTTGGGTGGGCTGCGGGGTTCCATGAGAACTCTGGCTTCTACCAGCCATCTTGCTTGTAGTCGGACTTCAGATAACAGGCAAGTATGCAGGCCAGCGGCCTCCTTTGCTACCCTCCGGAACCAGTGAGCCTCAACTAGTCTTACAAGGCTTCCTGTGCAGTGGGCAAGGGCCCCACCTCCTGGCCTCTTCAGTAACTGTTTAAGCAGGTTCTTCAGAAGGCTGGGATTCTGAAAACTTAACTTTAGGATGTTTGTTTCCTGGCAGCTATGTTTGAGTCGGTATTATATTGGGGCTGAGAATGTAACCCAGTTGGAGTGTTATCCTATCATTCATGAGGCCTTGGCTTTGATCTCCAGCACCACATAACACCTGGTAGGTTGCAGTGCTCAGGAAAATCAGGTCACGGTCAGCTTCGCAGTGAGTTGAGCCCTGGGTTACAACTCTTTAACAACAAAAAGTGTGGCTGAAGACACTTTGCTACTGAGCCTGAGTGTAATTATGAGGACCCACATGGTGGACAAACCTATCGTTATCTGACCATATGCTCACTATGGTGGTGGTAGCCTCCACACAATCAGTTAATTTTAAAATTAGGCCCTATTCACTTGAGTGTTTGTCTCCAAGTATGCCACCACGTGTGCTTGGTTGGTGCGCAGTGTCAGCAGGGGACATTGGATCCTCTGCTGCTGCGGACCAGCCCCCTAGGGTGCCCTGTGTCCTCGGAAAAATCGGAATTCGGATATCAGGAAGGCACAGATAGGCGAAATGACAGTCAGACCCACACCGGGTGGTACTGGTTTGGATCTTCTGCGCTTTACTGAAGTCAAGCCAACACTTTTATAGTAATCTTACAAAGAAGCACCTTAAAGTTGACATATCTCCCGGAACATTTATAAAGTTTATATTTTAACTGAAAGAGTAACCTGGTAAAAGCAGTGTCTACAAAAATCTTGGCCTAACAGCCTCTTAAGCAGAGCAAACATAGAACTAATGACTTGTTTGCCAATTTAGCGAGGGCCAGGGGCTTGTAAAACTTGTGGTCTGTTTATGTAGTTTATTGTTAATTAGGGGTTGTTAATAATCCTCCAAACTAGGTCAGCTAAAGATTTACAATCTTTCCTTAGATAAGATGCTTGAACTAGCCTGTCCGTAAAACTTGTAGTATAATACAAAACTCTCTGACCTCCTATGTTTGCCTGTCTTCTTTCTGCCTCATCATAAACACCTGTGTTAGGTAATAGTTTTGTAGTAGCTTTACTGCAGTGGGAATATCCAGAGCATTCATCCTAACAGATCCTGATTAAACATTTTCTTTAGAAAGCCCTAAAACGCTTATCCTTTTACTACCTACAATGTTTGGTTTTTCCACAAGCAATTCCTGATGCTGAATCTGATTTATTACCTCTCCTAAAATTTTATTTTCCTTCTACTCTTATTTGCTAAAGCTCTTAGTGATCTATTAGCAATGTTTCCTTGAATAGTTAATTGTACTGTTTCAAGAATCATAGAGAAACAGCAAAAAAGCTCATCAATTCCAGTCTTGTAACCAAATAAGCGTGTGACTTAAAATATGTCTTTTGGCTTAGATGGCCATGTTAGGGTTCTTTGCTAGGGACTTCCAGGAAGCTGATTCCCGTAGGAAACCTGTCTTCTCGTTTTATGCTTGCATAACACATGTTTATGCTGTACAGACTTTCTGGAGTTTGTGTAACACTCTGCAACTGCAACTACGGGCGGTTAAGAACTACCATATGGCTGCTGGGAATTGAAACTGCAGCCTCTGCAGCCTCTGCAGCCTGGTCTACAGTTCCAGAGAAACCCTGTCCAAAAAAACCAAATAAATAAAATAAAAATTAGAGTTGGGTATGACAGACCAAGTCTTTAAGCCCAGCACTCAGGAAGGCAGAGGCAGGCAGACTGCTGTATTCTAGGCCAGATCTACAGTGCAAGTCCAGGACAGCTAAGACTACACCAAGAAACTGTCGGGGAAAGGGGGGATGGAAGTCAGATGAAATTAAGCATAAAGTCTTGAGACTAGCGTAGAAAACCTTCAGTTTGAGGCCAGTCCAGGCATGAGAGGGACCCTGTCTCATAAAGGAAGGAAAATTTTTTCTTCTTGAAACAGGATGTAGTGAGATCCTGGCCTAGAACTTACTCTGTAGACTAGGCTAGCCTTAAACAGAGACCTGTCTGCCTCTGCTGGGATTAAAGGCCTACACCACCAAACCCAGACCTAAATAAGTTTTTTTGAGACAGGGTTTCTACACAGCCCTGGCTGTCCTGGAACTTGCTCTGCAGACCAGACTAGCCTCTGAACTGATCTGCTTGCCTCTGCTTCCATGAGTGCAGGTGTGCACTTCCAGGTGTGCAGCCTTAAAATGAGGCACTTTAACGTAACGCTCATTTTTAGACCCTAGCCAATAGCAAGGGCTCAGTTTAGTTTACAGGGCATTAGCTGAAGTCTGAAAAAGAGCTAAGAATGGGAGACACCATCTTTAAAATAAGACTGATAAATAACTACTGCCCCAACAAGTCTGCACAGTAGACTCAAACAGCTCTCAGGCCTGGGGCCCTGCTTGCTCTGCTGAGCTTTGAGGCCTTACCCACACAAAAACACAACTCTGAACATCATAAACCATCCAGTTTATTGTTTTGTAGTAAGACCATGCAGACATCAGCACATTTTCTTCCTCAGGGAGCTGCCACAGAAAGCCAGCTTTTAATGGATTATCAGGTGATGGTGGAAACCAAACACGGGGAGGCTCTTGTTGGTACCTTCGTTTTCCATACATGAAACCTGGTGTGTTCTCACCAGGTCAACCAGGGTACCCTTCCTCCCTTTCACTCACTCTTGCTGAACTCTGCCAACTGTCACATTCTGCATTTTTCTAATTAGTCCCTTGGCCCAGGAATCTCTGCTCACTTACTTTCTGCAGTACTGGATCACACTCAGTCTCATGAATGCTCTGAAAGCTCACCACCACCCAGATATGCCTCCCAGACCTGCTGCTTAGTCTTTATCAGTGACATAATTAGTCCAGAGGACCAACCTAGAAAAGACCCATGTACCAACTTCAAGACAAAATGGGCTTGTTTAGATACCTCCCAACCTCACTGTACTATCTCAGTTCTTCCTGCCTTACCATAGGTGCCCTGTGACATAGGCCCGCTAACCTAGGTCATGCTGAGAGCTCAGGTTTTTTTTTAAAAGATTTATTTATTTTATGTATATGAGTGTTCTATCTGCCAGAAGAGGGAATCAGTTCACATTATAGATGTTTGTGAGCCACCATGTGGTTTGCTGGGAATTGAACTCATGACCTTTGGAAGAGCAGACAGTGCTCTTAACCACCAGGCCATCTCTCTCCAGTCCCAAGAGCTCAGGTTTTAATTAGTTATATCCACTTCCTTGACCAGTGATTCAGCCATGCAGCAAGTAATCATTCTGTTCCTAATGATGTTCAAAAGAATCAAATACAGTCACAAAGTTCGTATACCACAGTAACAGACAAGTTGTTGAAAATGTCTTTCAATGTCAGAAAAGCTTGCTTTGAAATTAAAATTAGAATGTACTATAAACATGTATCCATAATAATTAGTGAAAACAAAATACTCAAGACAGTTACATGGCATTCACACCACATGAGAATTATGCGAATTATGCCTGCCAATTATTCCAAGAACAGCAATTTTATCCCCAAAAGTTGGTAGATCCATGCTGGCTTCTGAAGGCTTCAGTCTCAGACCCAATGAACGAAGATGAGCATAGGACATGATCAGCAAATAAATACAACTGTTAATAGTCAATGCCCTACCAGGGTTTTGAGGGAAGGAGGGATCAAATGTGGATGTGTGCACTCACATGAATACAATTCCCCAGGAAGAAATTTTTTTTTTTTTTTTTGAGGAGGGAGAGTTGAGACAGGGTTTTTCTATCTAACACCCTTGGCTGTCCTAGACTCACTTTGTAGACCAGGCTGGCCTAGAGCTCAGAGAAATCTGCCTGCCTCTACATCATAAATGCTGGGATCAAAGGCATGCGCCACTGTGCCCAGCTAAGAAAAGTTCTTAACATGACATTTTACTAGGCCTTATGCAATAACTAAGACTTTAATCATTGGACTCATCTCTGAAAATCACAACAAAAATCTGTATGAAATTATTTAATATAAAATATACAAATTCCTCAGTATGAAGACCCACAGAACAGGAAGGCAATGACAACTAAAAGGGATTTGTTAAAAAAGAAAAAAATCTATTTTTGTCCCTGACAATCAATGCTCAAAAACAAACCTGCACAAAAGCAGGAAATAAAAGGACTGGAGACTGTGATGTGACTGTCCTTGCCGAGACCTTCTCCTAACAGCACTGAGTTTCTGGGTCCATTGAAGGTGAGGGGTCAGCCTCCCATCATCACCTTCCTTTTCCTAGGATGACCACAGGTCACTCGCTGTCAAACTTGACAGAATTGACCTGGACAGAGATGGAGCCTCCCCGGTAGCTGCCTCGCTTCTTCTTTGTCTTCTCATGCCGGAAGGACTTGCCTTTGGTGAACTTCAGAACCTGGTTAGCTCGCTCACCCCAGTCTCCAGCTGCACCACGCTGTTGGAGACAAAGTCAGTACAGAGAAGACCACACCTCGCCCCGTTGGTTCTATCACCCCTTAAAGAAGACCCCACCTCACCCATCGTCACCTTCTCTCTATTGCCCCTTCAAGGAGATCTGAACCCATGGAATTCTAGCAACCTCATTCAAACACCACCTTCCCTCCCAGGTCACAAGAGTGGCGAACTCCCCTCACCTTGGCATCAAAGGAATTGTCCGCTACTCTAGAGTCCACTTCAATCTCCTCCTCCCTGACCCTTCGGAATGGGGAAGATGCCCTCTTTTCTCCCTAAAGAAGAATAAAGTAAAAGGTAAAAATAAATTGGTGTGTAACAGCTCTCCTTAAAGGCATGCGGCAGTCTCAGGCTAGACTGAGCTGTGCAGATCCAGGGTCATCTATGCTTTAAAGGGCTGGGTCACGAGAACAATGTGGAACAACCTACTTTCTTCCTTTTTGGAAACGTGTTGGGAGTCTGGAGCTTAACTTTCTTAGCTTGAGGAGTTTCTGCTTCCTCTGCTGTCTCATTCTGCTTCCGCTTCTTGCCTGAACCTACACAAAACAAAAAGCCAGACTCTCAGAAGCCAGGCCTGCTAGAAAACTACAACCATGGGCTAGAGAGATGGCTCAGGTTAGGAGCACTGACTGCTCCTCCAGAAGTCCTGAGTCCAATTCCCAGCAACCAGTCCAATTCCCAGCAACCGCATGGTGGCTCACAACCATCTATGAGATCTGGTGCCCTCTTCTGGCATGCAAGTGTACATGTAGGCAGAACATTGTATACATAATAAATTAAATTAAAAAAAAAAACAAAAAACAAAAAAAAAAAACAAACTACACCAGCACTCATAGGCAGACAAACCTCCCCTGTCCACCTCCCTCCTCAGGACATGCAAGGACCGGAGGGCAAAATCCAGGTGATGACTCTACAGATACATGCCTGACTTAGTCATGGCTGCCTTTTTCTTTCCTTCTTCATCCTCCTCTTCCTCCTCCTCCTCCTCCTCCTCACTCTCCTTGACTGTTTTCCCATTCTGAGAAGCCGGAGTGCCGTTGGCCTTGCTGGCCTGTGGTTTAAGAGTGGCCTTGCCCTTGGGCTTCTTTTTCTCTTCTTCACTGGACTCTTCAGAGGAGCTGCTGCTCTCAGCTGCTGCTTTCTTCACAGGGACTGGCTTGGGAGTAGTTGCACCTGCTGCCTTTTTCTTGGCTGGGGGCTTAGGTGTCTTCTCCTCCTCCTCCTCCTCACTGCTGGAACTGTCTGAGTCAGAGCTGCTGTCCCCACCAGTCTGAGCAGTCTGTTTGATGGACTGAGATGGTGCTGCTTTAGCCGTCACCTTGGGCTTGGGGGTCGTCACAGTTTTCTTTGCTGTCTCCTCCTCACTGGAGCTGCTCTCCTCCTCGCTGGAGCTACTGTCAGCTTTTCTGCTCTGAGGTTTCTGACCACCTGAAAGTTGCTTAGGAGTTGTAGCTGCCTTTGCTGCAGATGGCTTGGGAGTGACAGCTGGCTTACTTAAGGAATTCTTGGTGGTACTGACTGGCTTGGCAGGAGCTTCATCCTCAGAACTGTCAGAATCTGGAGAAAGGACCAAATGAACAGCTCCCCAAGTCTAATTCAGGAGAACCCTGCCACAGCAGCCCAGGGCAATGTGTATCCCCTTGGCCCAAGGGCCTGGGAAACATTACCTGAGCTGTCAGAAGAACTCTCTGCTTTCTTCTTCACTGGTGCTGCTTTGGTGGGTGTCTTGGAGATGACCGCCTTAGCTGGGAGTTTTTTCTCTTCCTCAGAACTTGAATCTGGGGAAGACTTATGCCATTAGGATGGGCCCAGAATTGCAAGCCAACCAGGACAGAACAAAAGTACACAGAATCTTAGCCTTCAAAAGCAACCCAGGGACAGGGTATTTTTTTTCCTTGTTCATCTCCCCTTCCAGGGCCTCACTATACCCCACAACTCACCAGACTCCTCACTGCTGTCCTCACTGCTTTCCGCAGGTGGCTTCTGTGCAGCAGCTTTCTTTGGAGATTGGGCTCCCAGGGTCTTCTTTGGTAAAGGAACAGAAGGCGGGGGGACTGAACTGTACGGACCTGTTTAAAAGGTAAGAGTTTTGGAATAAGCATTTACCAGGCACAGTGGTTCGTGCCTGTAATTCTAACACTCTTAAGGCTAAGCAGGAAAAGGGCTATAAGTCTGAGGTCATGGGCTACAAAGGGAAAACATTTTAAATAAGCAATAAAATAAAACAGGACCACAGGTGGTTCACCCTTTAATCCCAGCACTCGGGACACAGGCAGACAGAGTTTGAGGTCAGCTTGGTATACACAGTTATGTTCCTGCACAGAGTTACAGAGTAAGCAAGTAAATAAATAACAGAAAAACCTATACACGCAGGACTGAGGATGCATCTCTTAAGTCTAGAACCTACTCAGCATGCACAAAGCCGGGTTTAATTTCTCGCACCAGAAAAGAAAATGAGTACTTAAATTCTTTGACTCTGTCTATCCAGGCGTAGAAGGGCTTTTCTGAGGAATGTGAGCTGCGGCTAACAGGTCATTCCAACAGTGTCCCTTCTGAGCCTCGGGCACACGAGGCTTTGCAGCTTCTCTGTTTTGTTTAATCCTTTTCTGGAAGAAGCTAGCTGCTGTGCCATGAGGACTTATGAATACTGATGGCCCGTGTCCAGTCACCTGGTTTTTTCTTCATGGGCTTTTTCTGTTCCTCTTCCTCCTCACTTGAAGAGTCATCACTGCTAGAACTCTTCTGGGTAGGGGTGGCCACGACTTTCACTGGAGCCTTGGCCAGGACTTGCTTTTTAGGTGCAGTCTGCCTCAGAGAGAAAAATTAACATTAAAGGAAAACACTTTCCCAAACAACCCTGTCAGAAGAGAAAGACACTCTGTAGCCCCTTAACTTCATCCTTGCTACAGAGTTAAAACCCTGACCTTCTTGGGGGTTGCTGCTGCCTTCTCCTCCTCCTCTGAGTCATCACTGCTGCTGCTGCTGCTGCTGCTGCTGCTGCTGCTGGCTGCTTTGCCATTGACTACTTTAGGCTGTGCTTTAGGTGCTGTACCTGAGAAGCAAAAGCAATGTATTAAGACAAGCTGGGAGCCTTCAAAAAATCATCAGTATTCAAAGGGTCTATTAATTTTAAGGCTAGTGGAGTGGCTCAGCGGATAAAGCATGACCTGAGTTTGATGCCTAGGTTTGTACCTAGAGTCACAGAAACTCTTGCAAGCTGTCCTCTTTAGGGTCCTCTTTATGCACACTGTGACATGTGCACAGACACAATACATGCATACATACAATAAACCCTTTAAATGCTAGTTTCTGAAGTCTTTCGCTTCAGCCTCTATTCATAAGAAACAATTCGTTTGCTGTGAGAAATGACAGCACAGGAGTGAACATGGCAGTGAACAAGAGAGAACACATGTAGGTTGTGACTGTTGCTCAAAAAGAAAGCAGTCCTTACCACACAAAAAGCCCTGGGGTTCTGCTCTGTTTGAGGGTTCAACCCCAGTCTGACAGTAGGTGTGTAGGACTATACTGAGCTAAGAAATACCTATTAATTGCAGTACTCCAGAGCCTGAGGCAGGCAGCCACAGGACTAACCTTACCAAACAAACAAGTAAATATGCATGACATACACACCTACATCCTTAGCACTCGGCAGAAACAGGAGTTCAAGGCCAGCCTGGGCTTTTAGACTCAATCAAAAGTAAAAATGAGGCTGGGTAGTGGTGGAGGTGCACGGCTTTAGTCCTAGCACTCAGGAGGCAGAGGCAGGAGGATTTCTCTGGTCTACAGCATGAGTTCTAGGACAGTCAAGTCTACACAAAGAAACTCTGTCTCAAGAAATAAACACAAAAAAGAAACCTTGTTTCAAAAAAACAGAATAAATAAAATTTTAAAAAAAAATAAGTAAACGAAATTAAAATTAAAGGGATAAAAAAAAAATGGTTGGGGGGAGGCTGGAGAGATGGCTCAAAGGTTAAGAGCACTGGCTGCTCTTCAGGTCCTGAGTTCAATTCCCAGCAACCACAGGGTGGCTCACAACCATCTATAATGAGATCTGGTGCCCTCTTCTGGAGTGTAGGCGTATACACAGGCAAAGAACACTACACATACTCCATAAATCTTACAAAACCAAAAAAGTACCACTAAGAATATCTACTGCTCTTCTACAGAACCCAAGTTCCGTTCCCAGAGCCCACATCAAGCAACAACCTCTACCTCTATTCAATACGCTCTCTTGGCCTCCGGGGTCACCTGCATGCATACAGGGCACTCGAGTGTGCAAACACATACAACTTCAAAAACTAAGCGGTTTTATTGACTACCTTATCTATATACTCGCACACTGTCTGCATATACATCTGCACAGCAGAAGACAGCAGCATCATGTGAGCTGGCATGTGGGCGTTGGGAACTGAACTCAGGGTCTTCAGAAGAGCAGTGAGAACTCTGAATAAATCTTTCTATTTTTCTTAAGGAAAATAAGTTTTTTGTTTGTTTTTGAGAGTCTCATCACACAGCTCTGGCTGTCCTGGATCAGATATCTGCCTGCCTCTGTCTCTCAGGTATAGACTTAAAGCGTGTCCCAAAACACCAAGGCAAAAGACAGTTCTTTTTAAAGTAATACATCTTCCCCCTGGCCATGGGGACTGTATCTGTAATTCTAGGCATCTGACACAGTGAGACCTTGAAGTTAAGTGCTTCTTCTCTGGCCTTTGGCAAAAGATCAAGGGTGGTGCAGGTTGCTAAGAAGAATTCAAACTTTGAAAAGTTTTTCTGGCAGCTGTGGTGGTGCACACCTTTAATCTCAACACTCCAGGGGCAGGAGGATCTTCCTGAGTTCAGCCCAGTCTACAGAGTTCCAGGAAAGCCAGGGCTACAAAAAGACTACACAGCCGAAAACAAAAACCAAAACAAAACAACAAAAGTTTTGTTAATTATGTTTCTCAGAGGTTGGGAATTTAGCTTGGTGGAAGAGTGCTTGCCTAGCAAGCCCGAGGCCCTGGGTTCAGTCCTCAGCTCAGGAAGAAAAAAAAAAAAGGACAAAATTATGTTTCTGATTGTTTTTTCTCTTTTGGTGGCCTGGAACCAGGTATGGTGGACTAAGCTGGCCTTAAATTCATAGCAATCACATTGCAACTGCAGGGATTACAGGTATGTAGTCACCCTGCCTGGCTCTGTACATGTACAGCACAGAGAACCAATCCCAAAGCCTTGCATATGCTGGGCAAGTACTCTACCATAGCTTTATTTTTCCCCTTATAATTTGAAACAGAGTAATTTTTCCAGATTTGTCTTTCAACCTTCCTGCCTCACCCTTCTGGATAGTTGAGGTTACAGACCTTTACAGCTATGCCTGGCTAAAAGGAAGTGATGAACATCTGTCAAGCCTATCCTCTGGGAGGCAAAGATACCTGGTTTGGCTGGGGCTTTAGTCTGAGCTTTAGCCACCACAGCTGCCTTTGGCTTCTGTATCTGTGGTGCTTCATCTTCTGAGCTGGAGTCCGACTCAGACTCGGAGCTCTCAGGCTTCTTAGGAGGAGCTTTGACTGCCTTGGCTTGGGGTTTAACTGCTTTCTGCTAAAAAAAAAAAAAAAAAAGCAACAAATGTCTTTAATTCTGGCATGTGGAAGGAAGAGTTCAAGGCCAGCCTGGTCAATACAGAACATTCCAAGATAGACAGAGCTACATTAAACAAACTGTAAAACAAAACACACAAAGGTAATCAATAAGGGCTGAGTGTTCAAAAGGCACCCCAGACAATTTCATTTATTTTATTTTATTTTATTTTATTTTATTTTTTTTTTGACGCAGAAGTTCTCTGGGTAGCCTTGGCTATACTAGAATTTGCTCTGTAGATCAGCCTGGCCTCAACCCTTTAATTTTTTTTAGAAGCCTACTAAAAAGGCAAGAAAAACTCAAAGAGGACACATAACATAAATAGCAACAGTGAAAAACAGTTCAACCACTTTATAAAACTGGCCTGTTCCTAACATAATCTTGTCAACAGCTCCCAACAAAACACTCATATTCTCAGGGCCTACACAGTATTCCCAAAGAACAGAGTCCAGAACAGTGGAGGTGAATTCTGCCTACATTCAGATCACCTCATTCCAGACCTCAACTTCCATATTCCGTGAAAGTCCCCAGAACTTATCCCATACTGAACAGCTTTCCACCACCCCAACTGTGAGCCAGATGGCCTAGTTTAGGTTTATTTCCAAACTCTTTTGAAGCCCTCTTTACAACCAAAGCACCAACCTGGACGGGCTTTTTCTTTTTGTTGTCCTCTTCCTCCTCCTCATCACTGGACCCTTCACTACTGCTGCTCTCCGAAGCTTTGGCTGCTGCCTTCCCAGCAGGCTGAGGCAGACTGGCTCGCTTGGCAGGTACGGCTGAGTACAAGATATAGGTACCCATGAGATTCACAAGCTGTCCAGGCAGGTGTCAGATGGTCCCTCTGGAGTAGCATTCCCAACTGCTTGCATGGCCTTACCAGTCTTCTTTGCCGTAAGTCCTTGGGCTTTTTCCTCTTCCTCACTGCTATCCTCACTGCTGTCACTGGATGAAGTCTCCTTCTTGGCCTTTGTGTTCACTGGTCCATTTGACTGTAATTTTCTCTTTGGGGCTTTGGTGGACCTGCTGATGTAGATTAGGCTGACTTCTGAGGGATCAGGACCTTCTCAAATCAAGGAACACAGCCCAGCCCACCTAGGGGGAGAAAACAGCCCAAGTGTAACAAGGAAAGCTTACTTGAGCCAGAAGCTATAGATGTCCAAGAGGGAAGAGGCATTGGCGTCCTGCTGTGTCTGCAAGAGAAGAGGAAAGGTTAGGGAGATGTTAGGCTTCTCTAGGTCAGGTTCCATGTTACTCTCTCATCAAATGTAACCAGCCAGGCGTGGTCCCAGCACTTAGTCAGAAGCAGGCAGATCTGTGAGCTCAAGCCTCGCCTGTACTCCCCAGGGCAGTCAGTTTTGTGGAAAGACCTTACCTCATAGGTAAAAAAATAAGTAAGTTTATTTGCCTACTCAATTTGAAATGGATATTACAACTTCGTAAGACTTTTCCTACTTGCATAAGTTAGGAGAAAAGTATTTCACTTATATATCACCTAAATTTGAGCATAAAAAAGTGCTACCTTTCCACTTTATAGTCTATCTATCCTTATGCCTTTCCATCCATACTTTACAAAGTCTTAGGTTCTTTTTCTTAAGATTTATTAGTATACAGTGTTCTGCCTAACTGCCAAATGAGGGCATCAGATCTCATTGTAGATGGTTGTAAGCCGCCATGTCGTTGCTGGGAATTGAACTCAGGACCTCTGGAAGAGCAACCAGTGCTCTTAACCTCTGAGCCAACGCTGCAGCCCATTTGTTTGTTTTTGAGAAAGGGTTTCTCTGTGTAGCCAGAGGCCTCAAACCAGACCAAGGACTCAACTGCAAATAAAGCTGATTGGGCAAGAGGGTGTATGTGTGAAGCATGGGACACACCAAAGCCTGGTCTTGTTTGACAGGCTGGCCTGGAACTCAGAGATCCGCCTGCCTCTGCCTCCCTCCCCGAGTGCTGCCATTACAGGAGTGTACCACCGTAGCCGGCTGGTTTTAGCAATTAATAATACAGACAGATAGCAGAGTGCAGAGTAGAGGGACTGAAGACACGGCTGATTAGGAGAACACGCTACTCTTCCAGAGGACCTGAATTTATTTCTCAGCACCTACACCAGGAGACTCACAACTACCTTCTGACACCTCTGGCCTCTGCAGATGCCCACACTAATGAGCACATACACCCCCCCAAAACACTTATATGAATAATTTAAGATATTTTCTAACTATTGACTTATTAACTGCTTTTTTAAAAAACAGCAAGGCACCAGGTGTGATGGCATATGCCTCTAATCCTAGCCCTTGGGAGAGAGAGGCAAGTAGATCTGAGTTTGAGTTAGCTTGGTCTACACAGTGAGCTCCAGAACAGCCATGGCTACATGCAGAAACTCAGTTTTAAAGAGGAAGAAAAAATGTTAGTCAGAGTTGGACATGGTGGCGTATGCTGTAATCCCAGCACTAAGGGAGGCACAGGCAGGGGATCCCTGTGAGTTCAAGGCCAGCCTGATCTACAAAACGAGTCCAGGACAGCCAAGGCTACACAGGGTAACATGCCTCAAAAAAAAAAGAAAAAGAAAGAAAGAAAGAAGTAGACTCTAAACATTTCACATTCTTCCATTTCATCTTGCTCCAGAGTCCAAACTGACATAACAGTCATCCCGTGGGATGACTACTTTGTGGATTTTCACTAGGTGAATCTCATGCATTCAAACAGTTAGGCCGACCATGGTGGCACACACCTTTAGTCCTTGCACTTGAGAGACAAGAGGCTGACAGATCCCTGAGCTCAAGCCTGGTCTACAGAATGAGTGTCAGAGCAGCCAGGTTACAAAAAAAAAAAACCTCTGTCTTATGAAGAAAAAGAACAAAAACCTACATACCTACATTTGGTAAATGAGATGGCATCCTGCTATGTTCAGGCATGCATTCGTATAGTATCTCAGGAGGCTGAGGTAGAGGAACAGAAATTCAAAGCTATCCTCCACGACAAAAGAGCTCCATGAACCATGTCCCCCAAAAAGGGCAGTTGCTGTGATCATACATGCAAAAAGTCGTAGAGCCTACGCTTTATTTCACTACCTGGAAGGCCAAGCTCAGCACCAACCTGGCAGGGCAGAATGCTCACTCCTCTAACAGAGCACTGAAAGCAACCCATCCCTGAACTCATACATTTTATTCTCAATAAATAAGTACAATTCTGGCCTTCATTACTGAACAATTTATCATCGAGCCTCAGGGAAGATTGCGATCAAGTGTAAGTCCAACAAAAGGTACACCAGAAGAACCAGGCACCGCCAATCCAATGCTCCGGGTGGGATCTACGGCTTGCTCCTCTTACGTTGTCAGCCACATGACCGGGGCCACGCGGGACCCATGCCTGGCGCCGCTGCAAAGCTCACCAAGGAAAAGCCGTTAGGACTCGGAGCTACCTAATCAGACATTAGTGGGAGATGACGCCGAGGGCTCAGGCTTTAGCAAGGTCGGCAGAGAGGCTTCGCAGACATTAGCCTCACAGAGCCGGACCTCTCTCCCTGACAAGGCCTACATTATCTTGGAGAGTCGCCCCGTCCCGGACCGCGCACCAAACCAAGGACTCACAGCGCCTGTTGCTTTTGCAAATCTATTGGCCACCTCCGAGAGTTGGTTATCACGCAGAAAGCCGAGCACGAGGGGATAAAGGTCGCTGGGAACCACGCGGCGCAAGCCGGTATCCGCCATGCTCCGGGTGAAACGCGTCACTACCGTCGCGCACGCTGCACGACTTAGGAACTCCGAAGCCCGAGCAGGGCAGAGGGCGGGCTCAGTGTCGTCATCACGTCGCGCGGTCGCAGCGGAAGCGTGGACTCCACGAGGCAGCTCTCCCTCCGCCCCCGAGGCAGGATCCAGGCGAAATCTTTAAGCTCTTTCCGGTCTCACGCGCGTCGCCATCCTGCTAAGGGCGGAAACTGCAAACCGCCTATTGCGTAGGCGGAGCGTCTACGTCAGAGGTCACGCTCCCGTCCGTGGCGGGAAAACTTGCCACTTCCCGCGCATTTTATTTTTGCTGAATGGACTTTCTTCTACAGTCGTTTCCCGAGCCTGGACTGCTCCTCAGACCCTACAGTGTCAAAGGTCTGGAGACTGCAGTGTCCTTCACCTTCCTAGAAGTGTCACCTACTGCTCACATTCCCACTGACAATGGCCTCGCTCCCACCTTTCACTCTCCGTACACCCTTAAAGTTGCTCATTGTGGTGACAGGGGTGTTAGTATTGCTAACTGCCTGTCAATCATACCCAGGTTACGAGACAGTTGTCCTATGCACAATTCCAAGGGGCGAAGAGGATGAACACTATGCCAGAGAAAGTCATGTGACTCGAATACACATTATAGTCCTAA
The DNA here is from genome assembly GCF_907164565.1 of Psammomys obesus. Taxonomy (NCBI): domain Eukaryota; kingdom Metazoa; phylum Chordata; class Mammalia; order Rodentia; family Muridae; genus Psammomys; species Psammomys obesus. The sequence goes on along the minus strand of NW_026596125.1, from coordinate 5,908,824 downwards.
AAGTAATCCTTTCTGGTTAAGTCAGAAGTCGCACTGAATTCTGTCAACTCCAGTATCAGTCACTTTTCAGGTCGCATTAGTCATCCCTCAGAAAGCAATAAAGTTGCACTTCCTGCGGACAGCCTTACTTCCCTCAAAACAGGCGCTCCTTTCTCCTAAAGAAAACCATTACCTTCCCCTTTGCCAGAGGACATGCTTCTATCTATACATGTGCACTTAAAAAAAAAAAAATCATTCAAGGGCCTGGACTGCGATCAAGCTAAAATGGTGAACTTGCCTTTTGGCCAAGATGGCGCCGAAAGCGAAGGAAGAAGGAAGGTTAAACGGGGTTATACACAGCAACTTCATGTTACACCGAGTTAAAACGGTGAACTTAATGGAAACACTTAACAAACCCACTTAGGAAACCTTTATGTTCAACAAACGTTAAGCTTCTCATAGGTCCTTTGCCACTGAAACCCCTTCTGCCAGGCTTGGTGGCAAATATCTTGAACAAAGGCAGGTAGATCTGAGTTTGAAGCCATCCTGGTCTACAAGGAGAAACCCTGTCTTAAAAAAAATAAACAAGAACACTTCTCCCTGAGTGTGAAACACTAAATCAGACAGTGGTGACTCACGCCTACCAAGCAGATCTGAGCCTGGCCTACGGAGTGAATTCCAAGACAGTCAGGACTACACAAAAAAACCCTAGCTTGAAAAAACAAAAACAAAAACTCCATCCCCTAGAGTCTGTGTTCCAAAAGTATCTCCAGCAGCAGCCCAGGTGGCTCTCACCTGCAGCAGCTACTGAAGAGAAGGCGGAACTGTGGTTTCAGTTCAGCCTCAACTCTACAAAACTCCAAAGAGAATAGACAGATGGCCCGGTGTGTGACTGCTGGCCGAGGAAGCATGCTGTATAAGCAGTGGAGTGACTTGGGTGGGCAGCCCCAGGCTGGTGTGGCACAGGCGACACTGCAGCTCACTATCCAGGCTCTCGATTCAGAGAGACCTTGTCTCAAAAAAGGTGAAGGGGCCTGCAGAGATGGCTCAGTTGTTAGAAGAAGCATTTACTGCTTTTCCAAAGGCTCCAAGGGACTCAACACCTTCTTCTGGACTCTGTAGCACCCACAGGCACCCATTTGATATAATTAAAAAAATTTTTTTTCCAGGTAAGTCTCAAAACAAAATCTTAAAATGGGTTTGGTGTGGCGGTACATGCCTCTAACCCAGCACTCAGGAGGTAAAGATAGGTGGATCTCTGAGGCCAGCCTGCTCTACAAACAAGTTTAAGTCAGCGAGATTTTCACACAGAAAAACTTGGTGAAAAAAAAAAGGTGGTGTGTGTGCGAGACACTCATCTTTAATCTCAGCAGAAGCAAGCAGGTCAATGTGAGCTCAGAGACAGCACAGCCCACACAGCAAGTTCCAGGACAGCTATATTGCAAGAACCTGTCCCAAATACAGTAAAAACCTCAACAAGGCAGTAGTGGTGCCCACATTTTACCCCAGCAATTCAGAGTAGAGGCAGGTGGATCTCTGTGAGTTCAAGAATAGCCTGGTCTACCAGGTCAGTTCTAAAACAGCCAGGGCTACAGAGAAACCTGCCTCAAACAAACAAACAAACAAACAAAGGTGGAGAGCAAGACAACCGTGACAGGTCTGTCCTCCATACATGGGTTCACACCTCCACACACTATACACGAACATATATATACACACACAATATTCAAAACAAGGAAAAGGTGGCTGTGTTAGCTTAGTAGTACAGCTCTTGCTTCCCCATGTCTGAAGACCTTGGATTCAAACCCTAGTACTGCCAAAATAAAGGACTAGGGATGGTCCGCTGCCTTAAATGCTTGTCTAATGATGTTAAGGACCTGAGCATGATTCTCCAGAACCTATATGGAGATAAAAACTGTCAGATGTAGTAGTCCATACATGAAATCCTAATGCTGGGCAAGTGGAGAAAGGATTCTTCGGGGCTCACTGGCCAAGCCAGCCTAGCCTAACCAGTGAGCTTCAGGACAATGAAGTGGTCAGCATTCTTGAGGATGACACTAAGAAGGTGACCTATTACCTGTGTATAGATATGTTCTCACACACACACACACACACACACAATAGGCCTAAGGATAAAAGTTCAGCTGGTAGAATGCTTGCTTGCCTAACAAAGTTCCTAGTTCAACTTCCAGCACTATGTAAACCAGATGGAGTAGCACATGCCTGTAATCCTAGCATTTGGGAGACAGAGGATCAGAGGCTCAAAGTCACCTTCAGCTAGTCATCTAGAGACAGGCTAGGATACAAGAGACTGCCAAAATAGAAATTAAGTGGATCGGACATCTTTGAAATCTGAGTATTTTTCTCCCTTTTGACTTATTTTACCTGAGTAGCCAAGTTAAAGCCAATTTTACAGCTAACCAGTGTAGGCAAGCATGGCCCTGACTGTGTTCAGAGAAATATTGAAGACTCGACGATAGCACACAGGAAGAAGCACAACAGCTGGAGCTCTAAGTTCATGTTTATTAGGTATTCCCCTCAGACCCACCTTCTATAGAAATGCATGTTAGTTTGTTCAATACATGTTATTAGAAACAAAAAACAAAACAAAACAAAAAAACACATAAAAATCCCGATTTAATACATTTTTATTTAACTTTTTTCCATTTCCTTATAAAACAGTCATTTCCACACTAGCAGCTCTCACCCCTAGAGTGGGGGAGGGGGGTTAGAGGAGGTTGGGCACCTCCAGAGAAAATGGGTAGGGGAGGAGTGCCCAGGGTTACCTCCTCAGGTTCTTCTGGGCCTGTTTTAACAATGTATCAAAGTCAAGAGAATCGAATTTGCTCTTCACAGGGGCAGGATCGAAGTCTTCCCGGTTGGAGTCTACCGAAGCAGAGAGGGACAAACATTACTGTCTCTGAGCACGCCTGCCCTTCTGTGAAGAGATGTAGGAGAACCTTCCCTCTCAGCCCACCCTTTAGGTTCTTTGTATGGCAAGTGTCTAGCTTCACTCCCAAAGTTCTCCGGAAACTGGATGCCATACCTCAAAGCCTAAAAAGCCTTCATAACTCACCAAGATCAGAGTAACTCCTCTTGCAGAACTGCCTGCGGCCCCCAAAGCAGAGATCAAAAGGCTGCTCATCTGCCTGCCGCAATTTGTGGCCACTCTCAATGGCTGCAAACGCTTCTTCAGCATAACGGTAAGTGACGAAACCATAGTTGTCACTAGTGGGGAGAGTAAGCCATTTGCGCACAGGTCATGGAGAAGACCCCAGAGTACAGAGCTATGTCCCTCTCAATGTAAAAACAAGGTGACTCCACACAGGCCCCGGCACAATAAAACACAGGAAAGACAGAGAAGCATCAAGGTATACGAATTTAACAGAGCCAGGTGTGGCAGTGCATGCCTTTAATCCCAGCAGTTGGGAGGCAGGAACAGGTGGATCTCTGTGAGTTTGAGGCTAGCCTGGGCAACACAGAGAAGCCCTGTCTCAAAAAACAAAAAGTAAAAAAGAATTTAACAGAAAGAACGCCTGAACTTTAAAACTTACCCCTGAACTCGAAAATGAATGGTGCACTCCTCAATCTCTCCAAAAACAGAGAACCTCTGCTTCAGCTCTGACCGAGTCATGCGGCCAGGTATCTTCCCAATGAAGACCACCCTTCTTTCTTCCTGTTAGATAAAGGAAAGTGACCCTCTAGGAACCAGAGCTGCGGCTGTTGATGGATTCTGAGCACAAGGCACAGGGTAGGGACCCTCCCATGACCTGCTTCTGTACTCACTATTGCACGCTCCTTCTGTAGTACTCTCTGCCTTTGGTAATGGTCATTTGCACGGTAAGAGCTGTACCTGGCAAGAGAGGTACCATCAGCCCCACACACAAGTCAAGACTCAGAAATCTCAGGCACCTGCCCTGCACCCTAGATACACTACCCTCCAACACATGCTCATGCTCACCGCCGCCTCCGGTCACTTCTCCTGCGAGGGGACAGGGAGGGAGAGCGGCTTCTGGAACTGGATGATGAGGACGAGGAAGAGGAGGAAGAGGAGGAAGAGGATGAACACCTTCTGGAACGTCCAGAGGAACTGCAGCTGGACCTGGAATAAAGGGCACAGGAATGACAGGAATGGTGCAGACATGTTCCACTACCTTAGCCAGGCTCAGAGCTGCCTCCCTGTCAGGAAGCTCAGGACCAAAGATAAAGGAGAGCAGAAGAGGTTCAGAAAGTTTTCATTGCAGATAACAAATGGGAGACCATTCATAAAATTTTAGATATATCAAGTTTTACATGAAAATCTTCTTACTCTTTTCCTTAAGATGGGGCCTAGGTACACAGCCAAGCTGGCTCTGGAACATGGGATTCCCCTGCCTCTGCCTTGCCAGCACTAGGACTGTGCTAGCATGCCCAACATGAAGTTCTTTCTTGTGGTGCTGAGGATTATACCTAGGCCTTCCACACACTTGACAAAGTTCTATTACTACTGAGCTTTAATTGCTGCATGCTTTCCACACCACTCAAAATGGGAAACCAGTGGAATAGAGAGGAAATTCAGGGAGAGTCAGGAGATGGGGGGCCAGCTTATGCTAGCTTTGGCAGCTACTCTATCGAAAGCGCTCGCTGGTGGGTACCAGAGTCTGAGTTCTAACTGTTCCTATCTCAAAGGAACACAGTATCCAAGGCAAGAGACTACTGTTCACAGCCTTTCGGAAGATAGACATCAGTGTTAAAATACAATGTTTTTTTGAGATAGCGTCTCATATATCCCAGACTGGCCCCAAACTCTATGTAGCCAAGGATAATATAACCCATGATCCTTCAGCCTCCATTTCCTCATTGCTAGGATTATAGGTATTTAAGACATGTCGAGTTTATGTGGCACTTGCTGAGAATCAAATCCAGATTTTCACACATGCTAGGGAGGCACTGTACTAACTGAACTACAACCATAGCACCACCTGACAAGAGATCTTTTCCTTTTTTTACATTCATGTATCATGTGTGTGTATGTGTGCCACAGCATGCAGAGGTCAGAGGACAACTTTCAAGAATTGTGTTTCTCTCATTCCACCATGTGGTACCAGAATCACACTCAGATCACCAAACCCAGTAGCATGCATCTTTACCTACTGAGCCATCTTACCAGCACTTCAGGTTACCCCACTATCCTGAATTAACACCAAGAAAATGGTGTACAGGCACTGATGATAATAATATGAGATAATCAGTCAAGACCTAACAGTCTACCCAAGGCACATCTCAAAGAAGCAGAAAACTGCAGAAATTTCCCAGCCTCCAACACAGGATAATCCCACAGCTTGCCTCCAACATTTCAAAAATAAGAAAGACAAAAGCCAAAGACAGAAACCTTCTGCCATAGTGACTGAAAGCATATGAGTTAATCCACAACCTTTTTAAAGAAAACCACAAAACAATTCACGAGCTTCTGAAATGGAAAGAATCTAACAGGCCATCAAAGCTCACCTTCGCCACCTCTTGTGGGGGGGGGAGAGGGACCTGGACCGGGACCGGGATGAGGAAGACACCGATGAAGAAGAGGATGCTTCACTGGTCCGGTCGGACCCAGAGCTGACAGAACGGCTGCTGCAGCCACGGCGGCCCTGCCAGCCCCGACTTGGGGGGCTGACTGATCTGCAGGCTTTTCGGTAACAGCGCATTGACCGCTGCTTGCCCGGGGGCTCAGAGGGAGTCCTAGTGTTCGTGTCATTCCGGCAGGGTGAGGCCTCAGGAGACAGCAAGGTGGACGGGGCAAGACAAGGCGCTGAAGGATCTGCCTGCTCATTGCTAGTCCTGTGGTCAAGTGGCTCCTGGGAAGTAGTTGTGCATGGAAGTAGGGGAGCAGCTGGGCCCAATGACAATACAGGTTTGATGGTGATGTCCTGATGGCGCTTGACATTCCATCGGGAGCCCACCTCTGGAATGACTAGGGCAGGCATCTTTTTTGGGGGTGTCCTGCTTCGGACACAATAGTCATGGTCCCCAGAGCCCACATGGACTGGACTAGGGCCATGGACGCCTTCTTGGAGGCAGGCTGCAGCTGGATGTTTGGCCTCTGTAACTCCTTCAAGCTTCAGGGTTCCCTCCTGGGCGGTAGATTTAGGAGATTTGGCTTTGGCCAACAGGGAGACAGCAGCCAGGGGCTTCCATAACTGGTGGGGAGGGGTAGCTGGAGGGGTGAGCCCTGTGGGGGGAGGGAGGATGGAGATAGCAGGGTGAGAGCCAGTTCTATACTCCAGGTTCTGTGTACTCAGGCTTGAGAGCCCACTTCTCAAAGTGTACTGAACATCAGCAACAGCCCAACTCCTCTCGCTGCTTCAACTACAAGCCATCCGGATCTACGGTCACCCACTCCACTCCCTGAACCTACCTAGTGACTAGGTCCTTCTAATGTACCTAATCATTCTCATGTTTAAACCCAACCCTGCACCTAGCGTTTCCTAATGTCTAGGTTGCGTCTTGCCTAAACTAATGCCATAAACTTACCCACTTCCTTTCCGGCTCCATCCCTATTATCTAGATTCCTGTTAGACAAACGATCCAAAAACCAACATGATAATGCTTTTTTAGTTTTTTTCTTCAATACATATATATGATGTTCAAGAAGCTTAACATGGCATTCCAAGTTCCCATAATCTGCCCTATTGTTTAATGACTGTAGTCCTAACTCTTGGTTTTGCTCTGTCCACTGCCCTAATTGGCCTCTACTCTCCTGGTCAAACCAAACCACTTACAGAGCTGCAAAATGTAACAAGCTGACTGCTTCTGCAGCTCAGTCAGTGCTCCACTCATCCCTAAAAGCTACCACCTGACTGACAGCAGTGACTATTCCCAAGCATCAGCTCAGGGACAACATTCTCTATAACCCTCCCCTTACTGGCCCCTCACATCCTCCTGAATAAACCACCTCTGAATCCACATGTTCATCTGTACGCACATCTGCCCCCTTGACCATGAACACAAAAATGGAGATGAGATGTCTGTACCCCAATGCCTACACACACCTGATGTACAGACAGCAGGTGCTGCGTATGTGCTGCACACACTAAGAGCCAGAGTTCAACCTGAACCCACCTGCCACGTTGGCCAGTTCTGGGGCTTGTAACCGGTCTAGGGGCCTCTTCTCCTGGGGAGTGTCAATGCTGCTGGCAGGGGGAAAAGGGAAAGCCTGGTTCATTGCCTCAATATCTTAGACATCTGCTTTCCTCAAAAAGCAATAGAAGGTACATAGAAAAATAAACGGGATGCCCAAACTGACCCCACAGTCTTCTAGCACAGAAGGGACATAGTGACCGAGCTATAGATTGGACCTACTCAATTCTGCCGAATTTCAGAAGGCTGGCTAGGACCCTCAATAAAATGACCCTGTGCACCACCCCGCACCCCCTTCTTCATCAGGATCGTTGCCTTCCAAGCTCAAATCTAACTGAAACCAGCGTGAAACATGCTTAGATCAGGAATGCAAGAAACAAGGCCTAGGCCTTCTATGGAGTTAGGGGAAGCCCTAACTACTTCCCCCCTGCTTTAAGTGACCTTATCATCAGCACTGAACAAACCTGAAGTCTAATAATGGAAGGGAAGAAATCTCGAAGACATAATTTGCCAAAAACATAAGAGGCACCTCCAAGGCATTTGAATTCCTAATTGTACATACCCTCCCCCAACTTATTACCCAAGATAGCATCTGGCGATAACAGAAAAGGGGACAGGAAAATGGGGGAAGACACTACTCGATGAACATTCCTGCCACAAAGGTGTCCAGTTGGAAGTCCTGGAGTGCTGGCCGGCTGCTGACCAACAGCTGTAGGGTAACTCGCTCACATCTCCATACTTACCCTGAGTTTCCTACAGCCAAGCTGTCAGCAGGAGCCGGGGGAGGACACTCCTTTTTGGCTGTAAAAAAATCATATTAGTTAAAAGCCCAACCAGATGTTCCAAGAGGAGGTGGCATAGAAGTGCATCCTAACATCCAGAGAAGAAATAAGCCAGCTTTGCCTACATAACCCCTGCTGAACTCAGCTCCAGTGCTACCTAGACATTTAGCTATTTCTCTTCTGCTCAAAAATACCCACTCCCCACTGAATCTGAGACAGAGTCCAAATTGATGGGCCTAGTCATCAAGATCAACATGATCTGCCTAGCCATATATTGAAACAAGGTTTCACTACGTAGCCCAGCAGGCCTGGAACTCACCATAAAAACCAGAGTGGACTTGAGCTCAGAGATCTACTTCCCAGTGATGGAATTAAAGGTGAACACCACACCTGACCTTAGACTTGTCCTGCAGCTGAATTGAGGCCCATGGCACAGGCTAAGCATGGTTCTCCCATGAAAGCACATCTCAACACATAGTCTTCTTGTCTCACTGTTTTATACTCTACCATGGACTACAGATACCTGATAGCAACTCAAGTGTCACCTGTGAAGGTTCTTTGCCCCAAAAGTACCATGCACTCCTCCAGAAAAGAACACAGTAACCCCCACAGCACCTAGCATAGGGTCGTGCCTTGAGCAAGTCATGTTCTTTATGGTCTTCCAAATGGATTTTTTGTTAGTTTTTAGAGCTGGGTTCCTCTGTGTAGCCCTGGCTGTCCTTGAACTCAGAGATCCACCTGCCTCTGCCTCTGGGATTTATTAATGGTGTGCACCACCACACCTAGCTCCAAACACATCTAATAGGAACCATGAAATACCCCTTTTTTCTGCCTTCCATACTACATATAGAAGGGTTTCTCTCAGAGCTCAACTGAGTTGCTCCCCTGTGGAAAACGTCCCCATCCAACCCCACCTCCCTATATACTCCCTTATTTACCCTTTATTTATTTATGTCCTTGGCTTAAGACTACTCTCCCAGGTGGAATGCTGTCTCGAGGTACCCATAAAGTGGCTCTTCTGGTGGTTGAGACTGGCCCCTCCCTTCATCCCAGTTCAAGCTGCTATAAGGCTAAACCCAGAGGAAGCATAAACAAAAATTGGAGTTGGAACAAAACTACCTAGGTTCCCTCACCTTCTGATTTCTCAAACTGCTCCAAGAGACTGGACAGGTCTGACGCTTCGATCCCTATGAAGGGAAACAACACAGGTTTAAAGTCTAGCTCTCATCATCTGACTTAACAGGTCACAGAAAACCCTCGCTTCTTCCTGCCCATCGAAGTGAATGAACCAGGGCACATCAGGGACTCAAAACCAGAGCTCCATATCTCAACAACACTCCCCAAGAAACCCAACAAGGGCAGTCTCGTGGAAGTTATTCCCTGTCCTGTGGGCAACACCTCCAGCCAATGCCTGTACCCTCCTTATGCTAACTGCATTGTCACTCACCAATCTCACTGATGAATGCCTGCACCACATCCTCAGGACCCCGAGTACGTGGGGTGGGCAGGAAGGACAGCTTCCTTAGACGGGCTGGATGGACAGCAGGCAGCTTTGCGGCAGTGCTCTGCCTTGATATGGGAACAGCCTTGACAGCAGTAGGGAGTGTCTTCTCCCTTGGTCTGTTCTCCTGGGGCTCAGGCTTTAGCCTCTCTGATTTAGACTCCACAACAGCTACACACTCAGCAGACAGACTTGGAGAAGTCTTGTTCTGAGGACTTTGTACCAGGGTGGACACTTTGTGTTTCGGTTCTGGAGATACAGGCACTGGCTGAACCTCTGGCTTTGTAGGCTCTAGCGGTGGAGCGATGGGGCTGGCCGGCCCAGAACTTAGGGAAGGAGTCACTGGCACAGGAAGCACATCTTCAGGAGGACCAGCTGGATTACTACTGGGTTCCACATTTGATGGGGGAACAGCTCTTCCAGTAGAGGCTGAAGACAATGGAGGTGGAGAAACAGTAGACCAGAATGGAGTCTGTTGCAGCCCTGGGCCCCACCCCAGGGGCCCATAGGCACAGCTGGAGCTGTAAGGTGAAACCGGTGCAGGAGGGGGTACCCAAGGCACATTGCAAGATGGAGGTACAGCATAGGTAACGGGAGTACCAGATACCATGGGCATCGCTGGTGGTGGGGGCAGACAAGGATAGCCAGAAGGGGACACAGAGGGATAACAAGGCCAGGGGGGCACAGGGGCATAGTGAGCATAGGAATCAGGTGGTATTTGTCTCATTGACACTGGAAGTCCAGGAGGTTGCAAGGGAGGTGGAGGCACACTGGGGACCCCGTGGCCACTTGAAGGAAGGGAAAGCAGAGGAGGTATGCCTGGAGGGAAAGGCAAAGGAGCGGGCACTGTGGGAAGGATGGGCCCAGCAGAAGACACAGAGTGCAAAGTAGGAGGGGGTGGTCTAGCTGGAAGTGGCATCTCAAGAGATGGCACCTGCTCAGGTTGAGTTGAAACCATAAGTTTGCTTGCAGATGGCTCAGGACTAGGGGAAGCAGGACTGGAGCCCACAGACACGGAACAAGTCTCTGGCACAGCTACAGGGTTTCTCTGTGGAGCTATCTTCTTGGCTGGGGCTGGTGGAACAAGACAAGGAATATCTGCTAGCCCTTTGGGGGTCTCTGGGAGACTAGGCCACTTGCCAGCTGGGGGCTGAGAATTCCGGTCTTCTGCCTCTGTTGGCCGCTGCTGCCTTCGCTGACGGTACTCAGACAGGCTAAGAGGCCGAGGTCTGGCTTCTTGAGCTGTAGCACTGGTACTACTTTCCACCTTCAGAGGACCCACAGCACCCTTGACTTCAGAGGTGATGACCTTTGGTTGGTCTGAGGGCTCTAGGGAAGGACGAGCCCCCTGAGCTGCTGCTATTGCAGCACGTCTAGGGTCAGTTGGTCTGGACTTAACTAGCACAGGATCTACTGGAGCCAGGTCATTTGGAATAGCACCAACTGCCACTGTGTTAGCTGGAACAGCAGCAGTTGGAGACAAGTTATCTGAAGTAGGAATAGTCACTGCAGGTTCAATTCCTGTCCTGTCAATCTCAACTGGGCCAGTCGGCACTGGTCCTACTGGGAGAGGACCAACCAACTCTGTACTAGTTGAAGCCTGGTCAACAGGTATAGCATCAGCATGGTCAACTGCAGTGGAATCAGCTTCAACAGAGACAACAGGCATGGGGTCAGCTTGGGCAGAGTCATTTGATGAGAGCATGGAGTTGGCTTGACCAGCCTCCACCAGTTTAGGACAGAGATCTAGAGCATCTTCTACAGCAGGACTATCATCCGGTCCTGCACTTCTCTGTAGGTTCTCTGACCCAGTCTTTTCCAAGGCAGCTGCCCATGCCCGAGCCCAAGCCCGTGGCTTTCCCCTGCTCTGAGGAGCCCCAGCCTCTCTCTGAAGTTCTTCCTGAGGCTGTTTCTGGGAGTTGCCTGCCTGAGAGTTCCCCTCTGTAGCCACAGTAGACTGTCCACGAGAAGATGATCTCAGCTTCCTGGTATAGCTTTCTAAACAGGCTGCTGGCTGCCCCTTGCTCCTCTTCTTTCTGCCCTTTCTGGGAATTCTCTGAGAACCCTGAATTGCACTGGCCGGTGGGTTCTGAGGTTCCCTGGGTGCCAACGACTCCATGATTTCCTTGGGTTCCAATAAGGAGGCAGAGTTCAGAGAGAATTCTTCTTGATCAGGGCCAGGAGCAACCTCAGGCACGGGAGCTTCTGACCCAGGCTCCATGGTGGGCATGAGTAGCTGCAAGGCAGGACTGGTCCCTGCAGACTCATCTAGGAGCACAGACTGGGACCCAGAAGGGATCTGCCGCACCACAACTGGAATCTCCAGGTCATCCCCGGCTGTGGCTGCCTGGCCCACGATCTCCAGCACCACACAACCCTCAGGCAGCGGCAAATCATCAGCTTGTTCCTGAAGCTCACCCTCAAGAGATGCCAACTGGGTGAGGTTGGGCAAGCAGTATGGATGCATAGCCCGTACCAGTTCACTCAAGGAGGAGATGCTCTCATCCCCAAGTGCTGGTGCTGCCACCTTTGCTGCTGCTGACGTGTCTTCTTCCTCAGGGCACGCTAGGTGCATGGGGAAGTCCACGATGTTCACCGAGTTATCCAGTTCCTCAGCAAGCATCTGACCACTGAAGCTGGTGACCTCCTCCTCTTCTTCTCCATCACTGCGCTGCTGGGGAGGAGGGGACTGACCCCATCGAGGTCTTGCTCGTGAGGATCTCCAGCTAGGCAGCTTAGGGGAAGAAGTCTCTAAGAAAGGAGGTGGAGACAAGTCCCAAGCAGAATCTGCAAGGGGCATCTCAACCTGCAGGAAAGAAGAGAAGATTCAGGAGGCATTCCTTAAGAAGCGCTTTCCAGACCGTCCCTATCTAGCTACGACCCCCCATCTGTGAGCTCATGAGGGTCCCCAGGTCAGGCTTACCCCACTCACCCTACTACTGCCTGTGCTGGGCCCCAAAGGGTCAACTGGGGTGATGAGGTCACGTTCTGGGGGTGTCCGAGAAAGAGTGAGTAGCTTGTGTAGCTAAGAGAAAGAGAGACCCCAAATCAGTCTGTGCAGAGCTATATGAACAGGCTCACAGTGGCCCTACAGTCCTCCCCCATCCCATACTCACAGAGGAGCTCTCCCGAGGAGACGCAAGCAGCTCTGAATCAGGAATGCTGTCAAATGGGGAAAGGTTCTCAGAATCTGCATTGTCCAATATCTCCGTCAGAGCTGTGAGCAGCGACATTTCATTCTGGTCCTCCAGAGATAACCTGCTCTGCTCCAAAAAGACAAGAGGGTCCCCCCAGATCTCCAATAAACTACTAGGCCATAAGAAGAACTAAATGCCAGGAGAACTCATCTCCCACACTCGAAAGGCGGCTCTGAACAAGAGGTAGCATGGGCTCCAGTCTTACTATCCAGCCAATTCTAGTGCTAACAAAGACCTGTTAGACTGAGTCATAAGTGTGGGTTTCACACTCTTATACATTCAAGTGAGATGGAAGATGCTCAGGAAGGAAACCATACTGGGCTATATTGGAATTAAGACTCAAAAGCAGTGACCAGAACCCCTGGACATGTAGGTCAGAGAACCGGATAGGAGAATAAGCTCTAGAGCACAGTCCTAAGTGAAGGCCTCCTTCATAGGCCATACTCTCAGTCTGCAGTCTAACCCACCCGCACACAGAAACACCCTCCAAGGACTTAGGTTGGGCATTTGATAGCCTAAGACAGAACACACCATGTAAAAATGCTGTCTGAAGAACCCCAAGCTCTGCCCAGCTCACCTCGCCAAGACTCCCGAAGTCCTCAATGAGGGACATGAGGGAGGCATCCATGTAGCTCTGCATGGTCTCCAGTAGTGTCTCATCCTGCAATATCAGCTCCTCCATGTCCAGGTCTTTCTCCTTTAGAGATGGGCCCTGTCGAGAAAGGTTGACAAAGCTAGAGTCATTCCCCTCCTCATGGACCTACGGCAAAAGATCGAAGTTGAGTCAGAAAGACCCAAGTTCTCTGGAGGGCAGCTAATTGATAATTCCATTAAAATCAGGTATCCAGCCCTCTACCAATGGGCTTCAACAGCATTTGCCACCATGGTGGCAACTGTCTATATAATGTGACCTGCTGTCCTCTTCTGGCATGCAGGTATACATGCAGCTAGAGCACTCATACATAAAAATAAATTTGAAATAATTTAATAAAAAAAATAAGTCATCTGCTGCTGGGCGGTGGTGTGGTACGCCTTTCATTGCAGCACTAGAGGCAGAGGCAGGTGGCATATTTGAGTTCAAGGCCAGCCTGGTCTACAGAGGGAGTTCCAGCATAGCCAGGGCTACAGAGAGAAACCCTGTTTCAAAATAAATAACAGAAGCCGGATGTGGTGAATAAACAGAGAAACCCTGCCTAGAAAAAAAAAAAAAAAAGAACAGAAAGAGAGACAGATACAAGTGACATCACTGTCAGCGGGAAAGTACCAGATGAAAGGGCTTACCAAGAAAAGGCTCAGCCAAGAGGCAGGTAAGCTCCAAACCATGACCCACACCAAGTTCACCTCAGGCCTCTGTTCTGTACTGAGCTCCAACCTTCCTTTCTTTCTTCCTTAAGATTTATTTATTATGTACACAGTGTTCTGACTACATGTGTACCTGTATACCAGAAGAGGGCACCAGATCTCACTATAGATGGTTGTGAGCCACCATGTGGTTGCTGAAATCAAACTCAGGACCTCTGCAAGAGCAGCCAGTGCTCTTAACCTCTGAGCCATTTCTCCAGCCCCAAAAATGTGCAACCCAGGATGGCCTCAAACTCCTGATCCTCCTGCCCCCACCTCCTTCAGCAAATCCTATCTGTGTGTGCTACCACAACCAGCCCATACCTTCTTTCAAGAGGATTTCTTGGGCTTCCCTATTCCATGTTGGTCTCCACTCAAAACAGCTTGAACATTTTTCTTAATCTTTCAACCTCCTGACAATCACATCCTGCCTATCCTGTCAAACCCAGAACATAACCTGGGCCACAGAGATGCTTAGCTTCTCAGTTCAGTCCTCGGAACTCACCAGGCAGAGAGGATTGATTCCTTCCAGTTGCACTCGTCCACACACCCAGTACACAAGGTACACAAGGGCCCCTAACCACACCACACATCAAACAATGTAATGGTTTAAGCCTTTAATCCTAACAAACAAATAAACAAACAAACCTGGCACTGAAATTCTTTAATCCCAGCACTTAGTAGGCAGGAGAGGCAGACCTCTGAGTTCAAGGAAAGCCTGACCAATAAGGCAAATGCCAGACCAGTCAGAACTACCTAGTGAGACTGTCTCATAAACACAAGTAAATTAAAAATGCAATAAACAATTACTTTTTAAAAGAAGAAAATAACAGATTCCCAATTCCTGTGGCAAATAATTCTCAGGATCGTATTCATTTCTATTACTCTGTGCAACACAGAGGATTATATATGCCTATATTCCCGTTACCCATTAAGCCTTACAATGTCTTCTATACAACTAATATTCATACTCCCTTTTCTTCTTTAATGCTGGAGACAAAACCCACTCTAAGAGGCTACAATTGAGCTACACCTCTAGGCCCAATGGTGAGCCACAATGTCAATGGTAGTTCTAAGGGAAGTCTCTTCACCACCCCTCCTAAAGAGAAAGCTTGAGTCCACAGATGCAGAGGCCCCACCTGTTACACATCTGTAAACTAGCAGTATCTTTAGCTTGGTCATGAGGCAGGACCCGCCCAGACCTGTCAAGTGTCATAGGCAGGGCACGGGCAAGGCCCAAAATGGAACTGGTGGGGCCAGAGCCCCAGCTGCGCATATCTGCTCTGGGAAGCGTGGTGTAAAGGCCTGAGAACAGAATCAAACAGACAAACCAGACTAGACTGCCTCCTGCCACCAAGGGAAATAAATGGAGCACTTGGACTCTTCCAAAAGAAAAAGCAACAGGCGTGCCTACATCTCCCCACGCACCCAATCCTTTTAAAAGGTGGAGTTGCAGGGCCCAGGGAGAGGAAGGGCTGGTTTACAGACACTTCAGGAGTCTAGGCCCAGAGATAAACTGAAAAGGCAGCAGTTTGAAGGACTAACCCCTCCCATCCAGGTCTTCACAATCCTGTAATTACAACCAGAAGCTGAATAGCGCCTGGCTCAGCAAACAGTCATAGGTGAGCAAGTAGCCTGCATCTTTAGCTGCCCCGCCTCCTCCTTCTACAGCCCAGCAAGTAGGCCAGACCGGTCCAGCTCTATAAACCACTCATCTCTACTTCAGCAGGTGCTGGAGGCCAACACAGAAACATGTGCCTCCCTTTACATGACTTCATCCATACACTTCACAATCCTCCATGGGGTCAAGAGCATCCAAAGGCTAAGTAAGTCCAAGCCAAAAGTGAGCTGGCCACTATTAACTCCAACGACCGCAACTGCCTCTCTCGTCAACTTTGCTCATCCAAAATTGTTCAAAGCCAACTTTAATTTTAGTCTCATGTAGCCCAGGCTGGTCTTGCACTTGCTACATAACCAAAGCTATCCTTAAATTCTTGATTTAAGGATAAATTCTCCTACCTGTACGCCCAGCCCAGAAACTTTTTTTTTTTAATGTTTCTAGATAGTTTAAAATATATTTGTGGCAGGAGCAATGACAACAACAACAAAACAAAACAGGGAACTAGTTAATTCCTAAGACCATCATAAATCCCTTCAAAAGGCATGCGTTGCCTTCTTTAATCCCATCACTTAGGAGGCAGAAACAGGTGCACCTCTGAGTTCAAGGCCAGCCTAGTCTACAGAGTGAGTTCTATGACAGCCAGAACTACACAGAAAAGCAAAAAATAAAATAAAAATCCCTTCAATGGAATCTTACTGCTTCTTAGCACTGGACTTAAAACTCCTTAGAACTCCTTATGTTCTGGTATTGCTGCCAGCCTCTTCAGCTTGTCCTCTCCCATCCCAACCTTCTGCTGGCCTCTCTTCCCATAAGCCTTGACTTTGTTCTTCACACACACAAAAAGTTTTTCACAGTTCAGTCTTGGGGGGAGGGGGGGAAGGTGTCTCAATTTAAAATGTCTCTTCCATTTACAGACTCTTTGAGTTAGATTATTGATGACTACCTAACCCCAAATAGCCTGCACTTTCCTTCTGTCTCACCTACCATTATTTAAACTTAAGAGACTGCAGGGATCACATTTGCATGGCCCAGAAACACATCTGTACTTAAACATATGACACCTAGACAAGGACTGGGTTGACTGACCATGTGACTTACATGAGAGCTCTTTCTCCCAGATGGTGATGGTGAACACTGGCCACAGAAGATGTGAACGAAAAGCTGGAAGAAAAGGGTGGCTGATGCCAAAGTCATTCTCTCCTGTTTTGGAGGACCTAGTGTCACTGTGAAGCCTGCAACCCAACTTTCACCTCCTATAAGGGTTGCTGTCAAGGACTCTGCTCAAACTGCTTCAAGAATGCAACTAATTCCTGCTCACTTCACTGCCACCCAAGCATTTTCAGAAGTCCAGTAGGATAAAAACACTCAAATAAGGAGAGCTAAAGGGGACACACAATCTCAGCACAAAGAGCTCTTCCTGACCAATTAAATGTTCAACTAAGGTTGAATAGTTATCAAACCACCTCCAACTTTCCATATCTTCACCAAAAATTGCAGAAAGCCTCACAGACACAACTCATTCGGTTGTGTCCGTGAATTCACCAGAGCATGCCTTAACTATCTCCTCCCAAAGAGATGCTAGAGAAAAAGTAAGGCGAAAAAATTAACTAGTCCCAGGTAAATTGACCCTCCCATGACCCTTGAATCACATGAAGGGCTGAAGGCAACCAAAACGCCAGTGTCTGTGACTCACATCCCACTCCAGGCCGGTCGGACCGAAGCCTCCACGAACTCATGCCTCCACAGCCCTTCAGCCTCAGCTCTAACCCTCGCCTCACACCCTGACTCTGAGAACATCTGGAAAGTTCACCATCTGCCGACGGAAGGCGTTGTAGGCGCACGCAAGAGGGGAAACTCCTAAGGCTCTCAGCAAAGTTCTCTCCAGCAGCCTCTACCTACCTCCAGGCCGGAGGCTCCCCAGCAGCAGCCAGAGATGGCGGGAGCGGCCGAGACACACCCAGTTCCCGGCAGTGCGGCTCCAGCGCGGATACTAGATGCCCGACAGCCTGGGACAGGAGCCACGTGGACATCCTTCCCCGCCCCCACGTGGACCCGCGCCCCGCGCTCCCCCCGCCCCGCCGGCAAGCCCTACCCACGTGGGCGCCCGCGCCGCCTAGGGGGAGGGGGAGCCAGACAAGTTCTCCCGGGAAATTGTCCCCCCACACCCCACGTGCTCCGAAAAAGGAACTACGGCGCCAAGCTGGTGGGGCTCTCCTCCGCATCCTTCAACTCCCATCCCGAGTCCCTGACGCCCCAGCGGGCCACGTTTCCGACGCCGGACACGGTCCCTCCGGCGTCCCCCAGGAATCGCCGCAGGGCTCCTGCCTCTGCTGGCGTAGCCCCAGCAAACGACTTGGGTCCTCCGAGCCCTCCCCAGCTCCCGCAGCGCCGGCACACAAGTGCTTCCTCTCTTTCCCGCGGCGTCCACGTGTCACCGCCCGGCACACGCCGCTTTGCTGCCAGCCGCGGGCCGCCGGCCACCCTCTCACCTGCTCCGCGCCGCTCACGGCGCCCGCGGTCCCATGCGACGCTTGACTCCGACTCGCCCAACCGCCGCCGCGAACTCCACCGCCAGGGTCAGGACCCGGGTCCCCAGTCGGAGGCGGCGCGACTCGGTCTCTCCGTCCCCGGCGCGCCGCCATCTTGGCCCCTGAACACCCAGCGCTGTTCTGATCGCCGGCGCCGCCTCGCCCAGCCGATTATAGGAAGGGAACTACATCTCCCGAAGGACACTGCAAGACTACGAATCCCAGAAGGCCATGCAGCGAGTCACTTTCCCACCCTGGAAGAGGACGGGGACCCTGACCTCCCTCGAGGGTTTCTGGGAATAGTAGTCTCTGAAGGAAGACTAGCTGTAGGAGCTGTGGGCGTATTGTAGGGCTGTTTTGTGGCACTGTCGGAGACTGAGTTGCTGAGTGCGCAGTAGTAAGGAAGAGAGTTAACATTTGCGTATCACTTTATTTGTGTTAATTTGTCCAAATGTTAGACCCCTTTCTTTGTTTGACGTTCTACCTGCTGTACTTTCTTTCCTCTCACCTTAATTCAAGTCGGCCGCTGTCTTGAAACAGCACCCCCAAGTGGACACTCGCAGTCTAGACACTAACCCTTACCTAATCTCATACTGCGGCACTAGTGCAAATTTTTCTCTTAAAATACCGCATTTTCACATGTTCCCTACAGTTACTCAGAAACCTACGTTGGTCTCTCTCTAGCAAGCTCCTTTCCTACTGCTCCAGAAATCCTTGCCATCCCCAAAAACAAGTATTCTTTTTGTCTTTGTTTCTCTGCATGGAACCTCTAACCTCAAAATAGCCTTCAAGCATGTTTTAATGTAGGAAAGCTTTTCTGATTATCCTCGCAGGCCACGCTCCTTTTCTGTATTTTTCCACTTCATTTCTATCTTTACTGTTCATTCATTCGTCATATTTTTCTGTTTTTTAAACAACATTATTATTATAAAACGTTATTACAAAACTAAATAACCTTAGGTTATTTGAGGGGCTGGCGAGAATGCGCAGCGATTATGATTACTTGCTGCTCTTTCAGAAGATCTAGCACCCTTGTCAAGTAGCATACAAACACCAATAACTTCAGCTCCTGGCAATCTGATGCCCTCTTTAGACCAGAGTTGGTCTAAATGTGTGCTTACATGCACACATTTGAAAGTCAATGAGATGGCTCTGCGGATGAGGTACTTTGCCACTAAGCCAGAATCCACACGGTGGTGTGGCAGAAGGATTGAGAACCAACCCCCTAAGGTTGTCTTTGGACATCCGCACATCATGTGCACCCACCTCACATACACATGAACATGAAGTGAAAAAACCTCGGTGAAAAGGATTTTTAAAAAAGATTTTTTGAAATAGTGTACAGTGCCGGGGGCTGGAGAGATGGCTCAACAGGAGCAGTGGCTCTGCAGTTGAGCACACTGGCTGCCCACAAACATCCCTAGTTCTAATTTCGGGGCAGTCCACCACCCTCTTCTGGCCTTCATAGGCACCAAGCACACAGGAGGTACACAGACATTCATGCAGCAAAACACTTTACACACAAATACATAATATAATAAAGTATTACTACAAAAGAAGATACTCTACATCTTCTGGCCTCCACATTCATGAAAGCACACATAAGTGTGGCAAGCTAGGTGTGTTGGTACATAACTATGACACTCGCACTGGGGGAGGGAAAGCAAGAGGATGAACTATTCAAAACTTGTCAGAGGGCTCAACCCGTAAGTACCTGAGGACCACAGTTCAATCCCTGGAACCCACATGGTAGAAGGAGAGAAAAGAACTGACTCCTAGGAATTGTCTTCTCATGCAGGCATGCATGCATGTCATCAGACACACAGAATCAACACATGTAAAGAAAAGAAACAGAGTTCAAGACCAGCCTCCACTATGTAGCAGGTCTGAGACTGACCAGGCCTATGTGAAACCCTTTCTCAACAACAGGAAAAGGTACAGCACACAAACTGGGCTTTTTATTTGGGGGACGGGGTTCTCAGAGACAGAATCTTCCTCAATAGCTTAGGCTATGACTTATATAGACAGGCTGGCCTTAAACTTGTAGGAATCCTGCCTCAGCCTAATTGCTGGTATTACAGGGAATGAGGCACCATGCTGACTCCATATTCATTTAACAGTGGCATCATTCTGTACTCAGTGGCTTCACAATTTGCTTTTTTCATGTAGCAATGTGTTAGTTAAGTCACTAGACAAATGTCGCCTGAGCTATTGATGAGAACTAGTTCCATTACATGAACATATTATAATTTAGGGTTTTCATTATATCTAGACTTTCTCTATTACATATCGGGTTATCACAAACATCATTATGTGTAACATGTAGCTGAGGCTGCCGTTGTGCTCTTGACCCCCGTCTTTGCCCCCAAAGCACTGAGGTTAGAGGTATGTCCCATGCCTAGCTGTTGGATATTTGTGTGTGTGATAGGGGTTTGGGAAGAATAGATGGGTTGAACTAGGGTTTTATGTAGCCCTGCTGGGCCTCCAAGTTTATCTATAGCCGAAGGTGCTCTTGGACTCCTCATCTCCCTAGCTTCATATCCCTGTTACAGGTGTTTGCCACCATCTCTAACTCTATTGGTTTGGTTTGGTTTGGTTTGGCTTTAAGTGATAGGATCCCACCAAGTAGGACTGACTATTCTGGGACCAGGCTGACCTTGAACTTTTATCATTCTTTCATTTCTTTTTTTTTTTTTTTTTTCCCCTAGGATGGATTAATGTAAGTGCTAGGAATTGAACCCTGGTCCTTTAAAAAAACAAAAAAAAAAAAAAAAAAAAAAAACAAAACAAAACAGTGCTCTAACCACTGAACCATCTCTCCAGCCCCTTCCTTTGTTTTTTTGTTTGTTTTGTTTTGTTTTTCGAGACAGGGTTTTTCAGCCAGCATATCTGTGGCTGGCCTGGAACTCACTCTGTAGACCAGGCTGGCTCTGAACTCACAGAGGTCCACCTGCCTGTGCCTCCTGGGTGCTGGGATTAAAGGCCTGTGCCACCACTCCAGGCTCCTCCTTCCTTCCTTCCTTCTCTCTCTCTCTCTATTCATGCCTCTGCTTCAATCTATATTAAAGCACCTTTCTTAGGCAGATAGTGATGTATAATCCCAGAACTCAGGAGGGTGAGGCAGGAGGACTGGTTTAAGAATTCAAGGTCAGCCTGGGTGCATAGTCAGTCCTGGGCCTAGCTGGGCTGCAGAGTGAGACACTGTCTCCGGAAACAAAACAAAACAGACTCCACTTTGCTCCACAGAAAAAAAGTAAGGTTTAACTGGGTGTGGTAGCACTAATTCCAGCACTCGGGAGGTAGAGACAGGAAAACAGTCCTTGCATTCCAGGCCAGCCTGGGCTACAAAGCTCTAGGCCAGTCAGGACTACATAGCAAGACGCTATCTCAAAAACAAACAAACAAACAAACAAAACCCCAAACATGTAATTCCCACATTTCCATGAAACTTTTCCTGAGAATTAGCAAGAATGCTGTAAGATGCTGCTGTACTTTACCCTGTGGAAGAGACTGTAAACGGTGCTAGGGTGTAACACTGCTGTATTTCCGGCACTAAGGAGCTGAAGCTGAATGTTAGAGGACAGCTTAGACTGCACAGAGAGACTTTCTCTCCTCCCCACAGAAAGCGGGAATGGGGGCTGAAGCTGTAGCTCAACAACCAAGCACTTGCCTAGCTCACAAGCCATAGACTGAGCACAATCACCTCAAAAGAAAAGGATGCCCTGGCAACACGCTTCCTGTAGACTCAGCTGTTCAAAGCTGAGGTGCAAGACTTGAGTCCAGAGATTCGGGGCCAGCCTGGGCAACACAGTGAATTTTAGTTTCAAAAGAGGAAAAAAATAAAAGGCTGGGTGGTGGCGGGGCACACTTTTAATCTCAGCACTCAGAGGCGGGTGAGGGGTGTCTCTTGAGTCTAAGTCCAGCCTGGTCTATAGAATGAGTTCCAGGACAGCAGGGCTAAACAGAAAAATCCTATCTCAAAGCAAAACTGTAAAGGAACTTTAATCCAGCAACATGTTCTGATCACATCCAAATACTTTCTAGATCAGTGGGATCTCAGTGGAATGCAGGCACACGTCCTTAGTACACACCTTTAATCCCAGACAGGGACCATAAAGTTAGTTTACAGAAAGTAGCACCCATTGAAATTGAGAGGCAAAGTGACAAATCAGAGAAAGATTTGGCAGACTAGGATATGGCCAACTCATGAGAACAGGAAAAGAGGTGATTTAGGAGCAGCCCAGTGGGGAGGGGGATTCAGTTTACCAGGACAGTTGTACAGAGACAGGTTGCAGAGAGACAACAGGCTAGACACAGGTGAAAACAGAATGAGCCAGAGAATGAGAAGGACCCAGACGATTAGAACACGGTTCTAGAGTTAGTTTGAGGCCAAGCAGAGCAATCCAGTCAGAAGTGAGAGAGACCTGATGGAATCTGTCAGTTTGGAGAGGAGTTTAAGCCAAAAAGCCAAAACAGCTGAGTTGAACCAGCCAGCCAAAGTTCAGAAAGAGCTAGGAAGTGTGAGCTTATTCAAGAGTAAGTCTCAGAGGCTGGAAACATTCTAGACTCAGATTAGATTGTATATGGAGACTAGAAGCAGACTGAGGCAGTAAGCCTCCAAAACAACAATCTCAAACAAGGAAGATAAAGTTAACTATATAGTTGTATCAGGAGAATAAATGTTATTTTTACACAAAATAAAGAGAGAGAAATAGGAGTAGCTGAGCATGGTGGCACACATCTGTAATCCCAGTACTTGGAGGCAGAGGCAGCAGATCTCTGAGTTCGAGGCTAGCCTGGTCTACAAAGCTAGTCCAGGTCAGCCAAGGTTATACAGAGAAACCAAAGAGAGAGAGAGAAAAATAGGAAAAAAATAATCTCTGAGTCTCCATTGTAAAGGGAGGAGAAGACTTCCTGAGGAATGTGTATTGCTGACATGAGCACAGTCATGTCAGGACCCCAAGGCCTCACATCCATAGGAATGGCAAGTTCTTTCCGTGGTCCCCCAGAAAATGATGATAGTGTGCACAGAAAGTATCAACCACAGCTTCCTGATTCCACGTGACTACAGCCTGAGACTGCGCCCGTATAGACACTCTGCCAAAATCTGTGAACCTGACTCAGGTTCAGCTGTGTATACCAAACCAGCTGACTTTCCTGGCTGCTTGTAGGTCTTCACCAGAGGGCACAGCCCACCCAGCCCCAGCTTTTCTGTATGTGTTTGTTTCTTCATTCTCCATCAACGGTGTTAGGCCAGTCCCTAAAACCATGCAGGTCTAAGCACCAATGAGTGCCAAAGATGAGTTTGTGACTCTTAGTTTGTCTACATGTATATCCTAAAGGACACGAAGAAAAACCTTGGGAAACTTCTCATTTGTCCTTGCTGGGTCCATGTCCACCAAAGACTTACCTGATTATACGAATTGACTTACCTTTTGTTTGTTTGGTTGGTTTGGTTTTTCCACACAGGGTTTCTCTATGTAACAGTCCTGGCTTTCCTGGATTTGATTTGTAGACCAGGCTGACCTTGAACTCACAGCCATCCCCCTGCCTCTGCCTCCCTGAATGCTGGGATCAAAGATGTGTACCACCAAAGGTGTGTCCGTCCAGCTTTCTTTTTGTTTTTGAGTAGGGTCTCACCCTATAGCTCCAGCTGGTCCGGAATTTGCTGGCCATTTGGAACAACTTCCCCAGTTCTGGAACTCCAGGTGTGTGTTATTGCATTTTCATTTTTTTCTTTTTATTTATTTATTTATTTATTTATTTATTTGTTTGTTTGTTTGTTTATTCATTCATTCATTCATTCATTCATTCATTCATTCATTCATTCATTTAGATTTTCAAGGCAGGGTTTCTCTGTGTAGCCTTGTCTGTCCTGGACTATCTTTGTAGACTAGGCAGGCCTTGAACTCACAGAGATCTGCCTGCCTCTGTCTCCCAGAGTGCTGGAATTACAAGGGTGGGCCACTGTGCCTGGTTCCCATAATAATTTTCAAGGGGAAGAGAGTGTATTGACCAAGAAAGACAAAAAGAGAGGGCAAGAGAACTTGCTGCTCTTGCTGAGGACCCAGCCAGCACCCCCACGGTGGCTCACAACCATTCACAACTCCGAAGCACCCGAAGCTCCCTTCTGAATTCTGACGCACCAGATAGTCACGTGGTGCACATGTGTAATACGCAGACCAAACACTCAATATTCATGAGATAAATCTAAAAATCAGCAAATAAAAGCTTTTTTGTTAAGAGAGAGATTAATAACGTAACATTTTCCAACGTGAATTACTAATCAGAAGCCAGGCACAGTGATACAAACCTGTAATCCCAGCATTCAGTCCCCGGAAGCAGAAGGCTTACTTCAAACTCAAGGTCTCTCAGGAGGTTGAGGTAAGAGCGACAAGACTTGGCACCATCTGGGCAACCTTCAGTTTGAGCTACATTTCCAACCCTATCTAGGAAAGAAGAACAGGCACAGGGCCACACTCAGAGGAGGCAGGAAAATGGCTGTTGGTTCAAGACAAGCTTGGTCTACACAAGGAGGTTCCAGGCTGGCTAAAAATGAAAGACTCTGTCTACAAACGCTCTTCTATCCAAAAAAATCTTAAACCCTTTCACAAGGACTCCACTTGTCTCTGCTCATCCCAAATCTACCTGCTAAGCCCTGGGACCTCTCTTTCCCTCTTTGCCTGCATCACAATTCCCAGGGCTGCTCCAAAGATGCTCTTTCCTTACCAGGAAGGAAGGAAAGAAAGAAGGAAGGAAAGAATGAATAACCCAGACAAGTGCCTGTTAGCTCTGTGACCTTGGGCAAATATGAATCACCTAAATTCCCAAGGTTCAGTTCCTCTTAGCATAACCATTCATTCAACACTTACTGAGAAAACAAAACAAAACTGGGCCACCAAATCACCTAGTGTGGAAGCTGGAGAGATGGTTCAGTGGTTAAGAGCACTGTCTGCAATTCCAAAGGTCATGAGTTCAATTCCTGGCAACAGAATGGTGGCTCACAACCATCTATAATGTGAACTGATTCCCTCTTCTAGTGGATGTAAATGAAGATAGAACACTCATATACATAAAGTAAATAAATCTTTAAAAAAAAATCATCTAGGGTAGGGATGGAAGTGAGAACAGAAAGGGTAATCCTGCTGGAGAAGATATCAAGGAAGCATTTTTTAGTTTTTAGAGAAGAGGGAGAAGTGTTTTAAAAGAAGGCTCAAATTTATTAACCTCCTGGGTAGAACATTCCTTTTGATTTTGTTTTATGAGATCGGGTTTCACCACGTAGCCCAAGCCAGGCTGGCACGCAGAATGCTGCTGGGACTACGCGTGGAAATCTGGCTAGCACAGTTTTCGTTATACACATACGTGGCCTGAGAG
Organism: Psammomys obesus; assembly: GCF_907164565.1. NCBI lineage: Eukaryota > Metazoa > Chordata > Mammalia > Rodentia > Muridae > Psammomys > Psammomys obesus. Next base: position 5,883,385 of record NW_026596125.1, on the reverse strand, counting down.
CCACAAAAACGGAGGGAAAAGTATGTATTCTGTTTTTTATACATTTTTAAAATTGCAGGGGCTGGAGAGATGGCTCAGAGGTAAAGAGCAGTGGCTCTACATACAAAGGTCCTGAGTTCAACTCCCAGCAACCACATGGTGGCTCACAACCATCTATAATGAGATCTAGTGCCCTCTTCTGGCGTGCAGGCAGAATACTGTATAAATAATAAATAAATAAAATATTAAAATACTAATGATGAAATTGTACAGTGTTTCATGTGCAGTATGCGCATGTGTGAGCATGGTGGCACAGGTGACACTGTATGTATAGTGGTCAACTGACAACTTTTGGGAACCCATCTCTTCTTCCACTGAAGACTCCAGGTACTGAACTTAAGTCCTCAGGCCTTTATGAGACACATTTTTACCTGGTGAGCCATTTTTACCAGCCGCACAAAATCATTTCTAAGTAAACATATGAAGAAATAAGTTTCATTATGACATTATCTTTCTCTTTTTTCTTTTTCAAGACAGGGTTTCTCTCTGTAGCCATGGCTGTCCTGGACTTGCTTTGTAGACGAGGCTGGCCTCGAACTCAGAGATCCACCTGTCTCTGCCTCCCTAGTGCTGGGATTACTGGTGTGCACAACCCAGCTTTTTTATGACATTTTCAGGGTTGGTGACAGAGTTCAGTGGTAGAGTACTTGTCTAGCATGCATGAGGCCCTGGGTTCACCAGTACTGAAAAAAATATGAAATCATGAAGCTGTATTCTTTCTAAAAAGTTGTTTCGCGTGTATAGGTGTTTTGCCTGCACACGTCTTAGTAACATGTGCCCATCTGCATTCTGTGCCCTTAGAAGCCAAAGGAGCATCAGATCTCCTGGAATTAGAGTTATGTATCATTGTGAGCCTCCATGTAGATGCTGGCAACTGAACCCTGTTCTTTGCAAGGGGCAGGGGAGGCACTCCAGAGGCAGGCATGTATCTCTGAGGCCAGCTACCAAGCGAGTTCATGGGGTACACAGAGAAACCCTGTCTCCAAAACAACAAACAGAACACCGCAACCTGTGCTTTTAGCTACTACGCCATCTCTCCAGCCTTATACTTTATTTTGTATTCATCCTCCTTCCACTCTTCTCCATCATGTCTTTTCTTGCCGATTCCCACTCCCTTTCTTTCTCTATTTTTTACGAACAGGGTTTCTCTGTGTAGCCCTGGTTGTCCTAGAACTCTGGCCAGACCAATCTGGCCTCAAACTCAGGAATCTTCAGAGTGCTGGGCTTAAAGGCCCAGCCCTTTTTGTCTCTTAAAAAAATCTCTTCCTTCCCTCTAAATAAGATGTATTGGGCTGGAAAGATGGCTCAGAGGTTAAGAGCACTGGCTGCTCTTCCAAAGGTCCCGAGTTCAATTCCCAGAAACCACATGGTGGCTCACGACCATCTATAATTTGGTGCCCTCTTCTGGTGTGCAGGTGTACATGCAGGCAAAACACTGTATACATAATAAATAAATAAATCTTTAAAAAAAAATGTATTAAGCTCTCCGAAGCCCAGTGTTGCAGCGCTGAAGACAGGCAGAGTCACGTGCTCTCTACCACTGAGCTGTGGCCCAAACCTGAACCTCAATTTGCTTGCTTGCTCAATTCAGGCAATGAACAGCACCTTAAGGTCCTCAGCAAATCCAGGGGTGGTGCCCCAGCACTTGGGAGGCGGGAGCAGAAGGATCAGTAGTTCCAGGCAGGAGAAGCTAAGTTGGTACAATGTCTGCTGTGCAAGCGAGCCCCGCACCTACACAAAAAGTGCAGATGTGGTGGTAAATGCTGGTAACCCGCACCGGGGCAGTGGACATGGGCCCTGCCCCGGGCTCCACACTGGCCAGCCAGCCTCCCCCTACTCTGGGAGTCCCACAGCTCAGTGAGAGACTGTCTCAAAAATAAGATGGCTCTCCAGGAAGTACACCAGAGGCTGACCTCTGCCCTCAACATGCTCACATGGACCTATGCACGTAAGAAACTATGTACACATGTGCAGAGGCACACAGAGCTGTTCATACCCATACAGCCACAACCAAATGTAAAATAGTCTTATATAGGAGACCACAGGTGTGGAATGCCTAGCAGAGCCTGGTACTTAACCACTACTGCATTGTTTGTTTGTTTGGTTTTTCAAGACAGGATTTCTTTGTGTAACAAGCCCTGGCTGTCCTGGACTCAGTTTGTAGACCAGACTGGGCTGGCCTCCATGCTCGGTTTTTACTCTTTCCTTGCATTTCACCTTCTCCATCTCCAATCTAGGAGAACCTCTGCAAGGCAGGGAGACCTCTGTAGGGTAGGCTGAAATCCGAATTGTCCACGCCGGGTCCACCTTGGAATCTGGTCTAGCTAGTTATACGGAATGAGTGGCCTCAGGGACAAATGGTCACAGGACTGCAAGAAGGCACAATCATGGATAGTAGAGATAGGGAGTCAAAGCCGAAGCATATTCCCCTTCCTCTACACCACTTCACATTCAGTGTCCTCCTGTCCTCCTTGAAATAATCTCAAAAAAAAAAAAAAAAGAAAGCATACAGGTACTACCATCTCCCCAGCACCACTACTCGGGAAGGAGGGGCTACGCGGATCGGGGTATACTATGTCTGGTTTACATCTCATCAAGCCGCAGGTACCAATTACAGAAGGTAAAGCTGGAGCTCAGGGTGGGGCTGTCGGCTGTCCCGGGGATTCGGGGGTGGGGGATAGTGCTGGAATTCAGACCCAAGCATTCCGAACTCTGGAATATTTGCTGCCTTAGGGTCTCTCTGCTCCCTCTAGTGCTGACCTCTGAAAGAAAGTGGAAAGGAGATGGACTCTGGCAGAGGGTGCTGCCAAGGCAATACTTGTGTGGGGACAGTTTCAGTCAAGTCCCTCTATGTCCTTGGTGGGGGTGGGGACAGGGGACTTCAAGCGTGTGTGGCGCTCCCCCTATCCTCTAAGCACTGGGGGAGGGGTGTTCTCATTCCCAGGCACGCCCTCAATCCCTAGACTTTCCTTGCACAGTTTCTTGCTCCTCAGCAAAAAGCCAAGGTTGGGAGAAGGGGTCTTCTAACACTTGACCTTCCACCTCTGTAACCCTCCCCGGCCAGCCAAACCAGCTGTGCAAATTCGCCTAAGTCGGGGTAGGGAAATCAAACACTATTATCAACCAAACCCCCTTATTAGCGACAAAGAGAAGCCACCCCCTACCCAATCTAGTTCAAAAACCTTAGGCAGAGGATATCAGCCCAGGTCCCCAGCATCTAGCCGCGGAACACACCTTGAAGCTTAAGAAACTGGGCTCGGGGACCCCCCTGGAGCTCTCTCCTTCAAGCAGCTCCCCTCCTCCCCGCTAATAGGTATTTCCTGTTTATGAGGCAGCTAGGGCTGGGCTTTGGGGAAGGGATGGAGTTCTTCCTCTCTAAGGGTTGGGTTGGGGAGTCCTTGAGGATTGCCTGAAGGTTGGGAGGGTTCTCCCTTTGGAAGACTGTTTCTAATGTACACTGTCCAGGATGCCCCACCCCCAACCCGCGCCGCGGCCTCTGCCCCTACGGGTAGGGGGCACTGGAGAAGTCGACTTCCTGTTCTCCACCTCCAAAACCCTCAACAGAGAGCTGCTTCCAGGGGGCGGAGGATGCGGGTGGGTGGGTAGAAGGTTCTAGGGCTGGAAGGAGAAAGTGGGGGAAGGGAGGTGTCTTAACTGGTGCGTCAGAGCCTGCAAGAGGAAAGGATGGCCTTCGTAGTCCATCACCCCCCCCCCCAACCTTGTGGTCATTCCACAGCCCCGTGTCCCCACGCAAAATGCCGATCTCAGGCCCTTAGGCGGGGGAGGGCGGGGACCCTACTTAATTAACCCTTTTAGCTCTAGTCCCACGGTCTGGTTAATTTAGAAAGGGGGATGAGCGTAGGGGTTGCTCTGAGAATTAGGAGGGTGCTCCTTTGCCCATCCAGCTTCGGGCGGGGCGCGAAACCCGGGGTCCGCAGACTAAGGCTAGGGTTCCCTGAGCGGGAGCGCAGGCAGGGGTCAGCGCCCCATCCTCCCGGGGGTGGAGAGAGGGTACACCTCGCTGCCCACCCAAGCTCCGCCTCCCCCCTTCCCCGCTCCCGCTCCGCCGCGCTCCCAACCCCGCGCACCCGGAGGACGGACGCCGAGCGAGCGGGAGGCTTCGCCTCCTCCCGCTCCCCAGCTCTCGCCCGCCCTCGCCGGGGTCTCTGCCTCCGTCTCGTTTTTTAAGAGCTGCGTCACATGCATGCCGTTCCCGGGAGCGCTCCCTGCCCCTCGCCGCGCGGCGCACGCACGTCGTCGCTCGCGGCGCGCTCGCCCGGGTCACTTTGACACAGCTCTCTCCTCCCACTAGCAGGACAATTAGCATATTAATAAAGCCCGGCCCAGCCCGACTCCGGCCGGAGAGCCGGCGCCTGCGAGAGGGAGAGGACGCGCGAGCGGGAGCGAGCGCGAGGGCGGCGGCGGGGAGGGCGGCGGGAGCGCACAGACACGCACACGCGCACACACGGACACACACTCCGGGGACGCACACCCGCGCGTACACACGCAGAGGCAGCTCGCCTTCCTGCCTGGCTTCCTTCCTGTCTGCTCCGCGCCTGACAGGCCCCTCGCTGCAGGCAGGGGCGGCCCGCACTGGGCAGAAGCCGGGCCGGGCCGGCGGCGAGGGCATCGGGGGCCGCGGGCGGCGGCAGCGGCTCATGCCCGGCCTGTCCCTGCGAGGGGCGGGCACCGTGACTCGGCTGGGCCCCCAGCGGCGGGCGATGTGAAGATGTCAGTGGGCTGTGCCTGTCCTGGTGAGTGGGTCTCGCGGCCGCCTGGCCCCTCCCTCCCTCTCGAACCCCTCACCCCTCGTCTGGCGATAATTTGTGTATGGGGGGCGTCGAAGGCATGGTGGGGATCGGGGTGTTGTATAGAGTTGGCGGGGCCTCGGTCGGGAGAGGGTTTTCTTATTTATATAAATGCGCAGAAGCCCAGAGGCACGGGGAGGGGGTGCCGAGGATGGCTTGTATTTTTTTTTTTTTTTTGAGGGGGGGAAGCTAACTGGGGAGAGATGGGGGGGCTGAAATTCCCAGAATTCCAGGGTGTTAGCCAATCAGAAGTGACTTTGGACTTTTGACCCCCCCCCCTCGGGTCATCGTAGAGTTGTGATTGGTTGATTTGGGTTCCCCCCTTCCCTGCTGCCTATTGACTCTTACATATTTTGTGACATTCACCCCCCTCGGGCTGTTTCTGAGGATGCTGTTTGGGGGAGGAGTTGATGGGGGCCCATCTTGCCCCCCTTTAACTTTTCCTGTCTGGTTGCCAGGGTAGGTTGGCCCTCCTGGGGGACAGAAAGCACTCCTAGGGGGTGTCAGATAATTGGGCCCTTGGGTCTGCCATCTCTGCCTTCGTGGGAGGGGGTGATGTAGCAGTTCCAGGTAGGCTATGAATTAAGAGTGGTTTGCAGTCTTGAGTTAGGGGGAGCAGTGCTTGACCCCTGAAGTGAAAACTTGAGGACCCAAATGCAAATCACCACCTCTCCAATCTTGCCAGTGGACACCTGTGTCTGAGATTTTTCTTATAGAGTCCGGGTGTAAGCTCTACAAGTGAGGAGGAAAAAGTAGAGCCATGTATGGGAGAAGTAGTCTAAAGAGGCCCCCAGAATATAGTCTGCCCTTTTCCGTATAACTGGGCCCTCAAATTGGCCTTCCTTCCAGGATGAAGCCAGCTTTTTCTAGGAAGTCAGTGTCCTGGGTCTAGCCTGGTCCTATGCCTTGCTTCTCTAGATGTCCTGTATTCTGAGAAGCGTGTACTTCGTAAGTAGGACCCCCTCGTCCCCCAACAACGCTCACAAACGCAATCCCCCAAGGGAAGCTGCCAGTGCAGAAGCTTCCTTGGAAATCATGTGACCCGGGCCAAGTTGGACTGGGTTGGGCACACACTTCAAGTGCCTGCTGAGGCTGACATTTTAGGGGCATAGGGCCCAGGAGGAGGGCTTGGAGAGCCTGAGGATCCTGGAATATCCGGGTGTGGGAACCCCTGGCTCCTGCTGCAGAGGGCGGAGAAGAGCAGGAGAGGGAAGAGCTTGCCAAGCTGGAACCCTGCCTAGCCTCATATCCTTCCCACCAATTGATGTGTATGTTTGTGTGTGCCCCTTTGCAATTGGCCAGTTTTAGACAAGATAGTTCATGTTCTTAGACTACCCATGGGTCCTTTTCCTACAACATCATGAATGAGAGCCCAAAGTCAGGTAATGTTTTAAACAAGCTAGTGGCCTGAAACTTAATTTTTTTCCCTCCAAGGTAGGGTTTCTCTATGTAACATCCTTGGCTGTCCTGGAACTCTCTTCGTAGTCCAGGGGCTGCAGGGCTCTAACTCAGAGATCCGCCTGTCTCTGCCTCCTGAGTACTGGAACTAAGGGCGTGCATGCACTGCCACCCCCTGGCTGAAACTTAGATTTTTGTTCTTAGTTCCTACAAATAGTAGGTAGGGGTTTTGTTTGGAGAGGTAGTCAGGCAGGGGGAGAATGGGAGCTTGGTCCTGGAATTGGGGCAGAGTACCTGCATGGGGAGGGGGAAGAACGTTTCCTCCTCAGAGTCCTTGTGACTAACCTGGAGACAGGAAGAGGACCCGTGCCCAGGGGTGTGTATGTGCAACTTCAGGCAGTGCCCGAAAACTCACATTCTTTTTGTATGTCTGGTGGCTTGGCTGAGAGAGAACGAGCAAAAAATGGCCGAGGGAGTGTTTTTCTTGATTATGAAGAAGTGTGATGGACTGATGTCACAGGGAATGGATGGACGTTAGACTTCAAGAGAAGAACCACGTGGGGAAGGGCTTAAAGAGAGGCCTGTGGGTGGAGAATGGTAGGAGCTGGGGTGAGAGAGGGGACCAGGCTTGCATGTATGGGTGTCAGCACATGCTTCAGTCAGCCAAAGGCATTCTGGCAGCATTCAGCAGTTCAGGCCTGAGGACCACCACCACCCTGAGCAGCCCTGGGGCCTAGGCGCTCTGGCAGGCTGCCTGCCTGCCTGCCTGAGTCTCTCCTTTGTGCTCTGCTGTCTCTGGGCTCCTCCTCCTCCCCCAGCCCGACAGAGAGACAGCACATGCCCCACACATGTGACTGAGGGAAGCCAGAGCGCACACACACAGCCACACAAATGCACATTCGGAAACACCACAAGATACACATGTATACACCTCTCTAGCCCCCTTGGTGCTCTTGGGGTGGAGAACGTTTTCCTGGGGCTAAATGACCAGAAAGGAACAAGCCTTGCTAAGGAGCACCTCCCTAGGCAGGATGCTAAGGGGCTAAGGCCTGTCTGGGGGCAGCATGCAGCTCAGAAGGGTTAAGGCACGGAGAAGTAGGGGGAGGGGAGGAGGCAGCAGTGGTGGCGGCTGGGAGCCAGGAGAGGAGGATGGCAGAGCGCCAGGCCAACGGGAGGCCGGGCACAGACAAAGGAAGGGGGGCAGGCTCACTGGAGCCCTGGGTCAGGGGCCCGGGCAGGGGGCAGTGCTGGTACCTCTTACTGTGGGCTGCTTTTCTTTGAGCCCCCACCGTCAGAAATACTCATAGGCTTCTTTCCCCATCACCTTTATCGTTCTTTGCTGCCTCCCCTACCCCCACACACACCAATTTTTAGGGCCTTCTGACAGAGACTTGCTGCCTTTCGATGGACCTTTTCTACCCTGTGCGCTGGGGGAACTGGGTCAGAGCAGGAAGAGACTTGCTACAGAGAGGGAACTAAGAGCCTTTTGAATGATAGGTCAGAGTCTTGATACATACATCCTGGTGCTTCAGGGCCCCTCTCACAGTGAAAGGGGAGGCCCCTTGTGGCTCCTGTCTGACTAGACTGGTAGGGTGGGGGTTCTGAGCTCAGGGCTGGGGGCAAAAGCAAGAGCACATACTCTTCCCCATCCTAGGTGGACAGTCATTTGAAGCGCTCGCTGGGGCGGGGGGGCTGGGTAGGACTAGGAATGGCTGGTCGCTCCAGAACCGAGTTTACATCAAGTGGAGCTAAGAGTCCAGGTTTCCAACCTCAAGCCCCCTTGGCTCACATGTTCTGCTGAAATTTATGTATTTGAAGTACCGGTAGGCATGTCCATGTGTGTCTGTGTGTGCACAATTCAGGTGATGTCTTTCAGCACTTTGGAAAGTTTGGTTTGTTTTTTGTTTGTTTGTTTGTTTGTTTTGAGACAGTGTTTATCTGTGTAGCTTTGGCTATCCTGGACTCGCTTTGTAGAGTAGGCTGGCCTTGAACTCACAGAGATCCTTCATCCTCTGCCTCTGAGAGTGCTGGGATCACAGGTGTGTACCACCATACCCGGCTGTTTATTTGTTTTTGTTTTTTTTTTTCGCTGAGGCTGTTTTTTAACTCCTTGATCCTTCCTCCTGCCTCTAGCTTCTGAGTGTTGGCATTACAGGTGTGTTTCACCAGTCCCACCCACATGCCCTGTGTGTGGTGTGTGTGTCTGTGTGTGTATGTATTTTATGACAGGGTCTCACTATGTGACCCTGTCTGCACTAGAACTTGTTACATAGACCAGGCGAGCCACAGAGATCTGCCCACTTCTGCCTCCAAGTGCTGGAATTAAAGACTTGTGCCATTACATCCAAAACCATGTATTTATTTTTGAAATGGTCTCTCTATGTGGCTAAGGTTGGCCATGGGACTCTGTAGTCCAGACTGTCCTCGAACTCATCAAAATCCTCCTACCTCAGCTTCCGAAGTGCTGGGATTCCAGGTGTGTTCCACTCCGTCCAGATCACTTTGGAATGTTTGAAGGCACTAATAACAGGCCTTGTTCTGTTGGTGCTGGAGGGGTGTTTCCTATTTCAGAGTCAGGATCTAGACTATCAAGCTAAAAGGAATGTGTCTTATGTCCTGGTGGCAGGCTGAATATAGGAGGTCCTGGCTAAAACGGCATAGATTTCATTGTTTGTGGGAGCTGGGGCATAGCACACCAGCAGGCTGTGATGGTGGAGGAGTACAGACAGGTTCCAGGGAAGACGGGGTGTGGAGTCTCTGTGACAGTTGATTAGGACATCCATGTTACAGTGTGTTCCAGACTGAGCAAGTAATAACACGGTTTTGGTGTGTATGTTGGAGTCAGGATACATGCATGGTCCTGGGACCTGTATAAATGGAAGTCGAGGCCTAATTTGGACTCAGTATTTGTTGGGGGGGGGCGGGCTGTAACTGTTTTTAGGGTTTAAGGAGTGTATATCAGATACTGATGTATGTGAAAGTGAGAGGTGTAATTCATTCCTGGAGCGTGTTTACAGAGGCGGTTGTGGTATTATCATCTTCTTGCTTCTGTGTGTATGTCATGAAAAACCCTGTCCTTGGATTGTTCATGAATTATAGTTGGGGGAAGGAGGGCAGTAGAGGACACTCTCCAACTGCAAAGAGTGAAAGTAGGTGAGCCTTCGTCAAGAGTGTGCGCCTGTGCCGTCCGGTTCCTTTTCCTGTCCAGAGGAGTAGGGCCTGGACTTCCACCGAAGTTTCACAAGTATCTCTTCACCTAGGAAGAGATGAAGCAAGCCCTATCCCGCCACCCAGATACCTTTATTGAGACCTGGGGGAGTGGGAAGGATTCAACAGTCCCTTTTAAAGCCCTCCGATAGACCCGTGGATAGGCAAGTCTGCCCTCCGCACCCTGACAACGCCTCTCTCCCCAGCATCCACGTGGCTTCAGGGGTGGTGTCAGGCAAGGGTGTTTCCTATAAAGGGGATCTAATCCAGGGCTTGGAACTTGGCTGGGTTTGGGCAGGGAAGCCTGGAGTGTGTGTCCCCTTTTCTCTAGTATTTACAAGCTGAACTCAGAATGTGTTTCCGTCAAAAGTAAACCCCAAAGCTTCCCACCTCTTGGATTTCTACAGAGGAGCCCAGAGTGGCAGCTTCGGCCGGCCTTTAAAACCTCAGGTCTGTGGGAGGTTTGGCTGGCTGGGTGACGATGTTAGGAGTCTGCAGAGGCCAGCACCGCCCTTCACCCCTGCATGTGGCTCTGGAGGGTGCGTTTCGCTGCTGGCCTCCCCAGGCCTCCGCTCTGTCCAGGTCTCCCCTGGCCGTTCAGTCCCCAGTCTCCCGGTCTCAATCTCTTTTGTTTTTCTCAGCAGTCCCTCCTCGCTCCCTCCCTCCCTCCGCTCTTCCTCCTCGCTCGCGGGGGAGGGGGCGGGACCGGCGGGGCAGCTCCACCCTCCGCCCGCCCTGGGGCCTCCTTCGGAGAGAGGCACGGCGAGCGAGCAGGGAGGAGAGGGAGGGAGGAGGGAGAGAAAGGGAGAAAGGAAGAAGCAGGCGGGTGCTGCGTGTGCCTGAGTGTGCCAGTGCGAGTGAGTGTGAGTGCCGGGCCCTGCCTCTCCCGCCTCCCCAGCAGAGGGGCCCGGTGGCCTAGGGAGGGCGGGCGGGCTGCTTGGAGGTAGAGGCAGCGAGAGGCGGCGGCGGGCAGAGCCGAGGAGGAGGAGAGAGGAAAGAGCCGAGCAGCCATTGTTGAGGGAAACCTTGCAAACAAAGAAGGCTCCGGACTCCCCGCGGCCCCTCGCCCCCCAGGCCGGCCCCCCGGCCCCCAGCCCCCGGCCCAGTGGCCATTGTAACTTTCCCCCCGGGCTGTGGACGCCGCGGGGCGGGCGGAGGCTGTGCATGCGAGTCTTTGTGCGGCCTGCGGAGTGGAGCTCCCAGCCAGACTGGCCTGTCCCACTCAGGACATGAGCTGCTGAAGTTGCCTCCACCTTAGTCCTCACCCTTGCCAGGGTCCCTGCGGACTTCCAGGCGCTCCCTGCACCTACCCCGACCCCCTCAGTTCTCCCAGGTAAGTCTGGGCACCTTGAAAGCTTGTTGGGGTGGGCGAAAGGCCCTCTTGTCTAGTGCAGGCCTTCTATGTTGGCAGGGGGGAAAGTGCCCCAACGCCCAGCGTGGGGGCTACAAGCGTGTTGACCTATGGTTAGGTCCAAAAGGGAGTAGGCCTGCCATCAGGTCAGTCTGGTTACCATGGAAATGCCCTAACTGGAGGTACCTTCTCAGCCCCAGAATGCTGCTTCCAACCTGAGCAAACTTTGCTAGTTCTGCGCTCCTCTTTTCAACCTCTTCCTAAAAGCTTCCAGGTTGTCGGGGGGCAGGTGTTGACCCTATTGCTGGAAGACAGGTTTCCTTCACTCCCACCCCCACCTTGGTCTCAGTATTCCTCCAGTGTGGACAGGCAGCAACAGGGACAGATGGTCAGGGTGAGGGCCCTCCCCTTCTCCCAGCCCCTTGTGCTGGGGCTACTGGGAGTTGCTATGACTCTCGGAGAGATGCTGAGTTTGCTTATGACCATTCATTTGAGATGTAACTAGAGGCCCCAGAGTTTGGGCTTTAGCTCCCCCAGAACTTTTAATCTATCTCCCAACAATACCTGTGAGAAACTCAGTTGTCTTGCTCTCCTTCTCTTCAAGTTCTTGAGCTGATATAGTTGTTCAGGAGGCCCAGAAATTCAGTGGGGCAGAGGTAGTAGTTAGGAAAAGAAGGGATGAGGGCAAGTTCTGAGAAACTAGACTCTTGGGTTCATTGCTTAGGCTTGGCTTTTAAAGGTGGGCTGCATCAGTTCCAACTTTCTGTGTGGCTTTAGGCTACTTGTCTGTTGAGTAGAAACTGTCATTTTCCTGAAGCACAGGTTCAGTCCAGGACTAGTGTGTGAAAGCAGTGTGCACAGTGCTTTAGAGTGTGTGGCCCCGGCCCTGTGAGAGTGGCTGCAGATGATGAGGGCCTTCTGTGGGCACCCTAATACTGCCTGGGGCCGCTGGGTTCCAGCCCGTGGTAGGCGTGTTGGGGCGAGCTGAAGGTGGAAGCCTGCTAGGCAGGATGAGGCACACGCGTGTGCAGGCATACACAAGCTCTGACTCTTGGCACCTTTAGAGACTGTAGTCTGGGCTCCTCTGGGAGCCCCCTTTTGCCCACGTTGTAGTATGGGGCCCCTGGAGAGAAAATTAAATGGCACATGTTGGCACAGGGTCTTCCTTTGTCTCTTTCCCCCCCAGGAACAAGATAGATTTTATGTTTAAATTAGGAGACAGGGCTCAGATAGAGCCAGTACAGGTAGCCTTCCAAGTGCAATCAAGTTTTAGGTGCTGAGGAAGTGAAATAACAGGGCCAGAACCTTTGAGACCGTGCCTCAGTTTCTCCTCATTTCTGGTGGAGAGGGAAAGAGTAGAGTTGCCTGGGTAACTGGCTCCTGTCCAAGTATGAATTTAACTGTGGCAGTCAGAAACTAGTACACCAAGAAGTAAAAATGCTGCTTCTCGAAGTGGAGGAGGGGCAGCGCTGCTTGTGTCCATATATACAGCAGAGACGAGACTCCTTTCTAATTGTGTTTGCTGCCCAGACTGAGCCCCTGGAACATAGCCTCTTCCCCGGGCTTCTGTGTCCATCTAAGTAGAATCTAATTCCCCATCCCACCTCAGGCCTCAAAAGGAAAAGGGTTAGACTTTGAGTTTCTGGTCTGGAAACAATACTCTACCCATTGTAGGTGTGGGTATGGGGGCTGGGCTGATAAGGGAATGGCTGTTGGTTTGGAAGACCAGAAGCTCAACTGTTTATCTGGTGGGCCGCACCCAACAGGCACACCAGCCCCCCTTATCTTTCTATCCCTTGCCCTCCTGAGACCCTGCAGGGTGGAGGAAGAGCAGAGAATTCCCCAGGTCCCTCTACCCCCACCTTGGTCATCAGAGCACACAACAAAAAAGGAGACAGAGGGTAGAAATAGAATAGGAATTAGAATGTCGAGGCTCAGAGCCTGGCTTTGCTGGTTACTAATGGTATGTTCTTGGTGAGTCCCTTTGGAACCCTCAGTTGCCACATCTTAAAACTGGGAATGTTTCTGTCAGTCCTGCTGCTTCACAAAATGGTGAGGATTGAATGAAGCGGGTAAAAAGGAGGTTTGTCAAAATTGTAATGTTTTGGTGTTTTTCCTGTGGTGCTGACATTTCTTCCTTCCTTCAGCTCAGTCTTAGCCAAAGAAACAGGATCTTGAGTATGGACTGGGGGTAGGAATGAACACTCCTAGCTTGTATGCTTCTTCCTTCCTTTCCTTAAGGGTTTTGTTTTGTTTTCAGTTACGAAGGGAGTATGGGCTAGTTGCACACAAGTGCAGGTACCCACAGAGGCCAGAAGAGGGTGTCATGTTCCTGCACACTGTAGTTAAAGGAGGTTGTGAGCGGCTTAATATGTTAGGGACCAAACTCAGGTCCTCTGGTGGAGTGAGTGGTGTGTTCGAAGTCCTGAGCCAGCTCTCTAGCCCCACTCTCAGTTTCTCAGTTAAACAAGATGAGAGCTATGAAGGGGTGAGGTGGCCCTTAGAGCAGTCCTCTCCTGGTTCATTCCTCTCTTGTAACCAGGCTAGAGAAGCTCAGGCCTTATCCATATGGTCTAGCAGGCTTCCAGGGAAGCTCCCCAGAAGTTCAGGGGAGCTGTGCCATTCTCTCTATTAGGTTGTTCCTCAAAGTCATTCAAGCTGTACTCACCGAAGGAGCCCCCGAACGGCAACGCCTTCCCTCCCTTCCATCCCGGCACCATGCTGGATCGGGATGTGGGGTGAGTTGCTTTCCAGTTCCTAATCATCCTTAGATGGTAACTTGCCTGGAAGGGAAGGAAATGTCCTCTCTCCCTCCCCCAGTGTTTCTCTCTTCCACGGTAATTCTCATACTCTCTTCCCTCACAGCCCGACTCCCATGTACCCACCTACGTACCTGGAGCCTGGGATAGGGTAAGTGGGGTGCAGCCAGTAAGAGAGCTTTCCTTTGCATGGGTCTAAGCAGAAAGGGGGTGCTAGAATGACTCTGCTGCTGAGAACCTCACTTCTTCACTTTCCCAGGAGGCATACACCATATGGTAACCAAACAGACTATAGAATATTTGAGCTTAACAAACGGCTACAGAACTGGACAGAGGTATGCGAAGGAAATGGAGATGGGGGGGTTGTCCAGATGAGCATCCTTACAAGATATTCTATCACACGCACATACTCGTCTCTGTGTTCTTTAGGAGTGTGACAATCTCTGGTGGGACGCTTTCACGACTGAGTTCTTTGAGGATGATGCCATGTTGACCATCACTTTCTGTCTGGAGGATGGACCAAAGAGATACAGTGAGTGGCCTCTGTGAGAGTGTTACACTTCCTCTGTGGTTTGTGAGTCTGCCTTGGGCCTTTTGAAGTACCTCTGCCCTGAAAGCTGTGTCCTGTCTCTATAGCCATTGGCCGGACCCTGATCCCACGCTACTTTCGAAGCATTTTTGAGGGGGGTGCTACGGAGCTGTATTATGTACTTAAGCATCCCAAGGAGGCATTCCACAGCAACTTTGTGTCCCTCGACTGTGACCAGGGAAGCATGGTGACCCAGCACGGCAAACCCATGTTCACCCAGGTCAGCAAACCAACAGGATATGGAACACCAAGGGCACCTGGATTTGATTTCCTCTTTCCCAACATGTACTACAGTTGTTCCCCAAGGAGGAATACTGGGAAGTGGCCAAATGCGAAGGGAGGGCAGGCGTAGCATTCAGCAGATTTTTACTTGGTTTATTCATGTCAGTTTTCTGGGCCCCGAGGTATACGGTGAACGAGAACCTGTCCTCATAGAGCTTGTAGCAGATGGGTTTTTCTCTGGCTACTTGGGAAAAGGACGAGGATCTGTTAAGCTTTCCTACTCTGTGTGTGTAAGTATGTGTGAGTGTGTAAAGGCCAGGTATGACAGGCATATGGGGAGGGGGCATGCTGCGTCAGTTATGCACCCAGGTACTTGCACAGGTAGCAGAAGTGTATGCAGGGGAAAGCTGTAGTAGGTACGTTTTTGTATGTGTGGGGAGGGGGCAGGGATATGACAAGCCTATCCCCAGGTGTGTGTGGAGGGCCGGTTGTACCTGGAGTTCATGTTTGACGACATGATGAGGATAAAGACGTGGCACTTCAGCATCCGGCAGCACAGAGAGCTCATCCCCAGGAGTATCCTGGCCATGCACGTGAGTTGTGAGCCGGACCTAAGATGAGGGGAAGGCCAGCAAGGCATCGGGGTTAAGCAGGCTGTGTTGTTTTCTGACTGAACTTAGAGTAGAGAGGGGAGGTGGGTTTAATTCTAGCCCCTTTGTCTCAGTTACGTCACACACTCAGGTGAGCAGAAGCAGTCCAGAGTCAAGTGATCTTTTTTCTTCTCTAGGCCCAGGACCCCCAGATGCTGGATCAGCTCTCCAAAAACATCACCCGGTGTGGGCTGTCCAACTCCACTCTCAACTACCTCCGAGTGAGTCTCTGATCACTCTGGTTTTACCCCAGCCTCTCTTACTTGAGCTCCGTGTCCTGCCTTAATAGTCTAACCCACCTTCTGGTCTACTCCAGCTCTGTGTGATACTAGAGCCCATGCAGGAACTCATGTCCCGCCACAAGACCTACAGCCTCAGCCCCCGAGACTGCCTCAAGACCTGCCTTTTTCAGAAGTGGCAGCGCATGGTAGCACCTCCCGGTAAGTGCCTTGCCCCTTCCTTCACCAGGCCCTTGACAGGCTGTATCAACCCTGAGGCTGTATCTTTTATTTCCTCATGACATGAAGCTCCCTCTGCTCCTTTCTTATTCTGGGACTAGAAGCCTGAGAACAGTGCATAGGCAGGCTCCTGAGGTGGGGAATGAAGAGTAGGGGTCCAGGGTCCCTCCCACTTGAGTCTCCTTTCTCTGGCACAGCGGAACCGGCACGACAGCAGCCCAGCAAACGGAGGAAACGGAAGATGTCGGGGGGTAGCACCATGAGCTCGGGGGGTGGCAACACCAACAACAGCAACAGCAAGAAGAAGAGCCCAGCCAGCACCTTCGCTCTCTCCAGCCAGGTACCTGTAAGCATCTCGGCTTTCTTCTCTTCTGGGCTGCCCCACTGCTCACCCCTGACCCCAGTCTGAGCCTGAACTTACTAGCAGGCATAGAAGCAAAGACAGTCTTCCCCATGTACACTAGAGCCAGTATGATTTGGCTCCTTCCACTGATGAGAGAATCTTTGCCAGGCACATATATACATGGTTATGACCACATAGGCTCAGCTGTAGGTACAGTAGAGCGCGGGACAGAACCAGCTGTGAGAATGGAAGACGGTCAGAGCAGATAGTATGGGGCACACGCCATTAGAACACACTCACACCAATGGAAGATACGCAGACTTGAAGTGTTGCATATGTAGAATGCATGCACATTTGTGCACATACACATTTCCCTCCCTCATATTTTGATCTGCTCACTCTTACATATGGATAGACGTTCAAGGGCCCCTAAAATCTGAGGGAGATGGATTATTAGGGAGCTAGCGGAGTAAAATGTTATTTCTTTCCAGGGTCCAGTGGGTAGGGGGCTAAAGGCTGTGATGCCTTGGAGTCCTTTAGTGGGAAGGGTCCCAGGAGCTGAGGGTGTCAGTTGGGGTTTTAAACTTGGGCATGAAGAGGGGGCGGGGTGTTGAGCTTCTAGGGAGGGCATGGGGGCTCTGGGGATATCTACTGCCCTGGGTTGGGCGAGCCCCTGCCCCGATTATGTTTGGGGACCTCCGCCACTCTCAGGATGTGATGGTGGTGGGGGAGCCCACCCTGATGGGCGGGGAGTTCGGGGACGAGGACGAGAGGCTCATCACTCGGCTGGAGAACACCCAGTTTGACGCGGCCAACGGCATTGACGACGAGGACAGCTTTAACAACTCCCCTGCACTGGGCGCCAACAGCCCCTGGAACAGCAAGCCTCCATCCAGCCAAGAAAGCAAATCGGAGAACCCCACGTCACAGGCTTCCCAGTAAAGGCCCTGCTATGGCCACCCAGCACTCTGGCTGCCCCACCCCTCACAGCCCCAGGGAGCAGAAGACAAGGATGAGACTGAAGCATCTGAAATGGGCAGCCTCCATCCACCCACTTCAGGGAGGAACTGGACTCACTGGGGGCAGGTGCCAAGATTTGCCCCTCAGTTGCCCTGGGCTGGGCCTGGCCCCTGCAGAGCCTTTTGGGGGAAGGGGGTACTCATGTGGATGCCTTTGTGGACCCTGGGCCTCTGAGAAATGTCCTGACCCTCCTCTCCCCAGGGCATTTGCCCCCATTCTCACCCCAGGTTCTGGGTGCCCCATCTTCCTGATTTATCCCTTTGAGCCTGGGGTTTATACCCACAGTCCTTAGGGGCTTAAAGTTTGGGGCTTGGTTGAATGCCCTTCCCCTAGGTGACTGTTAATAGAGGGTAAAATTCTGGGTTCCTCCCTTTTGCCACTTACCCAGCTCCAAGTTTTTAAAAAAAAAAATAATATTATTAAAAATGTAAATTAAAAAAAAGTCACTCATGTTCCCCTATTCCCCTGTTGAAAATCCAGCTACCTCCCTCCTGACAGGTGGAGGGCCTAGGGCCCAGGTGGGGTGAGAGTTGGAGCAGGGGAGTATGCCTACCATTTATACCACCTGAGAAGCTTCTTTGGGCCAAGGAGACACTTGGCCATCTCTCCTCTCTCTCTCTCTCTCTGGGGTGACTGGAGTTGGGGGCAGCGTGCCATCGGTTGGGGTGGAGCCGTTGATGACTGCATCTCTTGACCCCTGTTGTCTGTCTTCCCAGCCTCCAGGACTCTGGCCTGGTCCAGTGCTTGTGAGTCCCTCTAGCCCTACCCCCTCTACAGCGTGCATTTTTACAGTCTTCTACTAGAGCAGCTGTCTTGGACGAGTAGGGAGGTCCCCCTCCCTCAGGGAGCACAGAGGGAAGGGAGCTGCTTTGTTTGTCACTGACTGTTGTTGGTTGTTTTGTTTTGTTTTGTTTTGGTCTCAGTGTGTCAGGAATAGGATAAGAGGACCTTATCCACTCTTAATTCCAGACCACTCCTCTCCCAGCCCCTCAAACTGTATCTGGTACTGACGTCTCTTTGACTTGAGGGAAAGGAGCCACTTAGGCCATCTAGCTTAAACCCATCAGGGAGAAAAAGGCCTCTGTCCTCCCCAAACTGAGGTAGTCATTTCTGTCCCCACGTTCCCTCCTGCAGCAGCTAGTGTCCCCAGCTCCATTCCCTAGATGGGGAATATGAAGGCTCACAGGTTCTGTGGCTCATGGCTCCGCTGCCTTTTCCTGTGGCCAGGCCCAGGGTGTACGGGTGCCTCCTCCCCGTTCTCCCTTTTGGAGTATGGGGTCCCTTGGGCCCTGCTTCCTCCTTGGCAGTCACTTTTGGGAGGATGCTGTCAAGAGCCAAAGGAAAGGGTGAGGAAGGTGGATGTCCCATCCCTACTGTAATGATTTTTTCTCTTTTTTTTTTAAGTTTTTATTTTTTTTCCCTTTTTGGCCATTTGAGTCATGTATGGTACCAATCAATAAAGAGACTTTTTTGTTTGAGAGTGTCCTGGTTAGTCATTGGTACAAAGTTTGTCAGGCGTGGTAGCACTCAGAGGCAAGAGGATTCCTATGAGTGCAAAGCCAGCCTGGTCTATATAAGTGAGCTTCAAGCCAGCCAGTGCTATTCATTGAGACTTTCTCAAAATCCCTTAGTTCAAGACAGGCGTTCTCAGGAATTTGCTTCCGTCTCACACTTTTCCCTGTGGAGCTGGTCTGAGTCACGCCTCCATTCCAGGCTCCAGTCCTCCTTCCTGGGTAGCCCACCATGGTTTTGTCTTTCCTCACAGACTTCTCCCAACTGCTGCCCCTCACCTCTGCCTCCTATAAGGGTCCTGTCAGGGCTCCTGGAAGAGAGCTGGATGAAGGTGTTGAAGGCTTGTAGGGAAGGAGTCCTTGGGGGGAAACTGTGTGTGGGACCTTGGGGCTCTGTTTTCTGGGACATTCCTAACAAACTAACCCAGCCCTCCAGCCCAGATGAGGGCCAAACCAGGCCCCCCTGGGGCCTAAGGCCCCCTGCTGAGGGATTAAGGGAGGAGGAGAATTGTGTTTCTTACCCTGCCAACTTTGGTTGTGGCCTAACTTCCATAGGGAGATAGGAGAAAAAGGGTTCCCTTGAGTTAGCTACTAATTCTAAGTCTCAACGTCCCCACTGTTGAAGAGGTTGTCAAGGTAGGGGAGACCCTGCTATGGGCTGGAGCTCTGGTCTTCCATGATGACCCCTGTCCTGACGGGAAGCCTCACATCATTCCCTTCTGAGGTCTCTGGATCTGCAGTTAAACCTGATGCTTCTGCCTCAGCCTCTGAGTTGACAGGAAGATACTAGAGGGAAAAACTGTCTCTCCTACATGCCCCTTGGCCTCTCCACAGTTACCTATCCTATTGCCAACATAGTGCCTCAAGACCCCAAAGACAATATTCAGACATGAATGTGGACACACATACATAGGCGGAGAGAGGCCTCCCCCGACAAGGACAGTGGCCACCACTTCCTCATTTGGAACACCAGGGAATGCCTGCAGATGACCCGTGTCTTCAGTAGAGCACACATTTGGCCTTTTTTGCCTGAGTATGTGCCAGTATATATATTCATATGACTGCTGAGGTGAGGAGGTCGTAGCTGTGTGTATAAGCTATGTAAAGTAGTATGTCAATGTGTAAGTAGACTCGTGTGGGCATGTTTATATAGGTGTTGGAGAATTCATTCAGGTAAATTGAGTCCTCTTAGCTACCCGGCCGGATTATAGGTGCAGGGGTATATAAAACATGACAGATGTGCATGGTGGCTCAAAGTGTATAATGAGGGTGTACTGATAACAGATGCGTGGCTTGGCAGTGAGGTGTTGAGTTTGTTGTTGGGTCCTAGGATAGTAGCTGAGACTAGTTGAACATTAATCAGCCACAGTGTGTGTGTGTGTGTGTGTGTGTGTGTGTGTGTGTGCGCGCGAGAGAGAGAGAGAGAGAGAGAGAGAGAGAGGGTGGTGTGCATAAGTGAAAGAGGCAGGTGCGGACCTCTGCCCTGCTTGGGGAAAAAGCCTGGGCCCAAAAGACGGGGGAACTATTTGAACTCAGGAAACAGTGGTCAGCAGTTTCCTCTGGAGCCCCAGATCTGGCTCTTCCACATTGTCCTCCAGCAGGCCATGTGGGGAAGGCCCCTGGTGAATGAAAGAAAGGAAAGTCCCTCCAGGGCTCTGTGCCCCCTGTTAAAGCTACAGGTACGGGTTGGTCCCAGCCACCAGCATACTCCAGCTGCGACCCAAGCCTCTGCCCCTCACACTTCCACAGCTCCTTTCCCACAGTTCCTGGCCTGGGTGTGTCTGACCTGAGTGCTAATGCTCTTCTTCAGACCCCCATCTAGCCTTGCACAATGTTTTTCTTGAGCTAGTGTGACTCGCAGCTCCTTTTCAAAGGAGAGGTGCTCAGCACTCAGGAACCTTTCTGCCCTCAAGAGGCTCGGAGCTTGGTTCTGAGCACCTACGTGACTCACAGCTGCCTGTGAACTCCAGTCCCAGAGGTTCTGGCGCCCTCTTCAGGCTCCAAGAGCACCAGGCACGTATGCAGTGCACAGTGTAAATGCAGGCAAACACCTACACACATAGAATAAACATACATGTTTAGACAAGAACCCTAGCCAGCCAGCCTGCACCTTTCCCTAAACAAGAAACTGGTCTTCCCAGCGCTTCCTGTAGCCCTCTTTCACTAAGTCCAGTTGTGTCTTGGAGATTGGCAGAAAGTCACGGTCAGAATAGCCGGGAGAAGAAGGGAAGGTTAGGAGACAGGAGGTCAGAGGCACAGTCTGTGTTCTGGGTTGGACTGAAGGGATGGCAAAGCAGGGCGCTGACAGCACTGGAGATGGGGAGAAGACTGAATTCATGGCTAGCCTGGCCTGTTGAGCAGACTGTCTCAAAAAACAAAGGGAGAGCCAGCTGGCCTCGGTGGCACACGTGTGTAATTCTAACACTTTGGGAGGCAGAGGCTGGAGGATCTCTGTGAGTTCAAGGCCAGCCTGGTCTACAAAGCGAGGCCAGGACTACACAGAGAAATCTTGTCATGAAAAACCAAAAAATAAACAGTTTTAAGTCCCTGGCCCTCTAGTTATAGGTTGGCCTTCAAAGCCTGTCTTTGCTAGCCCTGACATCTGAGAATTCAGAATGCTACAGCTAACTACTGAATCATCTATGTGGTTTATCTTCCCAAGAGGCCCATCTCAGGAGCTTCTGTCCACCTCGCTCTGGTGTCTTCATGAAACCTACAAAGAAAATGGGTAGGAGATCATACTTCACACTGCTTAGTCTGGGAATCGGGAAACTTAGAAGGGAAACTGGCTTCGCGCCTCCAGGTTTCTTCTCCAGTCTAGGAAATGGGCTTTTGAAACTTAACGTATTTATTTTGAGATGATCTCACCTATCCTAGGATGGCTTAAAATTATGTAGTTGAGGATAACCTTGAACTCCTGATGCTCTTGCCTTTACCAGCCAGCTGGTGGTGTAAGGACTTTGTGCCTCCAGACCCCATTTATGCCATCCTGGGGACTGAAAATGGAGCTTTCTGCATGCTAAGCCAGCACTGAGCTACATCCTCTGACTCCCCACAGGGTCTCGGGCTGGAGATAGGGCTCAGCGGTTAAGAACACTGGCTGCTCTTCCAAAGATCATGAGTTCAATTCCCGGCAACCACATGGTGGCTCCCAACCATCTATAATGTGAACTGATTCCTTCAGATGTAAATGTAGATAGAACACTCATCTACGTAAAATAAATAAATCTTAAAAGAAAAGATAGGGTCTCACTGGATAGCCCTAGCTGGCAGAGAACCTAATGTGTAGACTAGGCCGGCCTTCAACTTGTGACCTGCCTGCCTCTGGTTTCCAAGTACTCTAAGTATAGTTGTGCACCGCTATGTCAGCTCCCTTTTGTTTATCTGTTGTGTTGGCGTGGTGTTTGCATGTGTTGTGTCTGCGCCTTGTATGTAGTGCACATGTGTGTGGAAGCCAGCACTTGACATGTGGTGTGTTCCTCAGTCGAGGGCCACAGTTTTGTTTTGTTTTTTTGCTAGTTGCCTTGTTTGTTTGATTTCTCATATCTTTCTGTGTATGTTTTTTTGTGCTTTTGTTTGTTTGTTTTTCAAGACAGGGTTTCTTTGTGTAGCCCTGGCTGGCTGTCCTGGAACTCCCTCTGTAGACCAGGCTGGCCTCGAACTCAGATCCGCCTGCCTCTGTCTCCGAGTTCTGGGACTAAAGGTTGCCTCTGCCTGCTGTCCTTAGTGCTGGGATTAAAAGCATTTGACAGCACCTCCCAGTTTGGTTTGTGGTTTTTGTTTGTTTTTTGCCTCCTGGGGCTTGGTACTTGCTTAAGCACTGTAACCCCTCCACCGTATTTGAGGCAGGGGCTCTCACCGACCCTTTGGTTCACTGACGTGGCTAGGTTGGCTCTCCAGTAAATTCCAGGGATCCCTTGCTTCTGCCTCCCTGGTGCTGAGATCGCACTCCCACAGCCACACCCTGCTGTGGGTACTTGGGATCCAAACTCAGGCCCTAATGCTCATGTGACAAGCGCTTTGCCGGGGTGAGGAGTAACTTGAAAAACAGCTGAAACCCAACACTGCATCCCCTCAGCCCACCTTCACCCCTCCCCCAGCTCTTGACACATGTGGCTGGTGTCTTTGTTACTTGTTTGATTCCTGTGACAAAGTACTGACAAAGGCAGGTAAAGGGGTAAGGGTTTATTTCGGTTCACAAGCCAAAGTTTTGGTCCTCCATGTCCGGTCCGTCAGAGGTTGGAGTTCCAGACAGCTGGTCGTGGAGCCAGTCCAGGCTTCCAGCCAGGTAGTGGCACTGTCCACAGTGGGTGGGGCTTCCCAACAGTGCCATCAAGACCCCCAGCAGGCGTGCGAGAGGCCTGTCTCCTAGGCAACTATAGAGTCTATCCAGTTGACAGTAAACAGCGACCACCACAGCTGGCTACACACCATGTCTGCTGTGTGCCTGGGCCTCTCTCTGCTGTTGTGCCTGCTTTGTGAGGCGGCCACCCCGTGAGACTGTTTCTTCACTGCACTGCCTACGCCTGACAGCCTTAACCGTCCTTCGGTATGTCTGTCCCCTGTCCCTCCCTCCGCCCTACCCGCCACCTGGGCCTCCACTCCTCATCCCTGATCACTCAAGGCAGGAACCATCTCTGCTCGCCTCAGGAAATCCCGCTTCAAGCTGGGACCCCTTCACACCTTACACAACTTACTCTGTGCTTGAACTATCTTTTTTGGTTTTTGGTTTTCAAGACAGGGTTTCTCTGTGTGTCCTGTACTCCCCATGTAGACCAGGCTGGTCTTGAACTCGCAGAGATCCGCCTGCCTCTGTTGGGATTAAAGGTGTGCACCACAACCAGTTCTTTTATACCTCGCCCTGTTTCCCACCTTTTCTCCTCCCTTGACTCTCTACCCTTTTCCGCTCCCATCTGATGTGACTTTGAATTTCCTACCCCATCCTCTAGTTTATCTCCCCGGGGGCTGAGAGACTGATTGGAAATGAGGGCTACGGAAGTGGCTCAGTGAGAAAGAGCACTTACTGAGACAGAGGGAGGACCCCAGCTCGAATCCCAGCACCTTCATAAACGCTGGATGTGACAGTGCGCATGTGCGTTCCAGCACCAGCCGGTCAGAGGCAGGAGGGTTACGGGGCTTTGCTGACCGCCTGCGTAGATCCATATCTCCGGGGAGTAAGGCTGAGAATGACGGAGCACAGGTCGGTATCTCCCTCCCTCCCTCCCACCCTCCCTTCTTCTCTTCCTCTCTCCCTCCCTCCTTCCCTCAGTATCCATCTCTGGCTTCCAAACAGACACACACTCAGTGTCCACCTCTGGCCTCTGAACAGACACATACTCTATCTGGCCTCCAAACTCTCTCCTCTCTCTCTCTCTCTCTCTCTCTCTCTCTCTCTCTCTCTCATACACACACACACACACACACACTAGCAGCTTTATGCAACCATATCTTTCCTGTGGTTGTCATTTCCCACAGGAGCAGCATGTCAAACTTTTATGTGCTTTAAAACATTTTTAATTAGTTAGGTGGGGGTGGGGAGGTGCCCCTACGGTACGATGCACAGGCATGGTTTCACATCCTTCCTCTAGAGCTTTGTCTCTGGGCCTCTTCTCCAGTCTGCTCCAGAACCCCAGAGCGCCAGGGTCCATGCAGAGAGGACCTTCGCGTTCTCGGTATCCTTTCCCCGGAGTTGTGATACTGGCTTACGCAGTCTCATTTCTGTCCCTCTTCAGAAGGGATTGTTTCAGCTCAGGGAACCTTCCCTCAGACTTTCCCATGCTCTTGCTATATTCTGTGTATGGATAGGTGCCCATCAGAAAAATCCAGCCCAACCTGTTGAGTGGGGTAGACTGTGGCCTGTGCAGGACTAGCAGGGTGGAGCCCCTTGGCGGTACATCTTATTTTCTCCAGACTCTATGAGCAGCACTCAGATTGCTCTCCAAGGGATCAAACGCTCATGCTGGGATTCTTGCCTGAGCTAGATTAAGAATCTCTATTCCAGGGGCTGGAGAGATGGCTCAGTGATTAAGAGTCCTGGCCATTCTACCAAAGGACCCAGATCCAATTCCCAGAACCCACATGGCAGCTCACAACTGTCTGTAACTCCACTTCCAGGGAATTGACACCCTCATATAGACATACGTATAGGCAAAACACCAATGCACAAAAAAGAAAGGAAGAAAGAGAGAGAGCAAGAAGAGTCAGTAGTAGTCCAGGACAGTGGTCAAGAGTGTATATTCTAGAAGAATCCAAGTTCAATTCCCTGCATCCACATTAGGCAGCTCACAACTGCCTGTAACTCCAGCTACAAAGATAGCTGCCCTTTTTGGCCTCTGTAGATATCTACACACGTGGTATGCACATATACATGATTAAAGATAAAATAGTTTAAAAAAGAGGAAAAATAGTCAAGAAGGGTCTGGCCAGCCCTTGCAAGACTGAGGCAGGAGGATTGCCACAAGTTCAAGTTCAAGGTCAGTCTGGAATATAGAGCAAAAGACTGTTACCAAAAACAAAACAAAACAAAACAAACAAACAAAACAGCTGGGTGGTGGTGGCACTTGGGAAGCAGAGACAGGCAGATCTCTGAGTTTGAGGCTAGCCTGGTCTACAGAGTGAGTCCAGGACAGCCAGGGCTACACAGAGAAACCCTGTCTCCAAAAACCAAACCAAACAAACAACCCCAGGAGTTTGGTGGCACATGGCTGTAATCCCAGCTCTTAGGAGGCAGAGGCAGGAAGATCAGGCATTGGGGCTGAAGTGATGGCTTAGCACATGCTATATCACACACACACACACACACACACACACACACACACACACACACCCCAGGACTCCAGTTCTAGGAGATCCAATGCCCTGTTCTCTTCAAGAGTGACAGCGTTTATGTAGTGAATGTATATACATGCGGGCACCCACACATACAAAAATAAATAAATCAGACGTGCATGGTGGCCCATGCCTTTGATCCAGCAGTCAGGAGGCAGAGTCAGGTGGATCTTTGTGAGTTTAAGGCCAGCCTGGTCTACAGAGTGAAGGCTCTGAAAAAACAAAGGAAAAAAAAAATCTCTAAACTGAAAGATCAGTGGTTCAGATGCTAGAGGCTGCTTTGTAAGCATAAAGACCAGAGGTTCAAATCCCATTGGCCAATGTAGAAGCCCCAGGGCAGAGATTCCCAAGCTCAATGGCTAACCAGTCTGATTACTGAGCTCCAGATTCAGTGAGAGATGCTTTCTGAAAAATAAAAATAAAAATAGCCAGACGCAGTAGCACGCCTGTAATCCCAGCACTCAGGGAGCCAGAGGTGGGCAGATCTCTGTGAGTTTGAGGCCAGCCTGGTCTACAAAGTGAGTCCAGGACAGCCAAGGCCAGAGAAACCTTGTCTTGAAATAGAGAAAGGGGCTGGAGAGATGGCTCAGCAGTTAAGAGCACTAACTACTCCTCCAGAGGACCTGAGTTCAATTCCCAGCACCCACATGGCAGTTCTTAACTGTCTGTGACTCCAAGATCTGACACAGATATACATGCATGCAAAACACCAATGCACATAAAAGTGACAATAAATCATTTTTAAAAAAGAAAGAAAGAAAAAACAAGGTGGCCCGGGGTGAGATGCCTTGTGGACAAAGCCAGCTGCCAAGCCTGACACCCGAGTTCGATTCTGGGGACCCACATAACTAAAGATGAGCGTCAACTCCTACAGGTTGTATTTGGCCTCTGTTCAAGGGACATGGCGCGCACACACACAAATAATAAATGTAAAATACATGTAAAATAAGGCGGAAACAATACAGTGAGATACCCAGCAGGGTACTATAAAAAAAGGCAAAACAAAAATAGAAACCAGGGAGGGTGTGAATAAGACTGGCTCTAACTACGATGGCTTTGGGAAAGGGCTGGGGGACAGTCCAAAGCATGTACAGTAAAATGCAAAGCTTGAAACCCTCATCGGTACCTTCTATTTCAAATAACCAGTACTTGAGTAGAAGGCACAGTAAATAGATTTGAGCCATTCTTCATCACAATGGTGCTCTCTCTCTGTCCCTCTTCCACTGGTTTTTGGAGACAGAGTTTATCCTGGCTATATTGGCACTCTCTTATTGGCACAATTAAAATGGGTCCAGTACAACTGTGTGTACTCAGTAAAGGACAACTCTGTTCTACACTGTGGGCAGAGTGCAGAGAGGCAGGAACCCAGTGATTCAAATGTTCTTCACACTGTGCATAGTGAACCCCATCTTCAGTTTTAGCACTGTGAGGCAGAGGCAGGCGGATCTGTGAACTCAAGACTCAGTCTGGCTTACAATAAAAGTTCTGGGCCAGCCAGTTCTCCACAGTAAGACTGGGTCTCAAAAACCCAAACCACATATTTTTTACAACACGGACCCAAAAGCAAGTCGATTAAACACCAAACCTAGTACTTAATCATTGAAGTGTCTCCAAATGAGGAAAAACTGTCTCAGTTGGACTCACTACCTAAATGATTTAAGGAATTTCCACAGTAAATTTTGAAAATACTCAAATTTTACATATGTATTGACTTTAGAACCTCAGCTCTTTGTACAATAGATTTCGTTATTTCTTTTCCTTGTACTGATACAATTCTGCTGTATTTACTTTGTGAACTTCCTTTAGAAATTAAAGTTCTGCACCTCTGTTTCTTACTGTATGGAAGAATTCCAGGAGCTGGGCATGGTGGCGAACACCTGTAATCCCAGGACTCAGGGAGGCAGAGGCAAGTGAATTGCTGTGAGTTTGAGGACAGCCTGGTCTTACAAATCAAGTCCAGGGCGGCCACAGCTACACAGAGAAACCCTGTCTCGAAAAACATCAACAACAACAAAAATTCCAGAAGCCAGGCATGATGGTGCATAACTTTAATTCCAACACTCAGGAAGCAGAGGCATGAGGACTTCTCATGAGTTCCAGGTCAGCCTGGTCTACATTGTGAGTTAGGGGCCAGCCAGAGAGACATGGTGAAGCACTGTCTCAAAAAAACAAAAACAAAGCAAACAAAAAAGCGTCAACAAGTACTGCTCTTCTGGAGGACCTGACTTTGGCTCCCTGAACCTAGCCAGCCAACTCACAGCCTCGTACTGTGCCTGCTGCCCTCTGCAGCACTGTGCTCACGTGCGCATACTCACGTGCTGACACATGCAGCTACCCAGAAGTTTCATAAATAATCAAAGGAAATTTTGTTGTTGTTGTTTTTCTGAGATAAGGTCCCTGTGTAGCCCTGGCTGTCCTGGAACTCACTATGTAGAGCAGGCTGGCCTTGAACTCAGAGATCTCCTGCCTCTGCCTCTTGAATGCTGGGATTAAAAGCATGCACCACCATGCCCAGGCAAATATTAATAAATAAAATACTATTATTTAATGTATTTATGTATTTTATTAAACATATAAAATTTGTGGGTTTTTTGGTTTTTGTTTTGTTTTGTTTTTTGTTTTTCAAGACAGGGTTTCTCTGTGTAGCTTTGGCTGTCCTGGTACTCACTCTGCAGATCATGATGGCTTTGAACTCACAGAGGTCCCCCTGCCTCTGCTTCCTGTGTGCTGCGATTAAAGGTGTGCTCCACCACTGCCTGGCTAGGCCCTACTTTTTTGCTCTTAACTTCTGAGCTATCTCTGCAGCCCACTTTTGTCCTTCTTTAAAATCAATTTTTTTTCATATTATTGTTATTTCTTTCTTTCCAAGTTCTACCAGCTTCTTAAATCTCTCTCTCCCTCTTTCAACACTCTCCCAGGGCTGGGATTAAAGGAGTGCATTGCCACTTTTGGTTTCTTTAAGCTTTGAAGAAATTTCTTCAGAGCATGGAGACCTTCCTCCCTGAGGGATCAATTGAATCCAGGGCTTCAGATCCTGGGCAGGACAGTCTAGATCCCGAGCGAGAACAGGAGTTCTGCCTGCAGGTTCAAGTTCACAGCCTAAAGTAATCTCACCCTAAGCCTGTTGAGGGACCTCATGAGACTTTCAGCTCTTTATTGTAAATGTGGCCTGAAAGGAGAGCATCTAACCAAGACGAGGAAGGACCAGGAAGGACAGTCAGCCAGGGAGGCCTCCTCACTCTTGTGCAGTGCTTTAGTTTACTAGCGCTGACATAGCAAATTTTGAGTTTGGGGACATACTACAGGAGAGGTTTATCCCTCATAGCTCTGCATTGCTGGGAACTGATCCCAAGGTCCTGAGCATGCTAGGCAAGGGTCCTGTCACTCAGCTACATCCCCCATCCCTCCTTCACAGTGTTAGAGACCGGAAGTCCGAAATGGAAGCTGTCAAGAGCGTAGGCGTATTAGGGAGGCATCCGGGGAGAAGCCATCCACGGAGAAGCCATCCACGAGGCTTTTTCAGTTTCTAGTGCCTCCCAGCAGCCCTTGCATTGTACTTTCATTTTCATTCATTCTGTGTGATTGTGCGGGGGAGTGGGAGTGCACCCGCTGTGGGTTGTGGTGGAAATAGGAGAACAACTTTATGAAGTCAGTTCTCTCGCACCATGTGGGTTCAGGGATCAAAGTGGCCATCAGGCTTAGGACGCATGTAACTTTTCCCACAGAACTGTCTCACCAGCCCCTTGCTTTGTCACACAGTCTGCTCCTTTACTTCCTCCTCTTCAGTCTTATAAGGACTATTATTGGATTTAGGGCTCACCTTAATCCCAGATAATCTCCCCTGAGATCCTTAATCACCTCTTCAAGGAGACTTATTTTAAATAAGATCGCATTCTGCTTTAAAGAAGGTTCCTGGTGACGTCTCATTTTTGGTGGTGGATATCACGCTAACTCTACTGCACTTATCACTACCATGTAGGTTTCAGCTTGATGGTGGAAACCCATCCCTGAATTTCGGTATAGAAAATCATCCCTCCTTCAAAAAATCCCACTAGCTAGGTATGCCAAATGGACCTACAGTCCCCACACCTGTGAGGCTGAGCTAGGAGAATCCGGAATTCTGCTGACAAAACAACATACATGTAACAACAAAAACAACAACAACAAAAATAAAAAAAAAAAAAACCAGAAGAGGGAAGGAGGAGGACAGGTGGCATGGAAACAGAGAGGAAGGCAGGGAGGGCTGAGTATCAGCTCAGCTGGCGTTTCACTGGCTTGCACGAAGCCATGGGGGTTCAAGCCCTAGCACCATAAATGACCAGACATAGTGGTGTACGCCTGTCATCACAGCTTTTGGGACACGGAGCAGGAGCACAGCCAATCTTGGTTCTATGGCAAGTCCCAGGCAAGCCTGGGCTACATGAGACCCTGCCTTTAAAAAAAAGACAAAGCGGGGGTGGAGAGATGGCTCAGTGGGTAAGAGCAACTGAGCACTCTTCTAAAGGACCTGGGTTCAATTCCAGCACCCGCAGGAATTGAACATAGTCACAACTATCTGTAACTCCAAGATCTGACACCCTCACACTGACATACACGCAGGCCGATGCACATAAAAATAAATAAATAAATAAATAAATAAATAAAATGACGAGAATGCTTTCTATTGTTATTCTTTTTTTGCTGGGTGTGATGGCCTTAACCTATAATCTTAGCTTTTGGAAAGTAGAGACAGGAGGATAAAGAGTTTGAAGACAGCAGCACCCTGAGGTACATAAAAGCACCTTTTTTCTTTTCTTTTTTTTTGAGACAGGTTTTTTCTGTGTAGCCTTGGCTGTCCTGGACTTGCTTTGTAGCTGGCCTCAAACTCACAGAGATCTGCGTGCCTCTGCCTCCCAGAGTGCTGGGATTACAGGCGTGTGCCACCGTGCCAGGCAAAAACACCTGTCTTAAAAAATAAACAAATAAAAACAAAAAGCCGAGCAGTGATGGTACACACACATTTTTGTCTCAACACTTGGAAGGTTAGAGGTAGGCAGATCTCTGAATTCATGGCCAGTCTGGTCTACAGAGTGAGTTTCAGGACAGACAGGTGTAGAGGAAAGTTTTGGAGTCTTAAAAAAAAAACACCTCAGTTCTGTTCTGTAAACATGTTTTTGTTTTAATCCCAGGTGTGGGATGTGGGGCTGATTCAGATTGTCCACAGCAGCAGACTGTTTGCCTTGTGCAGACTCTGCGAGGGGCTCCTTGCCAGCTGCAGATAGTTTAATTTTGAGGAGAAGGAATAAAGGCCAGAGCTCAGAGTGTTGGGGGAGGGGGCTCCGAGGAAGAACGCTGGTGTTGCCTCCTGCTGTTCCTGGTTGCTGTTGCAGCAGTTTGACCAGAAGAACTTGAAGATCTGAAAGGAAGATCGGATTTGCCCCAAGGATCCTAACCAGCCGTGAAAGAGAACTACCTCTTCTCTCCCTACTAACCTTGGTCTCCTACCTTGTGTTGGGGTTTTGGAAGGGACTGGGGTGGAGAAGGGAGGAGGAGGTATGAGAAATGTAAATAAGATAGTTTTTAAAAGTACGCCAACAGGGCTACACAGAGAAACCCTGTCTCAAAAAAAAAAAAAAAAAAAAGGTACTATCATTGTAGGAGAGAAGCCACAGATTGAGGAAACCTAGCCCACATTTTTCTGCAGCTCAGGGTGGCTTGGAATTGGCGATGCAAGTCAGGCT
Organism: Psammomys obesus; assembly: GCF_907164565.1. Lineage (NCBI taxonomy): Eukaryota > Metazoa > Chordata > Mammalia > Rodentia > Muridae > Psammomys > Psammomys obesus. Next base: position 5,852,482 of record NW_026596125.1, on the reverse strand, counting down.
GGTCCCAGACCCCAGGGGTGCTTCTGTGTCCCTCCTAAGATTGAGGCGAGCTGCCACACCTGACTGTCCTCTTACCTCCTGACCGTCCAGTTTCATCAGTTCAGCCCTGCCAGCCTTCTCTGCTCTTTCAGTGCAGCAAAGCCCACATAGTGTCTTTCCTTTCTTCAACAATAGGACCCTTCCCAGGGTCTGAGCGCTTTGTTAGGGGTGGGAAATGGTTATTCATGTAGCCATCCACCACCCCTAGGTTTGGCATAAATCCTGTGACTCTGGAGGAGCGGAGGATGGGGAGCCATACCACCAGCGGTGAGCAGTGGTGGTTGTCTGAACCCCCCCCCCCAAGAACAGCTCTCAGGTTGGGACCCCAGCTTTGGCCTGGAGATGAGATCTCTGGGTCCCAACAGCTTCCCCTCAGTCTTCTGTTCCTTTCCCCAGCTCTCCAGACTTCCCAGCTCCTCAGCAGGGACTGCCCACCTTTTTGAGAAAGACCTACCCCTCCAATCTGAGGTTCCAGGCTGTTCCTAGATTCTGACCACGGCTGTCAGAAATGGGGGCAATGCTCCCCATTTTCCCCCAGAACAAAGCAGAAATAATACATCTTCAGTGCTGGGATTAAAGCAGCGCATCACTGCCTGGCTGACGTGGAGTCTTTATAGGTAGCCTTCTCAAGATGTATTATTTCTGCTTTATTCTGGGGGATCTCTTGAGTTTGAGGCCAGCCTGGTGTATAGAATGAGTTCCAGAACAGCCAGGGCTACATAGAGAAACCCTGTCTTGAAAAACAAAACAAGACAAAGACTCCACGTCCCCCTGAAATAGGATGGCTGCAAAACCTATGAAAGAGGACAGCCTTCTCTGCCAGAACTGCAGGGAGGGCCAAGATACAGTGGCTTTTCCGAACTTAACAGTCTTTTGAGACAGGGTCTCATGTAGCCCAGGATGACCTTGAACTTGCTTTTTACCAAGGACAACCCGGAAATGCTGATCCTCCTGCCTCTGCCTCCAAAGTTCTGGGATTACCACCGTGCTGTGACCACTTCTAAAGGTTTTGTTGTTTTACTAGAAGCAGGTCCACCTCTATTTCTAATTTTGTGTATAAAAGTGAGACTATATTAATTTTTAAAATAAAGCTTGGGGCTGGAGAGATAGCTCAGTGGTTAAGAGCACTGGCTGCTTTTCCAGTAGATCCTGGGTTCAATTCCCAGCAACCACATGGTGGCTCACAACTGTGTGCACCCCAATTCAGGGGATTGACACATCCACAATAATGTACATAAAATTATTACAAAACAAAGTCTGATATTCTTGTATTTTATTTTTTTCATCCTTGTACTTTAAATTCATAGAAAATGTGAACTTACTGTGCCCTCTTAAAAACACCTGTGAGGTCAACTCCCTTCCTGGCTTCAGTTCCGAAGAGAAATCTGGTGGCTCAGGTTCAATTCCAGGACCCTTTTTCTCTTGACATGATTCTACTTTTTGGGTTTTCTCTTGGCCTGTAGAACCTTGATTTTCAACCTCTTCTAAAGGCTTCCCTTGGTTCCGAAGTCCCTGCTTCTGCGCATTTGAGTGAAGCGGGCAGTGACAAGAGATGCCCACCAGGGGGAGCCAGTGTCTAAGAAGATGCTGAAGCCCTGTTTGGTAGCTCCTTGCTGTGGAGAAGTCCTGCTCCTTCTGGGTGTGCCGAGACTGGAGTGACCCCGTTTGGAAGCCAGTTTGGACTACAGAGTGAGTTCCAGGCCATCTTGGGCTACAAAGCATGAGACAGATCAGTGGCTAAGAATGTTGCTGCTCCTGCAGAGAACCTGAGCTGGGTTTCTAATATCCATGTAGCAGCTCACAGTCTATTCTAACTCCAGCTCCAGGATATCCCAGTCATTGCTTTGGCCCCAGAGAGGACGCCTGCGAACATGTGAGACACACGCGCGCGCGCACACACACACACACACACTGACCTTTTAAGATATCCACTGAAAAATGGCAAGAAAGAAAAAATGGCACTGGAGAAATGGGTCCTCAGATAAGAGCTTTCTCTGCTCTTCCAGAGGTCCTGGGTTCAGTCCCCAGAAACCATGTTGGCTAGTTCATAACCTCCTGTAACTCCAGTTCTCAGGAACCTGTCGCTCTCATCCAGACTCCAAAGGTACAAGATAGACATGGCACATATACATACAAGCAGGTCAAATACCCATACACATAAGACAAAATAAACAGCCAGCTGTACTGGCTCAGGCTTTAATCCCAGCATTCTGGAGGAAGACGTAGATGAATCTCTGGGTTCAAGGCCAGCCTAGCCTATAGAGAGAGTTCCAGGACAGCCAGGGCTACACAGAGAAACCCCAAATTGAAAAATCAAAACTAAATACATATTTGAAAAACAAAACAAAACAAAAACAAAAACAAACACCAAGAGTTGGAGTGGGGACTGGCTTATGAGGTAAGGCAGCTACCCAGCCTCACACTGGGAATTGGATTCCCAGAACCAACATAATGGAAGGAAAGCATCGACTCTGGCAAGTTGTTCAAGTTGCCCTCTGACCTCCTTATACTCACCTGGGTGCCCAGAAACACACAAAAATCAAAACAAACAAACAAAAAAAAATTTAGAACAAAACAAAAGTCAAGGGGCTGGAGAGATGGCTCAGAGGTTAAGAGCACTGACTGCTCTTCCTAAAGGTCCTGAGTTCAATTCCCAGTAACCACAATGGTGGCTCACAACCATCTATAATAAGATCTGGTGCCCTCTTCTGGCATGCAGGTGTACATGCAGATAGAACAATGTATACATTAAAAAAAAAAAAAAAGGCAAGCATGAAATCCCAACAGGCAGGCAGGCCACTAGTTTAAGGCCCGAGTCTCAGATACAAAGAAAGTTTGAGGCTGACCTTGGCCACTTGAGACAGTGTCTCAATAAGCCAGAAACAGGGTGTGGTGGAGCAAGCCTGTAATCCTAGAGACAGGAAGTCCAAGGTCATCCTTGTCTGTGTAGCAAGGACTATCTGAAAGGGAAAGGAGAGAGAATCAGAAGACAATTAGATTAAAAAAAAAAAAAAAAAAGCCTTTGCTGCTGCCCATCCCAGTAGGAATAACAAATTTGGGATGACTCCGTACGGAGCTGACAGCCTAGAGCTGCCCCTGCCCCCACTCTCTCTCTCTCTCTCTCTAAACACTTATGTCAGTAGGAACCAAACTCTGGCGCATCTGCGCATTGTAGAACATGTCTGTCTGTCTGTCTGTCTTTTTGTTGTTGTAGTTTATGAAGACAGGGTTTCTCTGTATAGCCTTGGCTGTCCTGGGCTCACTTTGTAGACCAGACTGACCTCGAACTCACAGAGGTCTACCTGCTTCTGCCTCTCGGAGTGCTGAGATTACAGGCATGCACCACCATGCCCAACTTTTTAAAAAATGATTTATTTATTTTTATTTTATGTGCATTGGTATTTTGCTTCCCGTATGTCTGTGTGAGGGTGTGGTGGAAGTTTTGGTTTATGATATGTAGATGTATTTTTGTTTTCAATCCCAGGTGTGGGATATGGGACTGATTTAGATTGTCCACAGCAGCAAACTATTTGCCTCATGTGGGCTGTGAGAGGGGCTCTTTGCCAGCTGCAGACAGTTTAGTCTGAGAAATCTGAAAGGGAATAAAAGCCTGAGGAGAGAGACAGAGAGAGAGAGAGAGAGAGAGAAAGAGAAAGAGAAAGAAAGAAAGAAAGAGAAAGAAAGGAAGAAAGAAAGGAAGAGAAAGAAAGGGGGCTCTAAGGAAGAATGCTGCCGGTGTTCCCCCCTGCTGCTCCTGGCTACTGTTGATGCAATTTGATGAGAAATTGGAGATATCCTGAAACTAGGATTGGACTTTCCGAAAGGAACCTGACCACCCTAAGCAGCAGGAAGTAGCTAAAGAGAACTCTGTCCCCTCTCCCCACTAACTTTTTTTCTCTCCTACCTGGTGTTGGGGTGTTGGAAGGGACTGGGGTGGAGAAAGAGGCATTAAGAAACGTAAATAATATAGTTTTAAAAAGTAACGCCAACATGAGGATGTTGGATCCTCCGGTGCTGGAATTTCAGTTGCGAGTTGCCATGTGGTTGACTGGGAATCAAACCTGGGTCCGTCTGGAAGAGCAGCCAGTGTTCTTAACCACTGAGCCATCTCTCCAGCCCTTGTAGAATATTTCTTAAGGGCTGCTATCTCATGGACCCCCACTGAATACATGGGATCAGTCTTGCAGCCCTCCAAGTTCAACCTTCAACTCCCACTCACTCTGAGGCCCATCTCTCTTGGGTCTTCACTGACTCAGGCTCCCCTGTCTTCCCCTACCTTGGGGTCTTGAAGCCCTGAGTAGTATCAATATGTTCTACTCTTTCCTTCTACTTCCCCATTTCCCAAGATAATTCTGGTTTCTCTGACCCTAACACTGCCCGATCATCTATTCCTTTCCTTGGGCCTACTTATGTTTTTATGTCTAGATCAACCAGTTGGCCAGTCTGGCTTATGGAGAAATGGGGATAAAGCCCTTGTTACTAGGGACCCGTTAGATGCACCCAGTGATGAGGTCACAAAATTACAGGTGACCATGGTGTCAGCCTTCAAGACAAGCCTCCTATTTGTTCATCTTCAGTTAGGAAGCTGAACAAATAACTTGGTATCCAGAACATCAAAGAAGAATGCCTGGAAAGAATACTGGAAGGGAAGAGGCAGGGCCAGGCTTGAAGAAGGTAGATGCCTGTCAGGACTCTGGTTTGTACACTGAATATTAAAGTAGCGGGTGGAACTCCAGCAAATTTGTTTAACTCTCTGGGTGAGTAAGGTATGGTGGTACACACCATTAAATTCCAGAACTCAGGAGGCAGAGGTAGACAGATCTCTGTGAATTTGTGGCCAGCCTGGTGTACATCGTGAGTTCCAGGGCAATCAGAGCTATGTAGAGAGACCCTATTTCAAACAAACAAGCAACAAGATTAGATGTAAGGAGACAGAACTACCAACTGAAAGCCATTGTAATAGTCCCGGTGACACATGGACGAAGCCATGCCAAAGCAGATGTGTGTTAGTTTTCTATTCCTGTGATAAGACACCAGGACCAATGTATGAATGAAAGCATTTACTTTGGGGCTCATAGTTTCATAGGGTTCAAGTCCATGACCCTCACAGTGGGGAGTACGGCAGCAGGCAGGCATGGCACTGGAGCAGTAGCTAAGAGCTTGCATCCTGAGCCACAAGCTCCTGGTCAATGCTTTGAGGGCCCTCTCTCTTACTCTACCATTTGTATTCACGCCTCTGGCAGTTCCAGAGTCTTGAAATGCATCTTGGGATCATTTGCATTGTTCTCACTGGAGGAAGTAAAGGGGAATATAACCAAGTATCCAGCCTGTAAAAGTGCACAAAAGTTTGCCAGGTGGTGGCGCACACCTTTGATCCCAGCACCCAGGAAGCAGAGGATATCTGTGAGTTTGAGGCCAGCCTGGTCTACACAAAAAAACCCTGTCTCAAACAAAACAACACAAAAACAAAAAGAAACAAAGGGGAAAATTCACATCTAAGTCTGCCTACTACCCTCACAGGAAGCCACATACATGGAAACCTACTAAGGGTAGCTCTGAGTAATTTCCTCAACTCATACAACTCTAAGGAAAGAGTTGGCCCCCTTTCTTTATGTTCCCTAGGGCTACCAAGTACAAGTCCTTCTTTTCCAGGCACCAGAGGAGGCCCAAGCCAAATCCCAAAGACTTGAAAAAAATATAACAACAGGATTATGAGCAGGGAGCAGCTTCCCATGGAGAAGACATGATGGGCCCAGCTCAAGACTAAGAGGAGGAGCCTTTGCCAGACTAGGAAAGGAAAAACAGCTTCAAGTCCAGTAGCTTGACTCTAGGTGTTGGCAGATAGCCTGGCTGTAAGGTCAGGACATGAACCTCAAAGCCTTGGATGAGACCAAAGTGTAATCCTGAGACTGTACCGAGGTTAAGAAAGTATCTGCAAGCAGGCCATGCACATGAACTAGCTGCCTTGGGATCTCCATGAGACTGAGGAACTAATGCCAACCAACTGTGGGCTGGACTCAGCTCTGAGGAACTGAGAGGCTGAGCAACTGTCCCTAGACCATTATGAGCCTAAGTCTAATTTTGGCCTAGAGTGAGGCAGAGTAGGATCAAAGCCGCAGGTTCTTTCTGAGGACAGAATTGAGTGACAGTTCTTACCCACTTAGTTGCCACCTGGGATGAGGAGTGACAGCACCAGGGTCCTAACCTAAGCCACAAGCAGGCAGAGAGGCCACAGCCTCTTTCTCAGGATCCTGTTAATGGATCCAGAAACACAAGAACTTGGCTGCCACAGCTATTTCTTGGCTTAGGGAGTCAGGAGAAGTATGAGACCTCCCCAGAGCTTTGTCCCCAGTCCTGCAATGACTCCTCACTAGTCTGGGGCTCTGCAGGCAGCTCTCCTGTCTGTAGAAACCAGAGGCTGCTCAAGAAACCCGGGGGAGTAGGCATGGGCTCAGGGCCCAGCACACTTCCTACTCAGGGGCAGAAGAGACTCTGGAAAAGCAAGCTGGAGCTCCATGGAATTCTCTCCCTGCAGTTCTGGAGAAGCCAGACGTGGGTGAAGAGCACGTACAGACAGGCCCAGACAGGCAGGTGCTGCTGGGCTGTGAATGGTGAAGCCTCTGTTTTAGTTGGCATACTTGGCCAAGCTATTTAATCTTCCTAGACAGCTATTTCTTCCATCGAGAAAATGGAGATACAGTAATGCTTTCCCAGTGGGTTTATAAGAAACATTGGACAAGGGATTTTTTTTTTTTCTTTTTTGAGACAGGGTTTCTCTGGGTAGCCTTGGCTGTCCTGGACTTGCTTTGTAGACCAGACTGGCCTTGAACTCACAGAGATCCACCTGCCTCTGCCTCCCTGAATGCTGGGATTACAGACGTGCACCACCATGCCTGGCTAAAAAAAATTCTTTTTAATATTTACTTATTAGTTGTATATGCCATTCATTCTGCCCACATTCCATGAAGAAGGCACCAGGTGTCATTATAGATGGTTATGAGCCATCTCTCCAGGGACGAGGGATTTTATTAAGATCAGCAGGTTTCCTAGTATGTAGGAAACCGGTCATGACTGTTGTTTTCATGAGCAGAAGTGGCTGCTTTATGCAAGAGATCCAGATTCAATCATCCTCTCTACAAGCTACAACCCTTAACTGTTCAAAAAGAACACAAAAGCCTGTGAATGAATTTGTATTTACATATGTATTAAACATTGTCCACAACAGACAGTATTGCACGCCCAACTCCACCTTGGTGCTCTCCAACCCTAGGACCTTCCCCATCTCTGTGCTCTACAAATGAACTCCCATGTCAGTTGCACAGGGGCCCCTGTCCAGATGGCACCCAGGCTTCCTGTCCTGGGTGGTCTGATGCCTGCAGAGTAGTAATAGGTTCCCGAGGAAGGGTTGGGGGTGGAGTGCCTGGATCCCACAGGATGTCCTCATATGTGCTTTGAACTGGACCAGAGGGCCGTTCTTGAGCCCCAGTCTGTTCAAGCAGGGCTCTGACCAAGCCCACTGTGAGAGGGGGCTCTGCCCCGGGCTCGGGGAAAGGGGAGGAGGTTCCCACGTCATCTGGGAGATGTGTCCTCAGAAGAAGCAGGAGCTCGTCTGGAGCCACTTCTGGTGGGCACAGGCGGCAAAGGAGGGGGAGGTGAGCATCAAGGCGGCGGTGCTGGGCGAACTCTGCCAGCAGCAGCTTAAAGATCTCACTTCGAAGTAGGGGGCTGGAGGAGTCCAGGGCCAGCCCGGCCTCCAGAGCCCGTTCCCACAGTTCCTTCCTTATGAGCTGCCTCACAGCTTGCAGCACAGCTTTGGGCCGCCCACTGCCCAGTAGCAGCTCGACTTCTAGGTCCTCAGGTCTCTTCCCCTCCTCACCTAGCACCGCCAGGGCTCGGCGATAAAGGGGCAGACTGGGGCTTTCAGCCCCCCAGCCTGGCCCACCCTGTTGCTGGGCCAGCTCCACAAATGAGGGGAGCCACTGAGGCTCCAGCTGGCATAGGCACCGGCACAGGAGTTCAAAGGGGGGCAGCATTCCACCAGGGTGCTCCTTTCCAGCTGCTGGACCCCTTAGTACCTTCTTCCATATGTCGGGCGGTGCCTGGGACCTCAGCTTGCCAGTCCTGTCTGGCTGGAGCTGCAGGGCCTGGAGGGTGGCACTCCAAGCTGCTGTAGGAAGGGCCTGGAAAATGGTGTTGAATTGGACCAGCTGGTCTCCGGTCAGCTGGGTTCTCAACAGCCGTGCCACCTCCTGCTCTGCTAACTCGGTCCAGCCAGCCTCCTCATCGTCCCCAGCCACCAGCTGGGCCTTGAGCTGCTCCAAGCTCCGGTAATCCCGAAGCTCAGCCCTCAGCATAGTCAACAGTGCAGATGGGGGCAGGTGGCCCTGGAGGATGGAGGCCAAGGCCTGAGGTGCCCGAAACATGCTGTTGTGTCTCAGTTCTTCCGGGGTCAGTTGGGTACCTCGCAGGCTGCGGCGCTGGTAGTACTCACAGGCCTCCTCAAAGACCAGATCCTTGTCTGAGGGCAGCTCAAGGCCTTGGGGCCGTTCCCAACCCACACAAAAGAGCCCCAAGGCTGAAAGCAAACGGAGAGCTCCTCGGGTCTCCAACTCTTCCTCATTCTTCACACCAGGCGCTGGAGGCTCCAGCAGATGTACTCTGTCTGTACTTAGGACCTTCCTCTCCAACAGCTGACCACTGCTCATGTCCAGTAGTTCCAAGGTGGAGCCCCGCACACAGGCTAAAGTGCCATGAAAGGTTCCCAGGGCCGCAGACCCCTCTAGGCCTACAGGCGCTTCCTGAAGGGTTCCCACAGTCCGAGTGCCACCATGGCCCTGCACTAGGCTCACCTTACCTTTCAAGTCAAGCAACAGCAAGCCCTGGGGAGACGGGGCCCAAGTGTGCACAGCCAACGGCTCCCTGGGGGACAGGAACCCAGGAAGTCCTCGAAGCAGGGTCCGAAAGTCCCAGGTATCCCCTTGTCTGGGATTCAGGCTTTTACTGTGCGAAAGACCAAGAGATGGCGCAGCAACTATCACCTTGCCCTTGCTTGGGCTCCAGATGAGCAGAACATGGGCCACACCAGGCCAGGTGGTGGTAGTGGGCACCAGGAAGAGGTCCCTGCGCGAGGCTATCAGTCCAAAAGAGGGGCAGTGGTGCAGCAGGATGTACGTGCAGCCTAGTTTGGTGCCAGCCTCCCCGCTGGTCTCCAGGGTCTTGGCGCACACACAGTGGCTGAAAGCCATAGAAGGCTTCCCTGGCTGGTCCTCATCGCCAAGCTGACGCTCCTCGCACCAAACCAGGCGGCCTCGGGTTACTGCCACGGCCGTCACGCGGGCCTCAGCATGCGGACACAGCTCAGTGCTCTGAAGTATCCTCCAGCCAGGCTCCATCCCGGCGCCCCACACCTCCGCTAGGCCACTTTCCCATACCAGAATCAGCGCGGGTCTCGCCAGCCATGGCACGAAGAAGGCGTCCAGCGGCGAGGGGTGGCCCTCCGGCCAGGCACGCTCCAGCGCCAGGCCCGGCCCACGCGCAGCCACGACAAGTTGCGGGGCGGGCGACCCCGGGGGTCTTAGCAGCAGCAGGTGGCGGCCGTCAGGGCTGCAGCGGACTAGGACAGCTGGGTCCCCAGCCAACAACTCGCGGAGTCGGGCCCCGCCGGTGAAGTTGCTCAAATCCGAAAGCAGGCGTAGAGTTCCTGCTCGCTTCATGACGCCCCTGGCGCGGGAGCTCGCCAAGGCCCGACCGCCCGGTGGGGCGAGGCGAGGCCGCTGGTCCGCAGTGCCGGAGGGAGTGTAGGGCTGACACTTCCGTCCCTGGTGGATGAGGTGAACCAACCCCGGCCTGATCGCCGACTCCGCCCGGCCCCCGCCCGCCAGCCTAGGTCCGGGATTGCTCCGGGGCACGCCCCGCTCTAGCCGCACGTCGGGGGAGGAGCTGCGGGAAGACCGCCGGGGGAGGAGCCTCGCAGCACCCTAGGGTCTCCGCCCTCGGACTGACGTTCCTAGGCACGGTGAGGATCTCTCAAAGCGTCCAGTCTTTTTAAACTTCGCTCTTTACCTGATTTGTTCATCAAGGTTGAGTACAGACACTGTATCATCCCCGAGGGAAAGGGCAAACCTCAACCTCCTGGAAATGTGGAACTCTGTAAGGTTAATGCTCCGCTCATTGCATAGACCAGACTGGCCATGCGCTCACAGAGATTGGCCTGTCCCTGCCTCTCAAGTGAGTTCACCACCACACTCCTGGTCTTTATACATATTTTAAATTTTTAAGTTAGCACACAAAGTAATGAATTTCATTATAGCATCTCCTCCCTTTATATGCTTACTCCTGTGGGGCACCTGTGGAGGCGAGAGGTCAGCCACAGTGTCTTTCCTCAGATGTCATCTGTCCACATCATCCTGAGACAATTTCTTTCACTAGCACCTCTCACCCATCAGGTTGTGCTAGCCAGCCAATGAGCTCCAGGGATCCTCCTGCCTCTGCCTCTGCCTCCCACATTAGGATTACAGGCTCAAACCAGGATGCCAAGTGCTGGTATAGCCAATACCAACTGCTGGATTAACACCCCCCCCCCTTGCCTCCGCTTCCCAAATGCTGGTATTATAAACTGTTGCTCCCATCTGTGCATGAAATGTCATGCCCTGTTAATCTGATAGGATTTATATGTAAGGTTCCGTGCTTTTTTGGGGTGTGTGTGTGTCATCCTTTAAGATAGGATTCAGTTTTATGTTGGGGGTTGGGAGAGGTGATTCAGCCATCAAGAGCACTTTCTGTTCTAGGGGGCCCCAAGTTTGGTCCCCAGTACCCACATCAGGCAACTCACAACTGCCTGCAACTCCAGCCACAGGAAATTAGACACTCTCTTTAGGCTTCTACAGGCAGCTAGCCACACAGCATACAACACACACCAAAATAGAAATGTGTATGTAAGTGTGTGTAAAGGAATTTTATTACAGCAACATGGCTACTCTGGCAAGGGATAAAATGTAAAGACCTGGGCCTATGTGATCTGGCTGGAATATATAGCCTTAATCCCTCTGGCTAGAATATACACTTGACACACCTTTAATACCTGTGGCTGGAATTTAATACACACCCTTAATCCTAAACAATGATGCCCAATTGAGGGGCAGACAAAGTGATGAATCAGGGAAAGATCTGACAGAATGAGTCAGAGGTAAGATATGCCCAACTCTCATAAGAACAGACAGGAAAGAGAATGTTGACTAAATGTAGGGTTTTCTCTATTACCCCTTCTGGCTCCCAAACAATGACACAGAGACCTATTAGATTTATTAATAAGCTTTAAAACACCTCAGCCAGGCAGATACTGATCTACTCTAGCCTGTCTATACTAGCCTGGCTCCTTCTGAGCCATGTACTCTGTGTTACTTGTCATTGTAGTTTTGCCTTGGCTGCTCCTGCTCCATCTTTGTACTCATGGCAAAGGCCTCATGGTGACCTCCTCCTTTCCTCTCTCTTCTTCAGTCTCCTACCTGAGACCCCATCCTCACTCAGATGGAAGCCCTGGCTCCTGTCCTCTTTTGCCCATATATAGGCGGATCAGCTTCTTTATCAACCAATCAGAGATGATGGAGAACAACTTTTTATACAGCATTGAGGTTCTTCATAGAAATGACAATGCCCACATCACATTGCAACCAGATTTGGGGGCACAGAATTCAGCATCTAAATACAGGGTGCACAAACCATCCCCCAAACAAGAGAAGCTATTTAAGAGCAGCCCAGAGAGGGTAGGGTAGAGTACAGGAACAGTGCAGTTTGATGCAGTTTGGTGCAGTTCAGTTGAGTGCAGCTGAGAGCTCAGTTCATGCAGTTCAGAGGAAGAAAATTTCAGTAAGAAGTGGAGAGAAGCCCATTTAAATCAGTAGCTTAGTGAGAACTTTTGAGCCAGAACAGCTAAGGTGCATCAGCCAGCCATCGTTCAGAAAGAATTAGAAAGGGTGATCTTATTCAGCAGTAAGTCTTGGAGGCTAAAAACATTCTAGACCTAGGTTAGTAGACAGAGGCTGGAATCTGAAGCCTTCAAGGTCTGGGCTCGCAGAAGATTAGATTGTGTGGAGACTAGATGCTTTCAGGCCCAGGCTGAGGGATAGTTAGATAGAAACTCTCTGGGCTCAGCCCAAGCCATGTGTTCGTAAGGCTTGGGTACAGCTCTCATCTTATGCCCTCGTCTGAGGAAATAAAAACTACATTTATGGGCTAGAGAGACGGCTCAGAGGTTAAGAGCACTGGCTGCTCTTCCAAAGGTCCTGAGTTCAATTCCCAGCAACCACGTGGTGGCTCACAAGCATCTACAATGAGATCTGGTGGCCTCTTCTGGTATGCAGGCACACATGCAGGCAGAAAACTATATACATAATAAATAAATAAATCTTAAAAAAAACCCTACATTTACGTGTGTGTGTGTGTGTGTGTGTGTGTGTGTGTGTGTGTGTAAGCCATATATATGTAGTTGCTCAATGAGGCCAGAAGAGGACAGCACATCCCCTGCAGCTGGGATTACAGGTGGATGTCAGACATGTGATAAGGGCAGCTGAAAATGGATTTCAGGTCCTCCGGAACTCAGCAGCAAGTGCTGTTAACTACTGAGACATCTCTCTAGCCTTGGTTTTTGTTTTGTTTTAAAAAGTTTATTTTTGGGGCTGGAGAGATGGCTCAGTGGTTACAGACCAGCCAAGGCTACATAGTGAAAGTGTGTTTCAAAAAAAAAAAAAAATTGCAACAAACATTTCACAACATAAATTTTTCCAATCTCTGCCAGTGTTTTTCAGAGGATGCATTTTTTTTTCTAGAAAGAACTGCTGAGTTCAGAACCTTCCCTATTTCCAAAACAAAAACAAAAAACCTGCTAAAGCTCATTTAAAGTCAGTGGCCTTAGGAGAAAGTCTATTTGGTTCGCGATGTCTTTTGGGAGTTGTAGTCTTTGCGATGCTTGCTGGGAATCGTGGTCTGAGCTGCTTCAGGAAGCGGGCGTGGACGAACCTGAGGCGAGGAGGATTTTAGGACCTGGCGGTGCGCGGCGGACTAGGGAAAAGGGTCGGGAAGGTCGGGAGCGCGCCCGTGATTCCCGAGCAGTGGCGGCGTCGCCGGAGTCGGGAGCGAGCAGGTCTGCGAGCGGCTAGGGTGCTGGAAGAGGGGCCGGGGGCTCGGTAAGCGGCGCGGGCCCGACCGGGTCCCCAAGGGTCCGCCCTGCTAGGCCTGGAGCGGAGGCGGCCCTGGAGGCGGGGCCTGCGTCAGCCGCGGGGACTCGGGGGTGACAGGGCGGAGGGAGGGCTGCGGCAGCCGGGGCTGCTTGCGGCGGGAGGGTCGGGCCTGGGACCGCAGAGTGCTCCCGGCTGCTTCCGGACGCCCGCTAGCGGCCTGGTCCTGCCCCTCAGAGGTCCCGCCGGGGCCTCGGGCGGGCGAGGCGCTGACCTTTGACCCCGGCGCGGGGCTGACCCCGACCCGGTCCGCTCGTGGCGGAATGCTGAGCCAGTCCTTGCAAAGTGCTGAGCATGTCCGGGAAGGGCCGGGTCCTGCGCTCTTCGATCTTGAGCACCCACTTTTCGCAGAGTTGACAACCCACTGCGCTTTCACGGGACGAGGGGGTGCAAGCCGGGAAACCCGCCGCTTCCCTGGCGGGCGTGGCGAGGAAGAGGGCAGCCATTGGGGAAATGGAAGAGTGCTGTCCCTGGCGAATGGGACAGTGAATGCTTCGAGCCATGTCCTAATAAAATGTTCCTGGACTGTCGGAACCTCCCCAACTCTTCTTTCCAGTAAAAGTTTTAAACTTAAGTGCATTTTTCTTGTAAAATAGGGCAAGCATGGTGTGTAAACATGGTTTGTGTTAGATCCACCTCTAGCCCTGCCTCCCCTGGCCAGTTCAGAACTAGCTAGGTAGCTCGGGCTAACCTCGAACTTGTACTGATCCTCTGGCTCTCCCTCCAAAAGGCTGTGATTTCATTGTACCCCGCTACGCTAGGCTTGTCTCCTGCACTTGAATTAGCCCTGAGTTACTTGGAATTATCTCTGGTATATTACGACATGGTCATTTCCATGTGAAAGCTTTCAGGATATCACATTTAACAAGGGGTTTGATAACTCCTGTTAGGACTGTAAAGGGAGTTTTCATTTTTTTCTTAATCAGCAAGCCCCTTTAGTGTGTGCTTATTTATGACAGTCATTGTACCTTGTCATGTTTAATATAATCTTAGCACTTAGGAGGTTTAAACGGGAGGACTGTTGAGAATTTGAGGCCAGTCTGAGATGCACATTGAGTTCAAGGCAAGCCTTAGTCCCCCAAAACACCAAAAATGAAAACAAACGCTAGAAAACAACCCAGAGACCCAGTGTTTGGGATGGAGAGATGGCTCGGAGGTTAAGAGCACTTACTGCTCTTTCAGAAGACCCAAATGTGGTTTCTTGCTCCCATGATGCTTCCCAGCTCCCACAATTGGTCATGGCTCAAAGGCACCTGTAACTGGCTTCTGAGGGCAGCTGCACTCTTGAACACAGAGACACACACACATTCATTAAAAAATAACAGCAAAGGGGTGGAGAGATGGTTCAGCAGTTAAGAGAGTGGTCTGCTCTTCCAGAGGTCCTGAGATCAATTCCCAGCAACCGCATGGTGGCTCACAACTATCTACACTGGGGTTTGATGCCCTTTTCTGACATGCAAGTGTACATTCAGAAAGAGCACTCATATTCATAAAATAAGTAATAAAATCTTAAAACAACAAAACCAATCCAGAATTTGGGGTTTCACACAGCAGTTTAGGAATCCATAAAATTTGGAAAGTATGACCAGATAACAAGTTGATACAGCATACACTACTGAGCCCTGACTTAAACCCACACTTAGCCTAGACTCGTTTTTAAAGAACACCAGTCAGAGAGACGTACTTGGACAAGTTCTCTAGGTGTGTGGATGTGTTACGTGTCTGTGTAAAGGCATTTGTACAGGATGAAGGGAAGACTGCCATTGCTCCAGAAAGTCAGGAGATCTTTGTAGGGAAGATATATTTGGGCTATGTGTTGAAGGTTAAGTAGGAGCTTGCACAATAAGGCTTTTGAGCTGGAGAGAACAGCCTTTGCAGAGGCATGGTGCAAAGTGAAGGGGGAAAGCAACAACATGCTGTTTATGTGGGATCAGAAAGCCACCCAAAAAAAAAGATGTATGTTGGGCAATTGTCTGGAGGTGAGGTTGAAAAGAGGGCAGGGAAGCCACTGGGGAAAATTTTTTTAAATATTTATTTATTATTTATTTATACAGTATTTTGTGTGCATGCCAGAAGAGGGCACCAGATCTCATTATAGATGATTATGAGCCACCATGTGGTTGCTGGGAATTGAACTCAGGATGTTTGGAAGAACAGCCAGTGCTCTTAACTGCTGAGCCATTTCTCCAGCCCAGCCACTGAAATTTTTAAAAAACCTAATTTATTATTTCATGTGTATGTATGCTGCTTTTTGTCTGTGTACCTCATGTGTGCCTGGTGTCTACATAGGCCAGAAGAGGGCATCAGATCTCCTGTACATCCCCTGTAGGAGCTGCAGATGGCTGTGAGCTGCCATGTCGGTACTAGGAGTTGAGCCATTGTCCTCTGCAAGAGGACCTTTTATTTAACTAATCAATTTTATTTTTACAGACAGGGTTTTTCTGTGTAGCCCTGGCTGTCCTGGAACTCAGTCTGTAGATCAAGGCTGGCTTCAACCTTACAAAGATATACCTGCCTCTGCTTTTGCCTCTGCTTTCTGAGTGCTGGGATTGATGTTGTGTACCACCATTGCCCAGCTGGGTACTCAGTATTCTTAACAGCTGCGCCCTGACAATTTTTTAGAGAGTGACTGGGTGAAGATTAAAAAAATAGATAGTGAGAGGCAAGACTAGAGTTGTTACAGTTGAGTAAGAATTAGAATAACTTGGCTGTGGTAAGGACAAGAACAGAATGAATTTTAGAAATAGTTCTGAGATAGCTGAAATATGACTAGGAAGAGAGTGGACTAAGGTTTCAGGAATGGGCTGAATGAGACCTCATTTAGGATATGGATATGACTAGAAGTCTGTATTTTAGAATACAGAAAAAGAACATTTTTTTTCCTGTTCTGTTATTCAAACTCAAGGCTTTGTTTATAATGGGCAAATGCTTTACCACTATTTTCCTGAACAGAGCAGACTTTTAAAGGTTATGTGGTTATGGAAAAAAATTAGTTGTGACTGCTGTATTGAGGTCAAGTTGGCTTATGTGACATACAGGGTGGTAGGTGTCAGTAGGTAGCTGCAACTAAGGAGTTTGGTGAGCTAAAGAAGGTGGCAGTAGCTGTGAGTGAAGCAGGCATATGTGGGAAGAATATTGATGGGAAAATATTAAGAACAATATGTGTAGCTCTTTTTTTTTTTTTTGAGATAGGGTCTCCAGTCTTAGTGGCCTGGAACTCACTATGTAGACTAGGCAAGTCTCAAACGCACAGAGATCCTCCTGCTTCTACCTTCTAAGTGGCACAGGTTTAAAAGTGTGCCTAGTTTCCTTTTTTTTTTTTAACCTAATAGTGGGCTCTCAAGGCAGAGATCATCTTTTTGTAATGTTTTGTTATCTTTTGTCTTATACTGTGCTTCTGTTAGTATAAAGTCTATCTGTTTTTTGTTTGTTTTGTTTTTTTGAATACCCATTCTTTAATGCTTTATTTTAATTTTTTCTCTTCTCTGTGTGTATATATTGTATAGTACACATGTATGTGGATATGCATATGTGTTTAAACATATACAGACTATATATTGGTTACTTTTTCCTTTATGTTGGTAAGATACGTGACAAAATCAACCTAAAGAGAGAAGGACTTATTTGGGTTTGCAGTTTAAAGGCACAGGCCATTATACTGGGGAAGGCATGCTGGCAGGAGCGGCTCAGCTGTGGAAGCTGAAGCATGAAGGAGATGGTTATATGGTGTCCACAGTCAGGAAGCAGAGAGGGATGAACACCAGAGCTGCATTCACTTTTTCCTTCTGAGTTAGATCAAGATCCCAGACCATGAAATGGAGCTGCTCTTCCAGGATAGGTCTTCCTTCTCCAATGAAGCTTTTCTAGCAAATCCCTTCCAGACATTGTCTCCTAGGCGATTCTAAGCACTGTAGGTAAGGAAGGGCAATCCCTGTAAAGACCCCAAAGCGAACTGGAGACTGAGAGATGTTTCCTGATGTGGGGCCTTCTCCACATCAACAGAGGATCTTCCATCCATAATCCCATGGTACTTGCTTGTATTCTTCATCTTTTTTTTTTTTTTTTCACGCCATTATTGGAGTCTTTCCTCTCAGCCCACGTAGTTTCTTCTCCACACTAACCCATCGTGGTGTCTTCCTCCTTCCTCCCTTCCCGTGTTTTGTTTTTTTTTTTTTTTAAAAGAGAGTTTCTCTGTGTAGCCCTGGCTGTCTTGGGACTTACGCTGTAGACCAGGATGGCCTCAAACTTAGATGCAGCTGCCTCTGTCTCTGAGTGCTGGCTCTAATGATGTGTGCTACCACCTGGCTTGTTTATTTATTTTTATAAGACTGGCCTGGAACTGGCCTGATGGGCCTTGGGATTCCCCTGTCTCTGCCTTCCTCACTCTGGGATTAGAAGTGAAACTAAAGCCCAGTGTTTGTTCTTCTGATGTAGGTTCTGTATAACCTCGTTCTTGCAAGTCAAGCACTTCGTCATCAGAGCTGTTCTCTTAGACCCTCCTCTGTAAGTTCACTTCATTTATTTATTATTGTGGATGTGCATTTATGCACATATTATGGAGGCCAGAAGAGGATGCTGTGTTCTCTGTCATTCTGCCCTAGTCTCTTGATACAGGGGTCTTTCACTGAATCTGGAGCTAGATTAGCAGCCAGGGAGTCTCCATGACCCTTCTGACTTTGTCCTTCAGGGTACTGGGTTATAGGTATATGTGTAGCTTCACCCAGCTTTTTATGTGAGTTCAGAGGATTTGAACTCAGATTCTCATGATATTGAGCCATCTCTCCAGCTACCTTCACCTTTAAAATTTTGTTTTTTGAAGCAGGGTCTCATGTAACCTAGATTGCTTGTCAAATTTGTTACCTGAGGATATAGACCTTGAACCCTCCCCCCCTTTTATTTATGTGTATGTATGTGTGTCTGTGCCAAAGGAGGTGAGAGAGGTGTCAGCTCCTTGACTCTGGAGCTCCAGGCAGTTGTGAGGTACCTGATGGGGGTGCTGAGACTTGAACTTGGGTCCTCTGCAAGAACAATGTGCTCTTAACACATTTCTCCAGCCCTAGACTTGTGATCCTCATGTTTCTACTTTTATAGCGTACAACTATGCCTACCCTTAGAAGATTTTTTTTTTTTTTTGAGGGTTTCTCATTGTAGCACTGGTTCTCCTGGAACTTGTGTAGACCAGGCTAGCCTTGAACTTGTCTGCCTTTGCTTTCTGAGTGCTGGGATTAAAGGCTTTTGCCAACATGGCTGGATCTTTACAAGGTCTTAATGAATATTCTTAAACTTGCAAGAACTCAGTTGTCTTTTAAGATTGCAGTTAATTTTGGATTTCCTTTAAGATATGGTAGTCTCTTTTGTACTATTCACTTTCTTTCATTTTTCCCCCTCAGTGTTAGAGATAGACCGGGGCCTCATGTGTGCAGTTTCCACTAAGCTGCATCCTCATTTTATTTTATCTCTAGGTGGTTGCTACTCATGAACTTATACTGTTCAACAGAAAGGAAATGAGAAGAATAACATTGTATTGTTTGAGGACGTTGAGAGTTTGAGCATGATATTAATTATGTGAGATGGCAAGAAAGCATAGCTCTCAATCAGAATTTCCTGGAATATTGTCAATTTGGAGCTTGTTCTTCCTTTTGAAAGGATAGGTGTCTTTTTTCTTTTTCTTTTCTTTTTTTTTTTTTTGAGACAGATTTTTTTTTTAAAGATTTATTTATTATATATACAATGTTATGCCTGCATGTGTGCCTGCACTCCAGAAGAGGGCACTGGATCTCATTGTAGATGGTTGTGAGCCACCATGTGGTTGCTGGGAATTGAACTCAGGACCTTTGGAAGAGCAGACAATGCTCTTAACCTCTGAGCCACCTCTCCAGCCCTTTGAGACAGATTTTATGAAGGCCAGCATTACTTCTTGTGTAAATTAATTTGAAAGGGATTCTGAGGTTGTTATGTTTATATAAATGTCCTATTTTTGTTTTTGGAGCCAAGGTTTCTCTTCATAGCCCTGGCTGACTTGGAACTCAGAAATCTGCCTGCCTCTGTCTCCCAAGTGCTGGGATTAATACCCAGTTTATATTTACACCTCTTTATTTGTGTTGTTAGTTTGTGAAACTAGACAGTTTAGTAAGTGTGATGGAGACTGGAGTGTGTGTCTATGTGTGTGTATGTGTATATATGTGTGTATATGTATGATTGCCTGCCTGCCTGCCTGCCTCTCTACCTACCTGTCTGCCTACCTATCTGCCTGTCTGCCTGCCTGTCTGCCTACCTGTCTGCCTGCCTACCTGCCTACCTGCCTGTCTTTCTGAGTCTTGGGCACAACACTTTACCACTGAGCTAAATCTACAGCCCTAATTTACTTCTTGAAGATACTTCACTTGTGGCTGTCTTAGAACGCACTCTGTAGACCAGGCTGGTCTTGAACTCAGAACCACTTGACTCTACTTCCCAAGTGCTGGGATTAAATGTGCGCACCACTGGCTACTTCTGCTTTTATTTATTTTATTTTATATGTTATTTGTGTGAATACTCATGTGTCCTGGCATGCATGTGGAGGTCAGAGGACAACTTTCTGGGTTTGGTTTTTCTTCCTACCGTGTGGGTTCCTGAAATCGAGCTCAGGTCATCAGGCTTGGCGGTAGGCTCCTTTTCCCACTGAGCCTTCTTGCTCTCCCTACTTCTGCTTTTAAATACAGACTAAACACAGTCTGAGGGAAGCACTTTGGTAGCACAAATGAAATTTGGACATTGCCATATATTGGCTCATGACTTAATCAGTCTGCTTCTGTACTAATATAGAAAGTGGAGATGCTTTTCCAGTGCTGTCTTGAGTTAGTAGACTTTTTATGCAAAGTGGGGATTTTGATCTTCCCGTTTAATTTGGACTTATATCTTTAAGGTCTAGAGATGCGTGCTCGGTTGTAGAGTGCTTGTGTATGTTCAAAGTCCTGAATTCAGTGTAAGCACTGCCTACTCCCTCCCTAGAGTTGTAACTCACTCAGTCTGCTTTTCAGGAATTTAATATTCCTAGCACTTGATTTTCCATACTCACAAGACGTCTATTCTTTTAAAATATATTGAATTATGCATATTTTATGTATTATGTTCGTATGTGTTCCTGTCTATGGATGCATTCATGCTGTAAGTGTACATGTGGAGGTCAGAAGACAACTGGTGGGAGTCAGTTCTCCCTCACCCCATGTATGCTGGGGATCCACTCAGGTTGTCAGGGGCTTTTACTTGCTGCGCCATCTCCTGACTCTAATAAGCAGATGACACCAGAGAGGAACATTCAGTGTCTTTACCGTTTGCCAGCTGTGTCATTTTGGGCAAAGTAAAATTCACACAAAGTTATGACAGAAGGACTTGTTTTATCTGATTATTGTAAAGAATAAATGCAGAGTATTTAAAGCACGGAGAATAGTGCCAAGTGAATAGTAAGTTCTCAGTGGTTCTCAGTGTGTTAGTGTATATCACCTCCCACAAAACAGAAGCAGTGCTCTGAAGATGAGGAGTGACAGAAGAATTCCACATCCAGGAACTAAAAGAAGAACACTGATAGAATGAAAGGGGTTTCTGTCCTGTCTCAGTGAAGGGGTTCAGGGAGATAGCTTCAAGTACGCAAGCCTGAACTGGGCAGTGGTGACAACATGCCTTTAAACCCAGCACTGAGGAGGCAGAGGCAGGGGGATCTCTCTGAGTTGAGGACAGTTTGGTCTACAGAGTGAGTTCCAGGATAGCCAGGGCTACACAGAGAAACCCTGTCTCAGCCCCACATCCCATCCTAAAAAGAAACTCCAAACCCAAAACCACCCTAACAAACAAACAGAATGCAGGTCTACTCTGTTTTCATTGTGAAGGACGTGGAGTAACTGCAGGTAACTGGCTGGTTAGCTCATTTGGTTACAGCGTGCTGTGAATAGCAGTAGAGATGGAGTAAAACAGAAGGGGCTCCATACTTGTTTACCAGTCTTTGGGTGGGAAGTGGGGAACATGTTGTCTGTGCTAGTAAGAGAACCTGTGCCAAGGAGTCATGTGACATAAGCCAAGCCCTTAGGCTCTCAGATGGGAAGGTAGCTTGAAAAGGAAAAGTTGAGTGCTGAGGTAGAAAAGCCTACATTTTCTTGGTGATATGTGTGGTGCGTCTTCCAGAAGGGTATAGGAAGCAGATAACTAAAGATTTTTTTTCTTCAGTGTTAGTTAGGAATAGAATCTAGGGCCTCTCTGGAATGGAGTGTAACCAGGCAAAGGCTGCTATACTCCTGGCTCTGCCTAAAAAACAAAAACCCTTTTATCTGTAGTAACCAGGCAGGCAACTTTTAGGAGAGCTAGGTTAGAAGTCTCTTTATGAATGTGTTATTTTTCTTTTATTTATTTGTTTGTTTGTTTCTTTGTATTTTGAGGCAGGGTCTTGACAAGTGGCTCAGGCTGGTATTGATCTGGCAGAGACCTTCCTGTTTCAGCCTCTTGAATATTGCGATTATAGATACACTGTAACACCTCGTGTTTTGTGTACATATACCCATGTGTGCGGGTGTGGATGCCAGTCATTAAGGTTGATTTGATACAGGTTGCTGAATGTGACGTTTACATTGCCTGGCTGTTCAACTTCCAACAGGAGTACAGGTGCTCAAACTCATGTAGCTGAGGATGACTTCGAACTCTTGATTTTCTTGCCACCACCTCATTAATACTGGGATTACAAGCATGTGCCATGAAACTTATTTTAGATGAAAGATTCTCAAGCTTTAGAATTCCTGGAGGTTAGTTAACCTTGTCTTGTTGGCATATTGGGGTGGGTACTTTCTTGTTGGAGGAGGTTACTTTGCATTGTAGAATGCTTAGCAATGCCCATGGCCTCTACCTGGTAGATTCCATTGGTACATCTGGTTAGAACAACGAAAAAATATCTTTAGACATTGACAAGTGTCTTGTGGGGTTAGTTAGGAACCATTGACCGGGAATGATTGTTAAAAATGTAGGACCCCTGCCTCTAGCTGTGGATAGGCAGATAGACCCTATCTCGTTTGTTTGTTTCTTAAGGTTTTATTTATTATGTATACAGTGTTCTGTCTGCATTTTCAGCAGCACCAGATCTCATTTTAGATGGTTGTGAGCCACCATGTGGTTGCTGGGAATTGAACTCAGGACCTTTGGAAAAAGCAGCCAGTGCTCTTAACCTCTGAGCCATCTCTCCATCCCGAGAGACCCTATCTCAACAAATAAAAATGTGGACTCCTAGTCTATATCCTGAAAAGTCTGATTCAGTGGTGGGAAGGGTTAGGAGTCTACATAGTTAGGAGGTATCCTAGGAGAATCTGAATCAGGTAATCACAGCTCTGTAGTATTAAACATACCTTTAGACCCATACCTGAATTGTTCCCTATTTCATCTTTCTCTTCTTTATAGTCTGACTCTGCCCAAGTTTGAATTACATGTCCTATGTAAGGTACGTCAATGATAATGGGACTTTTTGGACTGCCATCTCCCAAATAATCACACAGACTTTTTATTAATAATGAAAGCTTGGCCTTAGCTTAGGCTTGTTCCTAACTAGGTCTTATAACTTAAATTAACCCCTGCATACTAATCTGTGTTCTGCCCTGTGGCTTGTTACCTCTCATTCTCTTAGTCCTGGCACTTGTTTCTTTCTCTGCATCTGGCTGATGAATCTCTCACACTTGATTCTTTCCCAGAGTTCCTATCTCTGCCTGAAGTTCCGCCTATGCTCTCCTGCCCTTGCTATATGACATTTAGCTCTTTATTATACCAATCAGAAGGTGTTGGAGGGGTGTTTATTGTTTACAAAATAACAGTAAGAATAACAATATCAAAGTCTGGCCTGTTCTCAAGTCTCTGCCTATACAGAATGCATTTGAATAATACAAGGAAAACCTTTACATAGTACACAAGAGATTATTCCAACACTTCTTGGTTTACAGTGTTGTGCTGGATAGTTTTATGTGACCTTGACACAAACTAGAGTTATCTGAAAGGATGGAACCTCAGTTGAGGAAATGCCTCTATAAGATCTAGTTGTAGGGCATTTTCTTTCTTTCTTTTTTCAAGACACGGTCTCTCTTTGTATAGCCCTGGCTGCTCTGCTTGGAACTCAGACCAGGCTGGCCTCAAGCTCACAGAGATCCATCTGCCTCTGCCTTCTGAGTGCTGTGATCAAAGGCCTGCACTACCACACCCAGCTGCAGGACATTTTCTTAATTAGTGATTCATCTGGGAGGACCCAGCCATTGTGGGTGGTGCCATCCTTGGGCTGGTGGTCCTGGTATTTATAAGAAAGCAGGCCAAATAAGCCAGTAAGTAGCCCTCCTCCATGGCTGCCTCTCCATCAGCTCCTGCCTCCAGGTTTCTGTTCTGCTTGAGTTCCTGTCCTGATTTCCTTCAATGATGGACTGTGATCTGGAAGTGTAAGTCATATAAACCCTTTCCTCTTCAACTTGCTTTTGGTCATGGTGTTTCATCACAGCCATAGTAACCCTAACTAAGACAAGTGTCTTTCCATTTATAATCAGGTTTTGGTGGATAATTATGCTCGGAGAACTAAATTTGTTCAATTAGCATAGTAGCAGTGAGCTGGTTAGTCTCTTTTTTTTTTTTTTTTTTTTTTTCCTTGTTTTCAACTTGACACAAGCTAGGATCATCTGAGAAGAGGGGACTTCAACTGAGAAAATGCCTCTATCAGATTGGCCTGTATGTGAGTCTGTAGGTCATTTTCTTGATTGATGATTGATGTGCAAAGGCCCAGTCCACTGTGGGCTGTGCTGCCCTTGGGCAGGTGGTCCTAGGTGGTATAAGTGAACAGGCTGAGCAATCCGTGGGTTCTCCTCATCCACTATGTGGATCCCAGTGATCAAACGCAGGTTGTCAGGCGTGGCAGAAAGCACCTTTTCCTTCTGAGCCATCTTTCCATCTTTTGATTTCTCTTTATATATTTGAAGAGCAAGGGCTGGGAATATATCTCAGTGTTAGAGCACTTGCCTGTAATGTACAGGGCTGTCCATAAAACAAAACAAACCCAAACAGCTTAGAAACATAAAATAACCTCTTGAATAAACTTTACAGAAACTTTTCAAAAGGGTGCACTCTAATCTCGGGAATCGAGTGTTTCTGTCTGAATATGTTAATATGTTCAGACCTTGAGGTCTTTTGCACCCAACTTTCCCTCCATGCTTAACACTTTTTCCGAAAAGGTTCAGGAGGTTTCTTTCTGTTATCTAAGCCTAGGGTCACTTTGTCTCTGAGACCTACTTTAGTACCCTAACGTAGTCCCCTTAGGTGATTTGTCTTCAGGGCACTTGCAGTTTTCTCAGCTTGTTTTTCTTCTAGGATGAAAATTCTGTCCTTATGTATCTTTTTCGTTCTGTTCTCTGCTGTATCTTTGGTGCCTGATAGGTAAAGGATATTTGCTATATATTTGTTGAATGAATAAATGAATAAATGGCTGTTCATGTATTTTACCATGGGTACATTCATTTACTTTTATTGTGTTTCCTTCTTCCCTATTTATTTATTTATTTATTTATTTATTTATTTATTTATTTATCTATCTATCTATCTATTTATCTATCTATCTATCTATCTATCTATCTATCTATCTATCTATCTATCTATCTATCTTCTTTTACTTTGTTTGTGGTGCTAGGAATTGAACCCAGGGCCTCACACATGCCAGGCAAGGCAAATATTCTGCCACTAAGCTACAGTTCTACTTTAAAAGTTTCTCACTTTAAAAGATTTTGCTTTAACTTTTTTGTTGTAACCACTGTTATTGAGGTCTTTAAGGACACTTTCCTTCACAATTGGTTATAGTAGGTTTTTTTTTTTCTTCAGCTGAATTTTGTTTTTGTGATGGTGGTGGTAGGATTGGGTTTTAATTGGGTTATTTGTAGTCTGGGTTGGCCTTGAGGTCACTTGGAACCTGATGCCTTCTACCAACTAAGTCATATCTCTGGCCCCAAGATACTGTTTTTTGTTTTTTCTTCTTTCAATTTAAAATTTTCTATCAATCGGCTGGGTGTGGTGGCACCAGCCTTCATCCTGGCACTCAGGAGCTAGAGGCAGGTGGATCGCCGGGTTTGGAGGCCA
Organism: Psammomys obesus; assembly: GCF_907164565.1. Taxonomy (NCBI): domain Eukaryota; kingdom Metazoa; phylum Chordata; class Mammalia; order Rodentia; family Muridae; genus Psammomys; species Psammomys obesus. The sequence continues at coordinate 5,827,103 of NW_026596125.1, read as the reverse complement.
TCCTTGTCTACAAATCAAGTCCAGGACAACCAGGATTGTTACAAAGAAAAATCCTGTCTTGAACCCCTCCCCTCAAAATTCTGTTTGACTTACCTTTGTGTATTTTTATGTACCATGTGTGAGCCTGGTGCCTAAGGAGCCCAGAAGAGGGCCTAGGATCCTTTGAGCCTGGAGTTACAGACAGTTGTGAACTGCCATGTGGGTGCTGGGTATTGAATGAGTATCCTCTGGAAGAGCAGCCAGTGCTCCTAACTGCCAAGCCATCTCTCTGGCCCCAAGATACATTATTTCAAGTTTAATTTTAATTTCTGAGGCCCAAAGAAAAATGAGCATTTTACATTCTTATAGCTTCCCACCCCAGAAACCCTTATTTGTGAATTCCATGGGTGGGAGTGCTGGTAGGAAGAGGTTTTATGTTCTCAGTTTCAAGTTACTTTTCTGGCATTTTGGGTGGCAAATCCAGCTATCTGTGATGATGACAGACTGCTGGGTTGAGACCTTTGACTGTGTTCTTTCTCATTTCAAATGCAAGGAGAATGATGAAAATCATTTCGTTGGAAATTTGGTAGTTTGGATTGGAATTATTATTTTCTCCCATCCTCTTCTGTTCCCTTTTGCTTATTAGAAAGTATTGATCCTGAAATAGAGAGTTTATGAGATTTGGAGTGGACATTGATTAGCTGTAATGCAATTACAGATTCTCCTAGGGAAATGTTTGTAAACATGCTTTGTACATCTTGGGAACTTGTGGTTCTGGAAGTTCAGCCAATCGGCTTGTTGACGCTGAGCACATATGAGATCTATAGCCACTGCAAGTAGGATTGCATTGCTTATGATTTATTTAGCTAGGGCTCTCTTGATTTCCAGTTTATTTTCCCCAGATAAGGAGGTCCTCTTCTTGACAACCTGTTTAAGTCACACAGGACTGTTTTGACCACGAAGTATATTTCATGCTTTAAGACAAAGCCGTGATCAATAGAATGAAATTGTCTGAGTCTTCTGATTTTATTTTCTTCTCAGTTTTCTCTAGATTATAATAGAACTTGAAAGCTTAGTAAAATAATAGATAAGTCTTAACTAAAACTTTAGGTCTGGCCTAGGACTTTTTATTGTTGTTGGTACTATTAAACTCAGAACCTGCGTATGCCCAGCTGGCCTTTAGCTTGCTTTGTTGCTGAGAGTGATCGTGAATTCTTGATTTTTCAATCTCTATCTCTCTAGTGTTGTAATTTCGAACGTATATCGCTGTGCCTGGGAATTTATTTTATTTTGTTTGTTGAGACAGCATCACATTTTATACTTCAAGCTGGCTTTGAATTTTCATTTCTAATTTTTTTTTTTTTCGAGACAGTCTCTTTCTGTGTAGCCTTGGCTGTCCTGGACTCATTTTGTAGACCAGGCTGAACTTGAACTCACAGAGATCTGCCTGCCTCTGCATCCCCAAGTGCTGGGATTAAAGCTATGTGCCACCATGCTCAGCTTGAATTTTAAGATTTATTTTTTGGTGTATGGGCGCTTTGCTTGAATGTATGCCTATGTACTGAGTGTGTGCTTGGAGCCTACAGAGGCCAGAAGATGCCATCATAGTCCCTAGAACCAGAGTTAATAGATAGTTGTGAGCTGCTTTGTGGGTGCTGGGAATTGAACCCTGGGTACTTGGAGGAGCAGCCACGGTTACCTGATGAGCCAGCCCCAGCCTTGAACTGTTAACAATCCTTCTGCATCAGCCTCTGAGGTAGAGGATTACAGGTGCAAGCTGTCACATCTGGTCAAAGCGTAATTTTTTTTATTACATTCATTTATTTGTGTGGGTGCAGGTGACACATGGTATATGTGCTGGAGTCAGAAGACAGTTTGGGTCCCTGAGGAGGTCATCAGGCTTGGCAGCAAGTGCCTTTGCAGAGCCATATCCCTTGCCTATCTGGCCAGGATTTTGGGACAGAATCTTCCTGTGAAGTTTAGGCTAGCCTGGAACTTCCTAGATCTATTCCAGGCTGCACTGTATTACAAGTGTGCACCACCATGTGTGACCAGACTGATGGCTTTTGAGAAGTTTTTCTGTTTACTTCAGAATCGGTAAGCCGCCTTCGCTGAGCATTTCCCACAAACCAACTGTTTTTAAGAGAAGTGTACGATGGAGTCCTTCTGCTAAAGGTGCTTGATACCTGCCTGGAGAGGTTACCTGTGTCTGGCGTATACCGTCAGAGGTGGGAATCCCCTTTTTGGCCGATGTAATAGGGCAAGATGATATCTAAGGTACAATCTTTTGTACTGTTGGGTGTATCCCTTATTTAAGTAGAATTTTGGTTTTGATTTGAGAGGGAGTGCATATTTTCAAAATTCGTTTTACAGAATTAGTTCTGTGTCTTTGGATTTATGTAGAAGTAAAATCAGGCTTTTCTCTAGTATCCTCCTGCTTGCCATTTAGATTTCATACACAGAGCTCAGGATGTAAGAGAGAGGGAATTTGGCTAATAAAAAATAAGACAGGGAGCTGAGGGAATGTGTATAAATCTATAGTGGAGACCCATGGGATTTCAAGTCTCAGTTGAAAAAAAAAATGAAAGTTCCTTGAAGTAAGACTTGGAGACTTGGGCATGATTCTAGAACTGCTTTTACATAGAACCAAAAAATAGCTTGAAATTTGATCTACAATAGTATTATAAATATATATAGTTAAGTTTGAAGTAGTATATTATTATTTTGAAATTAGATTTATTTTTGGCTTGATAACTGCTGTTTTCTGCCTATAGTCTCTTTTCAGAGGGATTCCTGAAGACAGTCAAGTGCAGTGTGATTTATGAGGCAGTGAAGGCCAAGTGCTTTGCAGTGATGAGGACCTGCTTACTTGGGGGAAATCGATGGAGCATGTCAGCCTGTAGTACACTTCCTGCCATAATGGTCCTCAGCTCGATCAATATTTGAAATTTAGCTTCGCCATCTGTCTGTGGGCAGTGTGCGCTTTGCACCCTTGCTTCCTTCATCCTCAAATATGTGGCCGGACTTATAGACGGAGCTAGTTACACTTTCCTATTTGGTTTTAGGTCAGCTTAAAGCTTTACTCACGCACATTTTTAAGGATTTAAAAAGTATTGTTTTATAAGACAAGTAATATTTTAAGTCTTGATATTACTTGGTCTGGGGAAGGGGTAATTAATGTGTAAAATCTGTAATGGTTATTTATCATTTCTTCTTCCTAAAATGATTCCCATTGAGAGATATTTCAGTAGATTCTTATTATCCTAAAGTATTCTGGCACTGACCTTGCCTGCCTGCTTTTCCTCCTTCCCTCCCTCCATTTCTTCCTTCTATTTTTAAAGACAGGGTTTCATGTAGGTGAGGCTGACCTTGAACCTTTTTTTTTTTATAATTTTTTTTTTTAATGTTAACCACAGGTTATTTCCTTTGTATCCCAGCCGTAGCCCCCTCCTTCATTCCCTCTCAATCCCACCCTCCCTCTCTCATCTCCTCCCTGCCCCTTTCCAAATCCACTGATAGGGGAGATCCTCCTCCCCTTCCATCTGACCCTAGCTTATCAGGTATCTTCAGGACTGGCTTCAGTGTCCTTCTCTGTGGCCTAGCAAGGCTGCTCCTTCCTCAGGGGTTGGGGAGAGGTCAAAGAGCCAGCCATTGAGTTCATGTCAGAAATAGTCCTTGTTCCTCTTACTAGGGTACCCACTTGGATACTGAGCTACCTTGGGCTACCATGGGCTACATCTGAGCAGGAGTTCTAGGTTATATGCATACATGGTCCTTGATTGGAGAAACAGTCTCATAGAAGATCCCTGTGTCCTGATATACTAGACCTATAAGATAGGATAAACATACTAAAATCTGTACACCTAAAGAAGATAAACAAGAAAGAGGACCTGGGGTAAGATGATCAGTCCTCACTTAGAATGACAAATGGGATGGACATTGGAAGTAGGAGAAAACAAGTAACAGGACAGGAGCCTACCACAGAGGGCCTCTGAAAGACTCTACCTAGCAGTGTATCAAAGCAGATGCTGAGACTCATAACCAAACCTTCGGCAAAGTGCAGGGAATCATATGAAAGAAAGGGGAGTTAGTGTGACCTGGAGACCTTGAACCTTTAATCCTTTTGCCTCTCTCCCACCTTCCAGATTACAGGTGTGTGCTACCGATGCCCTGCTTTTGTTTTTCAAATGCATCTTGTTTTTAGAGGCGTTTTTGGTTCATAGCAAAATGGAGAGGAAAGTGATGGTGGTCCGTCCATACATTCTGATTCGGCGAGTGCACAGCTTGTCCCATTATGTATTTGCTACAGTTGGTGAATCTGCATTGATTTGAACATCATTACCACTGGGGTCCATGTTTGTATTAGGTATATTCTTGGTGCTGAATGTTCTGTAGGTTTGAACAAATGCATCGTGACATTTTTTTCTATTATGATACTATACTTTCACTGTTCTAAATGTGTCTCATCCTAACCCACAGCTTCTCTAGCCATGGCACAAGTAGAGAAACGGGGAGGCCTGCTCCGGAAATCTTCAGCCTCAAAGAAACCACTAAAAGAAAAAGTGGTACTGATGTATGATGAGATATTCATGGTAAGGCCTGGGGTCCTGTTATATTGCACAACTACGTTATACTCTTTGCTTTTGTTGTTGTTGTTTTTCTTTTTTCTTTTTGGTTTTTCTAGACAGGATTTCTCTGTGTAGCCTTGGCTGTCCTGGACTCACTTTGTAGAGTAGGCTGGCCTCAAACTCATAGAGATCACCTGCCTCTGCTTCCCTGAGTGCTGTGATTACAGGCATGCACCACAACGCCCTGCTCTTTGTTTCTTTAAAAAAATTTAACGTTTGTGTTTATCTGTTTTTCACTCTGGTGTGTATACATGTATGTGCTTGAGCAAGAATGCAGGAAAACACAAGCCATGATGCATGTGTGGAATCTGTCCTTCCACTGTTTAGGTTCTGAGGACTGAACTTGAGTCATTAGGCTTGGTTCTTTTACTTAGAGTCATCTGGCTTGCCCTTTGTTTTTAGACAAGAGTTCAGGCTGGCTTGGAACTCACTATGTAGAACAAGTTGTCCTCAAACTTACAATGATCATCCTGCCACATCCTCTTGACTGCTGCAGTTATAGGCATGAACTACCACACCTGACCTTGACACTTGAGTTTTTTTAGTCCAAATAATCTTTTTTAAATAAAATTTATTTAATATTGTTTTATGTGCGTTGGTGCTTTGCTTACTTGTGTGTTTGTATGAGAGTCCTCTGGAACTGAAGTTATAGATAGTTGCGAGCTGCCATGTGGGTGCTGGGAAATGAACCCAGGTCCTCTGGAAGATCAGCCAGCACTCTTAACTGCTGAGCCCTCCAGCTCTCCCATATAATCTTAATCAGAAACAATATTACTAGGCCTAGAGACATGGCTCAGTGAATATACTGCTTGCTGTGTACTTAAGAGGACCAGAGATCAGATCCCCAGCACCCATGTAAAAATCTGAATGGGTAGGACAGCCCATCTCTTATCCTAGTGCTCACAGACAGAGACAGGGCATCTCCTGGGCAAGATTGCCAGCTGGACTAGCCAAGTCAGTGATCCCTGGACTGAAGACCCTGCCTCAGTAAGTAGAGTGATTGAAAAGACACCTACCTGACATCTGCCTTTGACCTTCACAGGCACATTCTCACATGCTAGAAAACTTGTAATCCCCTGTACATGTGAATATGCTTACATGTATGCACATTATATACATACAGATGCCTCCTTCTACTTCTGAAGTAGAAGGATCAGAAGTTCAAGATTATCCTCTGCTGCATAGTAAGTTCAAGACCAGCAGGAGAGCTCAAGGACTAAATATGAGCTAGCTCTCATAGTAGATTTATGATTGTGTATTGATTATTAAAAGGTATTACTAGTCTTTCTTTTTTTTTTTCTGAGACAAGGTTTCTTTGTGTAGCCTTGGCTGTCCTGGATTCCAGCTTTGTAGACCAGGCTAGCCTCCAACTCATAGAGATCTGCCTGCCTCTGCCTGTCAGAGTGCTGGGATTAAAGGTGTGTGTCACCACTGCCCGGCTGGGAATTTCTTTTTATCTATTGTTGCACTTGTTTTAAAACTTTTTTATTTGGGGTTCCTTAAAGCCTCTTCCTTCTAACCTTCCAACCCTAGGTAGGAGAGGTTAATGGGGAGAGGGGCCACACACTCCTTTACTTCTCCCAGTTGTTTCGAACCTGTGGTTTCTTTTGGGGCAATTCTCCGTCAATGGTAAACACAGCAAGCAGTCTCAGGCTGCTGCATTGAAATGCCTGTCTCTAAGCCACCCTGCCATCCGTCTCTGGTCTCTCCAAAGTGCTACTCATCACAGGCCATACTTTCTCTCTCCAGGCTCTCCTATTGATATTCCTCAGAGTCCTAGACCACGACCCTCTCTGTGCAGCACTATGAGGCTGTTACCAGCTGGCAAAGGCCACGCCCCACAGGAGGCAGTTTATCAGCTGTGGACAAACTAAAGCGAAAACTGGAAGCCCACACTTGAGATGAAAACAAAAACATATTTACATAACATAACTGAGTTTTTAAAGAAACCAAAATCTCAATTGCAATCTGTCTATCTTTATATATTTTATATTTTAAAAATTTTATTTTATGTAAATGAGAATTTTGCATACATATATGTATATCTTCCACATTTGTGTCTGGTGCTCATGGTTGTTAGAGAGCATCAGATACCTTGTAACTGGAATTGTGGATAGTTGTGAGCTGCTGTATGATGCTGGGAATTAAACCTTGGTCCTCTGAAAGAGTAACAATTGCCATTAACCTCTTCGATACCATTTCAGCTCCACAAATACCTTTAGGAAAGATATTATTTTTATTCATAATTTCCATGGAGTATATGTGGAGGTCAGAGGACAAGACTATGGAGTAGAGTAGGTTCTGTCTTTTCAGCTTTGTGTGAGTCCCAGGGATAGAACTTGAGTCATCAGGCTTTCAAGGCATTAACCTTTATTGGCTGAGTTAGCCTAGTGGCCCAGTGTTTTTTTTTAAAGGTTTCTGAGCTGGGTGGTGGTGGTGCATGCCATTAATCCCAGCACTTGGGAGGCAGAGGCAGGTGGATCTCTTAAGATTCTAGGTCAGCGTGGTCTACAGAGTGAGTTCCAGCAGAGCCAAGGCTACACAGAGAAACCTTGTCTTGAAAAAAAAAGAGAGAGAGAGAGAGAGAGAGGTGTGTATATGTGTTCGGAAAGGTCAGAAGAGGGAATCAAGAGACCTTGGAGCTAGTGTTATGTGGTTGAGAGCCACCTGATGTTGGTGCTTGGAATCAAACCTGATCCTCTGGAAGAACATGAAATGGTTTTAATTACAGAGCATTTCTTTCTTTTTTCTTTTTTTTTTTTTTGGTTTTTCGAGACAGGGTTTCTCTGGGTAGCGTTAATTGTCCTGGACTTGCTTTGTGGACCAGGCTGGCCTTGAAACTCACAGAGATCCACCTGCTTCTCCCTCCCCAAGTGCTGGGATTACAGGCTTGTGCTCCCGCACCCAGTTTTCTTTCTTTTCCTTAAGTAATTTAAAGGCCCTTTTTAAAGATAGCTGTCCTATGAATTACCTTTTGTACCTTGAATTCTATAGTTTCAATTTCAGATATTTAAAAAAGATGCATTGTTACATTCTAGCTCAAGTTGTTGATAGACACAATAAATAGACAATCTCATTCTCTAGTTGTATGGGGTGATTACAGAATTATTAGGAATTGGATTTGTAGATTTATTTCAGTCTGCAAATGTAAATTAGACGATAGGCTAGGGTCAGATAGAAGGGGAGGAGGTCCTCCCTTATCAGGGGACTACAGAAAGGGCATAGTGGGAGAAGAGGGAGGGTGGGTGGTACTGGAAGGAGACAAGGGAGGGGCCTGTAGCGGGAATACAAAGTGAATAAGTTGAAATAAATAAAATAAAATAATGTAAATTAGAATAACACCTATAAAGATCATACATTGAGTTTCTGTTGTATGCCTGGTACTTTTCCAGATATGTTCCTAAACACAATTATTTTAATCCTGACAAATCTTTATTGGTGCTGATAATACCTTAATTAAAAAACAATTTTTAAGGCTAGCACCTGGGAGGCAGAGGCAGGTGGATCTCTGAGTTCAAGGTCAGCCTGGTCTACAGAGTGAGTTTCAGGACAGCTGGGGCTAAATAGAGAAACCCTTTCTCAGAAAACAAAACCAAACCAAAAAGCAATTAAAAACTTTATACATTTACTTATTTACTTTATGGGGTGGGTGGAGGTTTTCTCTTCCCATCATGTGGTTCTGAGGGATCGAACTCATGTTGTCAGGCTTCATGGCAAGGGCCTTTACCTGCTGAGCCATGTTGCTGGCCGTAGTACTCTGATTTAATAGATGAAGTAACGTGTTCATAACAGAGTCTAGTTTGACTTGTAACTGACTTCAGAGGTTTTATTCTTTCAGCTTTGCCACACTCAAAATAATGAACTCAGTTAAAACAGTGCTAATTATTGTAATTATTGGCAATCCTTAGAAACAGAATTGGGCTTTTTTTTTTTTTTTTTTAATAGGATCTTGTTAGTCTGGCTTGGGACTTAATGATAGTCCCATCTCAGCATCCTGGGCTCTCAGATTACACACCTGTACTACCATGAAAAATAATACAGTTGCCCTGGTCAGTACAAGTGGCTATACAAAGAAAATAAAATAGGTGTGTTTTAGATAGTAGAATCATGTTAGGACTATTTCTTATTTTGTGATAGGGTCTCGCAGGCTAGCCTTGTTATGTAGCTGAGGTGATGGAGGGTGTGTGTATGTGTGTACTTTTATTTTAAAGATTTGTTTTTGCTTTATGTTTGTGTGCATTTTGTCTATGTGTATATCTGTGTACTATGTGTGTACAGTACATGAGGAGGCCAGAAGAGGGTGTTTGGATTTCCTGGAACTGAAGTTACAGACTTTTCTTAGCTGCCATATGGATGCTGGGAATTTAACCCAGGTCATCTGGAAGGATAGCCTATGTTCTTTCTAGCCTCCCCGCAACCCCCGTTTTTCTTTTCTTTTTTGTTTTTGAGACAAGATCTTTCTGTCCAGTATTCCTTGCTGTTCTGGAACTTGCTGTGTAGACCAGGCTGACCTTGAACTCACAAGAGATCTACCTGCCTCTGGCTCCTAAGTGCTGGAATTAAAGATGTGTGCTTTCATACCTAGCTGGCCTAACTTTTTGTTCTTATTTATCTAAAAGAGAAGTATTTAAAGCCAGGTACAGTGGCACATATCTGTGATGCCAGTACTCGAGGAGGCAGAGGCAGGTGGATTTCTCTCTCTGAGTTTGAGGCCAGCCTGGTTTACAGAGTGAGTCCAGGACAGCCAGGGCTACACAGAGAAACCCTGTCTAGAAAAAAAAAGAGAGAAAGAGAGAGAGAGATGTATTTAATTTCTGAGCCGTTGTTTAATGGTGTAGAGAATATGTACTCATACACAGTGCCTACAGAAAACTTTGTTCTCTTTCTCTATTATTGTAGTTTAAGATAAGAAAACATTTTAAAAGTTGAATATGACAAGTAAAGTTGACAGTATTTTTGATGCTTTTTGAGTTGGCAATGACGTTGAACATGTTTATTTTCTGATTTTAGACGGAGGACCCCAGTAAGTGTAGTCCTCGGTTCTGGGAGGAGCTCTTCCTCATGAAGGTAAGCGTGGGTGGCACGGTGGGGTTGTCTGCTAGGTAAGGCTGTCTTGTGCTCTTAAGTGCTGTGCTTGAAGTCTGCTCAGCCCTTCCTTTTCTCTGGCAGGTGAACTTAGAGTACCTGGAAGGCAAGCTGGAGTCTTTGGATGGTGAGGAGTTAATGAAGATCAAGGACAATATTAATTGTTTATTTCAACACTGTATCCAGGCTCTAGGAGAAGAGCATCCGATTCGAGTTGTCAATGCATTGCAGGTATAAGCTGGGAGACTGGGGAAGTCCTGTTTAACAGATGGAGTTACAGCTCATCTGTTAGAAGCTGAGGAACCTAGAATTGCCTTTAGGTGTCAGGTTTCGTTTGAGTTTCTTTTTAATTTTTAACAAAATAAAACATCTGTCATGTTATCCATTTTCCTGTTTTATTAATTTTTATTTTATTTTTAAAATTAATTTATTTTTATTTTATGTGCATTGGTGTTTTGCCTGCATGTTTGTCTGTGTGAGGGTGTCAGATCTTAGAGTTACAGACAGAAGGGGACCCTGAGTATCTTCCCCAATTACTTTGTACTTTGTTATTTTCATTTTTTTTAATTAAAAAAATTACTTAAGGGAGGTTGGAGAGATTGCTTAGCAATTAATAACACTTGTTGCTCTTGCATAGAACCTGGGTTCATTTACCTAACTCCAGCAGAGACTTCAACAGTCATTTCTGGCCTTCTTACATAGTGGTTTTAGAGACATACACGCAGGCAAAGCATCCATACACATAAACTAAAAAACAAATCTCTAAAAAATTTTTTTTATTGTGGAGACAGGTTTGGTGGTATATACCTTTTAATCTTAGCACCGGGGAGGCAGAGGCAGGTGCATTTCTGTGAGTTGGAGGTCAGCTTGATCTACATAAGGAGTTCCAGGCCAGCCACAGCTTTGTAGTGAGATCTGGTCTCAATGCAAACAAAAACAAAATAAAACCAAACCTGTATGTACTGTGTGTAATGTGTGGGGCGTGTGCACGCTGCAGTGTTCCTGTAGAGACTAGAGAACAGCTGTGTGACAGTGCCTCTTTGCTTCCCCTTGTACCTGGTTCCAGGGACTAAGGTCAGGTCAGCAGGCTTTAGGACAAGCACTTTCCCAGCTCCTCACTTTTTTTTTTTCTTCTCCAGAGGTGGAAGTGGTATATCTTTATTACTGTCTGCTCTATCCCCTGGAGTCAGGATCACTGGACCTAGAACTCACCATTTTTTAGCTAAGCAGGTGACCAGAAAGCCCCATCAATCCTCGTGCCTGTGTGTCTGTGCTGGCCTTTTTTTTTTTTTTTTAATCTATTTTATTTGGGTTCTTATACCTTTCACTTTACCCCAGTCCCTTTCAACACCCCAACACCAGTTAGGAGATATAGAAGGCTGATGGGGAAGAGGGGCCGTTGAGATATTTTTATATTATTTTTGCTGATTAGGGGCGTTGAGTTCCTTGGGGTAAGTCCAATCTTCACCTCCTCAGGATATCTCCAATTTCTTCTTCTTGTCTCTTTTCTCATGACCACTTGACAAACCAGCAGCAGCAGGAGGAGGAAGAGCCATACTCCCTCTCATGGGGCTCTGGTCTTTTTATGCCCTCACTAGAGTCCTCAGAATTAAACTATCTTCAGCTGGCAGAATCACACCACTGCCAGAGCATGCTCAAGGCATAGTCTGCTGCTGTGGACAGTCTCAGGCAGCCGCATATCTCGCACATGTTAAAACAAAACAAGTTTACATAATAGAACTGCGCTTTTAAAGACACTAAAAGTCTCAGCACATGTGTGTGTGTGTTCATTCATACATGGGCACCTGTAGGGTCAGAGAACAACTTGTAGGAGTTGGTTCTTTTGTCAGATTCGGTAGCAAGTACCTTTACCTTCTGGGCTACCTCTCTGACCTTCACCTTGAATTTCTGATTCTTCTGCCTCCATTTCCCCAGTACTGGGATTACAGGTGTGCTGCTGTTTACTTATTGTTATTATTATTTTCAAGACAGGGCTTCTCTGTGTAACCTTGGCCATCCTGGATTCACTTTGTAGACCAGGCTGACCTCAAACCACACAAATCAGCCTGCCTCTGCCTCCCTGAGTGCTTGGATTACAGGGTGCACCACCATGCCTGGCTATGCTGCTGTTTCTTAATTTTTGGATTTCTCATATGTTAACACTTAGGCTGTTTTTAAACTCAGATTTGTCAAGATGTAGTTGCATTAAGAGGCTATATAGTCAGTGTACTCCTATTTTTGAGACTTTCTGTATAGAAAGAATTCTTTGTTTCATTTCTGCAGACCTTGTGTGCACTTATTCGTGGCGTCCACCAGAAGAATAAATCTACATCTGGATTTGACATTATCAACATGCTCATGGGCTTCGACAAAGCGGAGCTGTGCATGAAGGTGAGGCATAAGATGTGCATGTGGCTGTGAAGAGCTCTTTGACAGCTGTTTGTGAACACAACCTGCAGGAAGACGTCCTACAAGATTTATATTCAGATTTTTCGGTTTTCTTTTTTTGAGGTAGGGTCTTTACAAAGCCCTGGCTGTTCCTGAACTTACTATGTAGACCAGCCTGGTTCAAACTCAAGAAGCCAACCTACCTCTGCCTCTGCCTCCTGCGAGCTGGGTTTAAAGGTGTGAACCATCATGCCCAGCTTTATATGATATTTGTGAGCTCAGATAAACTATGAAAAGTTATAAGATCAGCTATTTCATGGTGCTGGTAATGAGTCCATGGTATTCTGCTTGGAAGGCAAGTTCTCTGCTGCCCAGAATTCTTGTTTTCTTTTGGATATTTGATGCAGGGTCTTATGTAGCTGAAGCTGGCTTCAGACTTACTTTACAGACAATGGAACTTTTCTAAAAATAATTTTTTTCTATTTTTTTAGGTTTATTTATTTTATGTGTGTGAGTGTTTTGCCTGTGTGTGAGTCAGTGTACCTTATGCATGCTTGGTGCCTAAGAGGTATTGGAGTCTTTGGAATCGGAGTTATGAATTGTTTCGTGTCTAATGGTGGGTGTTGGGAACCGATCATGGATTCTCTGCAAAAGCAGTAAATGTTTTTAAACACAAAGCCATGTTTTCAGGCTCTCTCAAGTTAAAAGAAGAAAGGTGAAGTTTAATTTAAAGAAACGTAATCAGGGACAACTGCACAACTCTTGAAAAAGTGTCTGAGAATTGCTTACTAGAGGAATGAAAAAAGTAGAAGTGCCACTGAGCTTAAGAAGTTGTGAGTAACTTACAGATGGGTAATCTTGTAGCCACTGGAAAAAATCATTGTGTTCATGCATATATAGTGTTTGTGAGCACACACACACCATGGTGCACACGTGCAGGTCAGAGTCTGACTCAGCTCATTAGGCCCTCATGGCAAGCAACTTTACCTGCTGAGCCATCTTGCTGACCTTCCGCAGGTCACTTATCACCTATAAAAATGGATGTAAGCGTCTTTCTTTGAATGTCTTGTACATTTGAAGAGACAATTATACAAAGTCTCCAATTTTCTACACAGAATAAGTTGTTTCAGCCAACTCTTAATGGGACAACTGAGAAGACGCTGTCTGGGCAAAGAACATTGGAGCATACTGTTTTCTGATTTCTGTATTTTTTCCTCAGTTTCTATAGTAGGCCAGCTTCCTCTACGTTTCCAAGTGTCATATTAAATGTTTGTCACAAGTATACAGTCTGCACTGAAGTTCTTGACCATTCCTCTTATTCACATCAGTTTGTTCACTCAGGCTGAGCCTGAGGAGACCCCAGCGCTTCTCTTGGTGTTAGCAGTTTGCTGTTGACCTTTGTCATCTGCCATGTTTCAGACTTTGTTCCCTTTCTTGCCGCTTGAGAAAACAGAATATTAAAGTCTTGATTTTTTTCTTTCCATCGTCCAGCTGTTGGGATTACAGGTGTACAGCACCATGCCTACACCAGTTTTTCTTTTTGAGATAGGTCTGGTTATGTTGCCTAGGCTGCTCTTGAACCTGTGGGTTCAAATAATTCTTCTGCTTCAGCCTCTTGAGTAGGCAAGGGCTATTGTCACATGTCACCATGCTTGGCTTGAATTAAAACATAAAAAAGAAATATCATTTATTTATTTATTTATTTATTTATTTATTTATTTAATGTATATGAGTGCTTGCTCTGTTTGCATGTATGTTTACATGACAGAAGAGGGCATCAGATCCTATTGTAGATGGTTGTGAGCCACCATGTTCTTGCTGGGAATTGAACTGTGAACCTTTGGAAGAGCAGCCAATGTTCTTAACTGCTGAGCCATCTTTTCAACTCTTTGAATTGAATTAATTAATTAATTTATTTATTTATTTGCACACTTGTACGTATATGGAATAGTTCAGAAGTTGGTTCTCTTCTTCCACCATGTGAGTCTTGGGGATTGTTACTGCCTTTCTTTATTTGTTATCCTTTGGATTTTTTAAAATTAGATTTATTCATTATGCTATGTGTGAGTGTTTTGCCTGCCTGTGTGTATGATTGATGTCCTTGGAAGTCAGAGAAAGTGGATCTGGAGTTAGGGATGTTTGTTAACCATCATGTGAGTTCTGGAGTCCCAACCTGGGTCCTCTGTAAGAGCAGCCAGTGCTGCTAACTGCTGAGCCATTTCTTTAGCCCTATGCCCTTTGATTTTTGTTTGTTTGTTTTTAGAAACAGATGTTGACTAGGCTGGCCTTTAGTTCACAGAGATCTATCTGTTTCTGCCTCCCATGTGCTGGGATTAAAGGTGTGTGCCACAACCACCTGGCTTGAATTTTTTTTTTTTTTTTCAGACAGGGTTTCTCTGTGTAGCCCTGTTTATCCTGGAACTTGCTCTGTAGATCAGGCTGGCCTTGAACTCACAGATCCCCCTGCCTCTGCCTCCGAAGTGCTGTGATTAAAGGCATGTGCCACCACACCTGGCAGGCTTGAATTTTTATATCTACTGTTTGAAACTTTTTTTTTTTAATTCTGCTTCTCCTTCTCTTCCCTGCGTCCATCCCACATTGGGGATTGAACCTAATGTTTCATGCATGGTGCATGATAGATAAGGCTTTAACACCAAGACACTATTATTTATTATTTATTTATTATCTATTTTTATTTGTTAACACTTTAATGATTCATATATTGTATAATTGATTCATAAATTGAATAAATATCACCACCATTAATTAAAAAAAAAACAGTTTTAATTGCCCCCCAAAGAAAAATTATGATCATCCTGAGTGCTGGGATTATAGACATATGCTGGATTTATATTTAGGATTGAACCCAGGGCCTTGTAAAAGCCAGACAAGCATTCTGTCAACAAGCACTCTTCCAGCCCCTCCTTAAGTACGATGAGCAGTCTACAGTCTATCTGGTGTCCCTTTCCTCCTCAAAAAAGTGTGTGTGTGTGTGTGTGTGTGTGTGAGAGAGAGAGAGACAGAGAGACAGAGAGACAGAGAGGGGGAGGGACATATATGTGTATGTGTTTGGGTCGGGGTGCATGTAGAGGCCAAAGATCAACATTGAGTGTGTTCTATTGAATTCCCCCTTATTTTTTTGAGACAAGGCTTTTCACTGAGCCTTGAAGCTTGTCAGTTTGGCTAGATTAGCTGGTTCACAGGATCTTCCTGTTTTGCCTACCTAGTGCCGGGATTACAGGTGTGTACCGCTGTGCTAAGCCTGTATTTTTCTAGTGTGTGCTTGTGTGTGTCTTGAGGCTAGGGGTCAATATTAGGTATCTTGTTATTACTTTTTTTAATAAAAAAACTCCTTTGTTACATTTATTTATTTGTGTGTGTGCATAGGCATGCCATGTGGAATGTGTGTAGGTCAGACTTGAAGCTGCTTTCTTTTGTCTTTCCCTTTAAAGTCTGTTGAAAGTAGGTTTCCAGGTCTTACCCCGAAAGCAAAGGGCAGATACTCAGATGCTCAGTTTAACTGAAGCATCTTCTTTTCATTTCTTTTGAGACAGGGTCTTCATATTTTGTAGTCTTGGTTGTCCTAAAACTCACTAAGTCCATATGTATTTTAGACAGAGCTCCTTCTGCCTGTGCCTCACAGTGCTGTGATTAAAGGAGTATATTACCACATTCATATTAAACATCTTTTTTCTTTTTTTCCTTTTGAGACAGGGTTTCTTTGTGTAGCCTTGGCTGTCTTGGACTCACTTTGTAGACCATGCTGGCCTTGAACTCACAGTGACCTGGCTGCCTCTGCTTCCCTGAGTGCTGGGATCAAAGGCATGTGCCACCACACCTGGCTAAAAATTCTTACTTTGAATCTTCATTTTGAAATTTGAACATACTGAATCCTTAGTTATGTGCTTTTAAAAAAAGATGTATTTATTTCTTTTATATGTATGAGGGTTTTTTTTGTTGCCTGCATGCACGTATGCACACCATGCACATACATACCAGTTGCTCTCAGGGCCAGAAGAGGGTGCTGCATCCTGGAACTGGAGTTAGATCTAGCATCCACCATGTGGGTGCTGGGAACCAAAAAACCCAGGTTTTCTATAAGAGCAAGTGCACTTAATCACTGAGCTATTTCTCTAGCCTTGAATTCTTTTCTCTTATTTAATGTAGAATATTTTTTCTTCCTTTCTCTATCATAGTATGAAGGTTTTTATCTTTTGATTAGCTTATGTCTAAAAGATATTTTTTTAGTGCAAGCATCAAATTCCCATCACATTGTCAACCATAGTTGATCCTAATAAACCCAGCTAGCTTTGTTGGATTGCTCAGATGGCCATTGATGCTCAATAGTGAATTGATAATTGTGTCTGTCACTTGTTCAGTGTGCCTGCATGTTGCACTTTCATTAACAAGTAATGAATTTTATGTAACCATTTATTAAACCATTAAGTTTCTCTTTTTAAAATTACTTCATTGTTCTGAACTTAAAGTTTATGTGTGTATAAAGCTTTAAGCATTCATGCAGTACAAGAGTGAATTCTTTTGAATTCTTTATTGTTCTCTGCAGTTGTGCGTAACACTTCCCCCAAGTAGCTAGACTTTGAAGTTTTTCTTTGATTTTGCAAGGCCTAGACTAGGGAAATGTTATGGCTGATTCCCTACAATTCACTTGATCCTGCGTAACATAACATGCAGGGGGTGAAGAAGGGATGTAGATGTGTTACTTGATGTGCTAATGCTTCATGGTTCTTTTTCCCAGAACTTGATGGAGAGTTTGGATTCATTACTTTGTGCGGAAGGTTCTGAAAGCTTGAAGAGTTTATGTCTGAAACTTCTTCTTTGCTTAGTGACCGTAAGTGACTACCTATATGTTTGTCAGAGGTATTAATTACAGCAGAATCAAGTCTAGGTGAATATTTCCTCCCAAAGGTAAAAGAGAAATTCTCTATTGTGGTTTATCATTCCCTTTTGTCTGAATGTATAGAAGAAAGTTAGTTGTATGGAGTTTTGCTTTTTCTGAATTAATCTTTGGTACATCTGCTGGCATTTTAGGTATATTATCTATATAGATACATATACTTATATATAATATATATTTATATCTATACACATATATTTATATATAATATATATCTATATAGATATCTGTATGATATTTATCACTTTATTATCATATATATATTTTACTTTATTTTTCTTAAAATTTTTAATAATTACTTTTGTGTGTCCCTTTCCCACACATACATACATATAGTCATGTTGACCACAACTTTCAGGAGTTAGTTCTTTCTTCCACAATATGGATCCTGGGATGGAACTCAGGTTATCAGGCTTGGTGGCAAGTACCTTAACCTGCTGAGCCATCTCCCTAGTTGATTCATATCATGTTAGAAGGTCTATTCTAGGAGAACTACCATCTTTTGGATTGTCTGATTTTTTTTTTTTTTCTTTTCATTGGTTGAAAATGATTTATGGTGTTCTGATTCTTGGGATATCTTTGCCTGCTCTTTGCTTTAACA
The DNA here is from genome assembly GCF_907164565.1 of Psammomys obesus. NCBI lineage: Eukaryota > Metazoa > Chordata > Mammalia > Rodentia > Muridae > Psammomys > Psammomys obesus. The sequence continues at coordinate 5,809,507 of NW_026596125.1, read as the reverse complement.
TTTCTGTTTCACTGAGATGCTAGGGTAGGAGATACACATGGGATAATGGGTGCCTTGCAGGCCATAAACAGCTTTCATTGCATTCAGGTTACAGACAACATCAGTCAGAACACTATCCTGGAGTACGTAATGATCAACAGTATATTTGAAGCAATTTTACAGGTAGGTCAACTTCCTGATGATTTTGCACTTAAAATGTTCTACCTTCCCAGGAACCAGGACTTAACACTTAGGAGTTATACACTGCCTCTTGTTACAGATATTGTCCCATCCCCCAAGTCGTAGAGAGCATGGTTATGATGCTGTTGTCCTCTTGGCTTTGCTGGTAAACTACAGAAAATATGAGGTAGGTGGGCCCCTACTGTACAGTTGCTTTTTTCCATAATTTTGCTGGACACAGCCATTTCTAAAAGATTGTTTAATGCAGGAGACAGGTTCTTGGTAAACAGTATTTTTCTTCTCTTAAGAAAAGTTTTAGGGAGGGGGCTACAGCTGGGATACAAAGTAAATAAACTGTAATTAATATAAAAAATAAAAATTAAAAAAAAGAAAAGTTTTATTTTTATTTTATGTGTGCTAGTATTTTGCCTGCATGTATGTCTGCACTATGTATGTGCCTGGTGCTCATGAAGGCCAGAAGAGGGCATCAGAGCCCTTTGAGCTAGAGTTGTAGATAGCTGTGAGCTGCCACCTGGCTGCTGGCATTGAATCCACATCTTCTGGAAGAGCAGTCAGTGTTCCTAACTGCTGAGCCATCTCTCTATCTCTATCTCTTCCCCGCTTCCCCCCCCCCACCTGCCCTTTGTTTTGAGATTAGGGTCTCAAGTAGCTCAGACTGGCCTCATTTACTTTGTAGCAAGGATGACTTGACTTCTGACCCTTCTGTCTCTACCCCCTGAGTGTTGGCATTATGTACCACCATGTCTGGCTTTAACCTAGGAAATTTTGTTTGTTTTTTGTTTTTGAGACAGTCTTACTACATATCCCTGGCTATCTTGGAACTCATATAGACCTTCCTGTCTCTCCTGTGTATTAGGATTAAAGCAATTGCTGTCATGCCCAGCTCCCTAGGAACTTTTTAAAAATTAAAAAAAAAAGGGGGGGGTTTGGATTTCCTCTGGTTATCTCACACTGATTCAGAATTTGTGGTAGAGGGACTGGCCATTTACTTTTTAAAAGATCCTCAGTACTGATCTAGGTATGGTTGCTTAAGCTTGTACTCACTGTTCCTAACAAGCTGAGACCTGGAGTTACCTGGTAGTTTTGGTTGAGTTGTCAGGCATGACATGGTGCTGAGAACTGAACCTGTGTCCTCTTAAGAGGCTTTTAATTATTAAGCCATTTCCCTAGCATGCATGCATGCATCTATCTATCTATCTATCTATCTATCTATCTATCTATCTATCTATCTATC
>NW_026596125.1:5801720-5808083 GCF_907164565.1 Psammomys obesus | reverse complement strand
ATCTATCTATCTATCTATCTATCTATCTATCTATCTATCTATCTATCATCTCCACTTGACATGTGAAAGATGTGCTTTGAAACTTGATTAAAGATGAGGTCTATGTGGGATTACCTTTTCAGCTTCAGTTTCAGCTTAATAATGAGTTTTCTTGGTAGCCATAAAAATCACCATTCTGAGCACTCGCCTTCCTTGTGCTGGAATTGGTACTTGAGCCTTAGAACTTTCCTCACATCCTGTGGATAGGATGTTTTTAAGGTGAGCAGGACACTGGCTCTCGTACCACTTTTAGGAAGTAGCCATATCTTTAATGAGTCTAAATATGTGCCCAGCTGAGACTAGGTCTGGAAAACTCAAGTAATCTTCCAGTGCTGCAAGTGATGGGGCAATCATGAAATCCCAGTGTCCTGACCAGATTGCTGCCTGGGTAATAGCATCCTTTCTGCAGTACCCCTGCAGTGTTATTTGCGTATCAGAGCTCCATAAATGGCCTCGCTGGCTGTTAAGCAGCTGCCACTTCCCACCCCTGAGGTGGCTTTGTTTTCCGGGTGGGTAAATCAGTCCTTGTGTGTAGTTTTGAAATGGTTAGGGAGCCTTTGGGAGGAGAGTGTAAGTTAGCAGCTTACAAGTACGTGTCTTAAGGGAAAGAAGCTTGTATTTCTCCCAAAGGATAGCTATCCCTGTGGACTCAGTCGGATAAGACAGATTGAGTTTTCAGCATATTCACTTTTTAGAAGCAAGAAAGAAGAAAAAAATAGGAGATGTAGAGGAACATAAACACGAACTAATTCATCCGAGAGGAAAGTGCAGGTAGAACAGAACTGACATTTGTGTGTGTATGCGTACGTGCACACAAGTGCACTTGACAAACGCCTGGGTGAGCTGAGAGATCCCCTGGGAGTCAGCAGGCAGGCGGTTCGGGCTTGGGTACTGGGGGCATCGCCATGAAAGAGGCTCACAGAAGCCTTTCTGTTATCACTTTCTTAATTAGCCAGCAGGCTTTTTAAACTTGGTCATACTTACCTTCTCTTTTCTGTTGTTTAATAGTCTGTGAATCCTTACATTGTGAAGCTGTCTATTGTGGATGATGAGGCTACGCTGAATGTGAGTATTGGATTCTGGATAGTTTAGTATTGTCTTCCTTGCATTTGCATGCAGAGTCCTTATTTTCAATGGACATTAAGAAGAGAGAAGCTGGGTCAGTGGTGTTAGCAATGGAAACTGGTAGAAAAGGGCAGGTTAAGGTCATCCTGTGGTACTTGGTGTGACCCTGTTTCAAAAGAAAAGAAAAAGGGCTGGGATTTAACTTCCAGTACTACAACAAATAAGTAAGAAATGAATGCCAGAAAGCAAGTGCTTTATCATGAGTTTGGATTTTGTTTTTCGAGACAGTCTTTGTAGCCCAAGCTGGCCTTAGAGTTCTGGTCCTCCTGCTCCAGCCTCTTCAGTACAGGATTACAGTGTGGGCCACGTACAACCATGTGTGTTGCCTGGTGCCTGAAAAGACCGGGAGAAGGTAACCGGGTTCCCTAGAACTGGAGTTACAGATGGTTGTGAGCATCCATATGGGTGCTGGGAACTAAACCTGGGGGTTTCTCGAGAGTAGCAAGGATTTTTTACCACTATGCCATGTCTCCAGCCCTGAAATTCTTCCTTAAAGAACTAGCTTGATACAATTTATAGCCATACTTGAGGAGGTTGAAACATGAAGAGTGATATATATCTGTTATATGTGTCCCTAAAATTCTGCAAAATAACATCTGCTTTCTGGATTTAAGGAAAAAGGTGACCAGGTATTTGACTTTACTTCCTTTTCTTCTATCTTTTAAAATTTCTTTTAATTTCCCTTGGAAAAAACTATGTGTGTGACTTACCCTTTTAACCATAATCCTCATCTTTGTGACCTTAAAGATCTTTATGATATGCTTTACAGATTCTGGAGAAAACTGTTCTGTCATTGTAATATTTATTTCATGCTGTTTTCCTTACATTTTAAAAATTATGCTGGGCATGGTGCCACACACCTTTAATCCCAGTATTTGGAAGGCAGAGGCAGGCAGATCTCTGTGAGTTCATAGCCAGCCTGGTCTACAAAGCGAGTTTTAGGACAGCCATGGCTAGTTTTGTAGTGAGACACTGTCTCAAAAAATTTTTTTATTACATTTTATTTAGTGTATATGTATGTATATATATATGACACAATACATCATATATATGACATATTTGTCACATTTGACATGTATGATGTATGTGTCTGTATACACACGCACACACGTGTCAAAGGATAACTTGTAGGAGTCTGTTTTCTTCATTCACTCCATGTGTCCTCAGGCTTGGCAGCAATAGTCTTTATTTTCTGAGATGTTTCACCAACCCCTTTCCTGTTTTCTTGTGGCCTGAGAGTGGCTTTCCTATACTCATTTTCATTTAATCCAAGACTCACTATCACTTTTGTTGTGGCTGTTTGAGATCTGTGTGAGTTCTTTTTGTTTGAATCTTCTCATAGTATGTAGGAACATTAAGCAAAATAATTATACAAACAGTCTTTCCAAAGAGGATGCTGCCCCACCTCCCTTGGTTTAGGGTTTTTGTTATTTTGATGAAATAAACAAAATTCTACTAAGAATTTCTGTCCTTAATGTCAGCTTTCAGGCAGAACGTCTTGGGTATAGAGTCTAGGACTTTAATGTTTTCCATGACTGAGCTATAGCAATGTGACCGATACCTAAAGGCTCCTTGCTTATTTCAGCTATATTGTATCTTCTCTTCCAGGGCATGGGGCTTGTAATCACTCAGGCTTTATCTGAGTACAACAGGTAAGTCTACTTTTTCAGAGGGAAAGGCTAATTTTCACTTGAACTGGGTGAGTAGGGAAGAGGTTTGTTAGAATTCTTAGGTAAAAAAATTCCTAACCTATCTGACTTGTTCCAGTTTGATGGTATCCAAAGGACTTCTTTATAACACCAGGGAAAAGCAGCCATCAAGTTAGTGACTACGTTTAGTTTTTGTTAGGAACCTCCTTTTTCAGCCTTTGTTATTTTGTTATAGAGAGTATTTCTCTGGCTTTATAAGATACAAAGCAGATTTCCCCCTTTACCTAGTGTGTCATGTAAATATCATTTTCTATATAAGAAAGCTCATGGGGCATCACTTAAATTTTTTTGGTTTGGTTTGGTTTGGTTTGGTTTTGGTGTTTGGTTTTGGATTTTTGAGAAAGGGTTTCTCTGTGTAACCCTGGCTGTCCTGGAGCTTACTATGTAGATTAGGCTGGTCTCGAACCCAGAGATTTCCTGCCTTTACCTTCTAAATTCAGGCATTAAAGGCATGTGCCACCACTGCCTGGCTAAAAATTCTTTCTCTCTTAAATGATTATTTATTCTTATTTTATGTGCATTGGTATTTTGTCTGCATGTATATGTGTATGAGGGTGCCAGATCCATTAGAACTGGAGTTACAGGCAGTTGTGAGCTGCCATGTGGGTGCTGGGAAGTGAACTCGGTGCTCTTAATAACTGAGCCATATCTCCAGCCCCCTCCCTTCCCAGTTCTTCGAAGAATAAGAAGAGAAAGTGTATTGTGTCAGGTCTCATTTGACAGATGTGCATATGTTTCCTCCCTATCTCCTTCCCTTCCCTGGGAGTTGAACCCGGGGCCTTATGCAAGCTAAGAACAACCTCTGTTACTAAACTATACTGATGAACCAAATATTTATTTTTTATTAGTGACTCAACTTCCCAGAGTCCTTGTTTAGTCTCAGGGATCTTTTAAGTTGATGCTTGCTTTCTTCATTCCATGGATAGGTAAGGATTTGGTGTTCCATGAATGGAAACTAGAAATATCTGTAATCCCACTAAAAGGGCCAGTGTAGTAGATAATTTATATTTTGGAGGGCTTTTCTAATCACTCATTCTTGCTTATAAATAAATGACACAGAGACATATTAGACTTATTAATAAACATTAGGCTCCAAAACTGAGCAGATACACATTTTTAGTAATCTTCTATGCTTGTCTTACTATTTCTCAGCTCTATGTGCCCCAGGTTACTATCCTATTGGTCCTGTATGGGCTGTTTCTGTTCCATCAGGCCATGAACTTTCTCTCCATCTTCCTCTTTCTTCTCCTCTCTAATTTTTTCTTTCTTGTGGTCCCTACCTGAGATCTCAAGACTGGTAACGGAAGTTCTATCTACCTGTATCCTCTGCCCAGAGCTGGTTGTCCAGTTTTTTAATTAATCAATCAGAGATAATTGGTTAATACACAACATTGTTTACGCAACATTGATCAGTAACATGACAATACCCTCCTCTGGACTGCAACCAGATCTTAGGGCCCAGAATTCAGCACAGAGCACCAGACCGGCCCTACCAGGACAGCCGGGATCTTTCTTGCTTCTGATCAGACTTTCCTCACATACACTTGGGTTTTAAAGCTTGTCCCATCTCCACAAATGTTTTAGCTCTTCAACTTCTTCCTCCTTCAAACACAAACAAGGTTTTCACTGTCACAGCCTGAAAGAATTTTCACTGCCACACTTTTCAAGTAATCATGTGTTTGGGAAATAACTGGATCAGCCATATGCTAGAGAGCTTCACACTTGCGCAGCTTGCTTTCCAAGGCTCTCCTAAAGTAGCCCAGCATTTGGTACACAGCACCTCAAGAGCAGATGGGTGCCGCTCAGCTTGCGGGGGAGCTGCCGTGGCTAGAGCGTCACCATGCTTTACTTTTCTGGAGCCAGACATTCTAAGAGTACTCTGCCCTGATTCCCTAGAATGTCAGGGTTGAATATATACTTGGTTAAAAAAAACCCTGAAGTTTAATTTAGTTATCTTTTTAGGCAGTATAAAGACAAGGAAGAAGAACACCAGAGTGGTTTTTTTTCTGCTTTAACAAATATGGTAAGTTCTGCTTGTGTTTTTCCCCTCCTGTTGAGAAGTACAGGAAGCCTTCAGGGGTGGGCAGATCTGGGCTCAGGAGTTCAGGTATCTTTGTGGTAATGCTGTAAGGAGCAGAGAACAGATTATATTTTATTTGGAACTGTATTTCCTTGATTTATTTACTTATTTAATTTATTTACTTTTTGGAGCTAGAATGTCAGTCTGTAGCTGAGGCTGGCTTGGAACTCATGATAATCCTGCCCTAACCTTTCAAATACTGAGGTTACAATTGTGGGCTACCATACCCTCACTAGAACCATAGCCTTTTTAGTAAGTTCCAAAACCAGGTTAAATAGGGTAGAGCGGTGCTTTGATTTTTCTGGGACTGATAATTTTTTTCCAGATTAATTGGGCTTAGTGGTCCCTTAATCCCATCATTGGGAAGGCTGAGGCAGAAAAAAAAAATATGAGTTTACTGATAGCCTGGTTACATAAAGAAACCTGGTTTCAAAGAAAGAAAGAAGCTGGCATGATGGTGTACAACTTTAATTCCAAAACTTGGGAGGCAGAGGCACGAAGACTCCGTGAGTTCCAGGCCAACCAGGGCTACTCAATGAGACCCTGTTTCAAAACAATAAAACCAAAACGAAAGGAAGGAAGGAAGGAAGGGTACACATTAAGGGTAGACTATTGCTGAGGCAGGCAGATCTCTATGAATTTGAGGCCAGCCTGATGAATACAGTGAGTTCTAGGCCAGTCAGAGCCATGTAGAGAGACTCTGTCTCAAATAAACAAAACAAAAACAAAACCCAACAATAACAAAAGAAATCTTTTGCAGTCCCAGCTATTTAGTCAGATGAGGATTACTTGAGCCTACCTATTCAAGACTAACTTGAGCAACATAGTCAAGACTCCATTTCGAGATTGAGTTGGCTCTGTTGACACTATAGAACAGAATAGGAGGGTATAGATGAGTCCTCCCTAGTGGTCTTCTGTGGCCATGTGATCCCTCATAGCTTGATGAGGCATTCCATTACCGTGTTCTCTTTATATGTTGCTGAGGATTGAACCTGAGCTTTGGGACTGCTAGGCAAGCTCTGAACCTACGGGCTATGTCCCCAGCCAAAGAGATTAATCTTTGAGAAAGAAATCTAGAATGGGACAAATACCTGTAATCCCAGCAGTTGAAAGGAAGAAAAGGATCAGTGATTCAAGACCACCCTGAGTCCCTGTCTCAAAAGTACAAAAAAAGAGGGCTACAGAGATGGCTCAGCAGCTCAGAGCAGTGGCTGCTCTTGCAGAGAACCCAGGTTCAGTCCCCAGCACCCACATATTGCTTCATAACTGTCTGTTAACAACCATCCAGTACTCTTATTTTGGCCTCAGTGAGCACTGCACACATGTGGCACACAGACATACACAGAGGCAAACACTTATACACATAAAATAAAATAAAATAAAATAAAATAAAATAAAATAAAATAAAAT
>NW_026596125.1:5796873-5801710 GCF_907164565.1 Psammomys obesus | reverse complement strand
ATAAAATAAAATAAAATAAAATAAAATAAAATAAAATAAAATAAAATAAAATATATTTTTTTGAGACAAGGTTTTTCTGTGTAGCGCTGGCTGTCCTAGAATTCACTCTGTAGACCAGGCTGGCCTCAAACTCACAGATCAGCTGCCTCTGCTTCCTGAGTGCAGGGACAAAAGGTGTGTAAAACCACTGTCTGGCAATAAAATAAATTTTCAAAAAGATAATTTTTTAAAAAGAAGTATAAAAAGGAAAAAGGGAGGAGGAATAAATAAATCTAGTGGATGCTAAAATGCAGGGAAATTTGGAACCCACCTTGGGGGCTTTAGTGTCCAAGTGCCCTAGAGATGAGACAGTTTCTTGAGTTTATTACAGAAAACAACTGTTCCTCCCACTGGGGCAGTTTTTCTCCTGGTTCCTTTTCATACTTACCCTTTTTCGTCTTAGAGCCTAATTTTAAAAGAATCTTCTTAAAAATGCTTTAACTCTGAGACGTAAATCACTGAAGTGTCTCAGAGGCTATGGAAGCAGAAATTTTGTACTGATATTTGATTATATGAATTAGATATAATTACATTGTTCTCAGACATCTTCAAGTTTTTTTTTTTTTTTTAAAGTAGGTATCATGAGAATTTTAGTTTCTTTAAAAACTGTTGTGTTACATGAATGTTTCTGTTTTAATCCCAGGTGTGGGATATGGGGCTGCTTCAGATTGTCCATAGCTGTTACTGTGATGGTCTTGTGCTCTAGGAGGGGTGTGATGTTGCCACTGCAGATAGTTTAATTCTAGGGACTCTGGAGAGGGCCTTGGTGGCTGCTGCTCTTCCTGCTGCTGCATTTGCTATTGTTGGTTTGCTGGATTGCTGGATATTCTGACGACAGAGATTGGACTTGCCCCTAGGAACTCTGATCAACAAAAAGTAGTCTGAAAAGGTCTTTGCTCCCCTTTCCCTCTAACCTTCTTTCTCAACCACCTAGTGTTGGGTGGTTGGAAGGAATTCGGGTGGAGAAGGGTGGTAGATATAAGAACCCAATAAAATAGCTAAAAAAGTATGCCTACAATAGGCCTAGTCTCATGAAGTCCAAGCTGGCCTTGAACTTGTTACATAGCTGAGGATGACCTTGAACTGATCCTTCCTCTGCTTTTCAAGTGCTTAATTTGCTGGTGTGCACTGCCACATCTGAGTGTTGAAATCATATGAGCTAAAGACAGCTTGTGCCAGTTATTTATCTGCCTTTCCTGTAAGCTAAAATTCTGTGATATGAAAGGAGAACAGGTTTTCCATAAATTGTTCCAGCTGATTGATATCAGCCTACTTTCTCTGAGGTTTAAAAAATTATTTTCTTTTCTTTTGAGACAGTAGCTCAGGTAGGCCTCCATTCCCTATGTAGCCCAGACTGACCTTGAACTTCGGAGTTTGGAATTATAGTTGTGAGGTATCAGGACAAGCTTGAAATTCTTTGTTAGTTTCTGGCTACAAATTAGCAGCTGTTAGGAAACATAGCGATTAGCATATTTAGGTTAACGCCTACCTTGACATTATTATTAAAGACATTGAAAGGCTAGATGATTTAATAGGAATCTAATTTTATTTATTATTTGTAAGTCTTTTACAGTTTTCAAAGTGGACTGATTTTGTGTGTGGCCGATGGGCCAGAGTTCCTTGTTCTTTGCTACTAGAGGCATTGTTTTTTTTTCTGAATTAAATTCTTGGGTACAGAGCCCCTCTGCTGTCTTCCTGTGTAAAATCTGTGGTTCCTCTTTTCTTCCACAGGTGGGCAGCATGTTCATAGCAGACGCCCATGAGAAAATCTCGGTACAGTAAGTACTTGGACTTTAGTGCAGGCTGACTTGCTGATAGATCAGAGGATATAACCTCTTGTCAAGCTTTTGCAGATTGAAACTTTTCTTTTTAATGATTTGTGAAGTGTTTGTTGGGTTTTAAGTAGCAATGGATTCTTAGAGATCCCTGCTTTAGAGGCTGGGGTTGGTAGAATTCTTGCTTAGTGTGCATGAAGCCCTCGGCTTGATCATCAACATTAAATAAAAGTGTGATGGGCATATGCCTGTTATCCCAGTCCTCCTGAGGTGGAGGTTGGAGGATCAGAAGTTTACCATCATCCTCTGCTACATAGTGAGCTTGAGGCCAATCTGGGCAACATGAGACCCTATGTGTAGTCCTGGCTGTCCTGGAACTCTCTGTATAGAACTTGCTGGCCTCAAACTTGTAGCAATCTTCCTGTCTCTGCCTCCTGAGTGTTAGGGTCACCATTACTAACTGTCTCTGGAATGAAATGACTAATGGCTGGGTATCTGCCTCTTACAGGTGGAGTTGGGTAGGGGTGGGAAGAACTGGTCCTAGGGTTTCAGGTTCTTAACCTTTGTGCATTTGCATCTGTCCAAAGGATAAATAGAGGGATTGACAATGAGGAGCTCTTAATTGTTATAATGTATTACATTCTCTACTCTTTAGGAACAAATCTGGTTTGTTCGCTTTTTCTTTAGAACCAATGAGGCCATTCTTCTGGCACTTTATGAAGCTGTCCATTTAAATCGAAACTTCATCACAGTATTGGCTCAGGTTGGTTATCTTAAACATCCCAATCCTGGCTGGACATGGTGGCTTGCACCCTTAATACTAGCACTGGGGAGAGAGAGAGGGCAGGTGGATCTCTGAGTTCCAGGCCAGCCAGGGAAGCAAAGTGAGACACACCCCTTCGCCAATCCCTTTCTCTTTCAAATTTCACATTATCTTTAGTTTTTGTGATGTTGTGGAATAAAATCCAGAACCTTGTACATATTTGGCAAATGCTTTTCTCATTCCAAATCTCTTTCCTCGAATTTTATACAGACTCATTCCATTAAAAAGCCTGTCTGGCTGTGCCTGTTTAAACTCTGTTTGGCATTAGTCAGTGGCTTGTACTTTGTGTTGTCCTTAGTGAATGTGTTCAGCTGGGCATGCAAAGTTAATGGTTGGACTGGTTTACTCACCCCCTGTGAAAGAGTTGAGATCACTGCATTTCACCTATCAGGATCTGCTGGAATTATTTGCTTTATGGAGTTAACGGAGTTTTCTCTTAGGCTGTCTTCTTTATAAATCTTTATGGAATTACAGTGTGATACTATAGGCCAAATCACTTATGCCATTATCTTATCAGTTTCCAGAGAACAAAAGTTAAAAAGCTTTCTAACCAGGATGTGTTGTGTATACACATTGAAACTAAGAAGACATAAGACACTTGCTCATATGCCTAAGGGCTATCTTCGGTAGTTGGCACGGGAAGGGACTAAAACATGCTAGCACTATCTTAACAGACTCAGGTGTCTTTATTTTAATGGCACACTGTTTAAAATACGTATGTAAGTTTCTTTCTTCATTCCTTCCCTATCTGACTTTATTTTAGTGGGACAGGATCTCACCGTGTAGGCCTGATTGGCTGGCTTTGAACTCAGAGATCCACCTGTCTCTGCCTCCAGAACTCTGGGATTAATAGCATATGCTACCATGCTGGTGTATGTGATTCTTTTAAAGTAATCCACTAGTAGAATTTTAACCAATTTAGGCTGTGTTTGAAAATAGTATGCTTTTTTTTTAGTGTGCTTCTGACTCTTACTAGTTTCATAAGATAATGTAAGAAAGTTTATCTACTATTCTCACCAAGTTTCTTGTCTATCAAATTCCATAAGTGACTTTAGAGGAAGTGAGAAAGAGAAAAGACTGGGAAAGGTATTGAAGAGGAAGGGGTTCTAAAACAAGCTACTTCTGAGCATCCTTCTTCCAGTTGATATGGCTGAGGGAACAAGGACACATGCTCAGCTGTGTTGTTCACACTAGATGTCTTTTCTTGCCTCTGCCTTCACACTTCACACTCTCTTACATGACTTTTTCCTTGCACTTACTTGTTTATTTGTGTGCATGTGTAGGGGGAATATAAAAGTGTGGCACATGTAGAGGTCAGAGGATAACTTATGGGAGTTGGTTTTGTTCTTCTACCATATGAGTAGAAGGATCAAACTCAGGTCATTAGCTTGTAAACATGTACCTTTACCCCCTGAGCCATCATGCTGGCCCACATGCTCTTGTTTTATTTTTATTTTTGTTTGTGTGTTTTTGTGGAACAAGAAGGCTGCCATTAGCACAGCTGTTTTTATGGTTCTTAGCATCCCCTTGATTTACCAACATCTATTCTATTTGTCAATTCTGTGGTCATGAAAATAATCCATACATCTGAATACTGTATTAATTATTATTATTATTATATTTTTATGGCTCTACAGAAAAATTTGTGTAATGGAACGGAAATTTCATAATGAAAATTAACCCACAGTGCTTCCTGTTAGAAGCTTAGCAGGCACCAGTAGTAATTGAGCATTCAAGGGTACTAAATGCAGGTCCTCAGTGAGCTGCCAGTCTCCTTGTGACCCTGAAGACCAGTAAACATGGTTAATAGAGAACTAGATGCTCTGTTTTCTTATCCATCTGTGCCCTCTTTCAGAGCCATCCAGAAATGGGGTTGGTGACAACTCCTGTCAGTCCTACTCCAACGACCCCAGTCACTCCACTTGGGACTACACCACCCTCTTCTGATGGTGAGACCACCACTTTTATTGTGTTCTTGAGTAATGCAGTTTTAAATCCCTCCCTTCCTTCCTTCCTTCTGATGGTGAGACCACCACTTTTATTATGTTCTTGAGTAATACAGTTTTAAATCCTTCCTTCCTTCCTTCCTTCTGATGGTGAGACCACCACTTTTATTGTGTTCTTGAGTAATACAATTTTAAATCCCTTCCTTTCTTCCTTCCTTCCTTCCTTCCTTCCTTCCTTCCTTCCTTCCTTCCTT
>NW_026596125.1:5779025-5796863 GCF_907164565.1 Psammomys obesus | reverse complement strand
CTTCCTTCCTTCCTTCCTTCCTTCCTTCCTTCCTTCCTTCCTTCCTTCCTTCTTTCCTTCCTTCCTTCCCCTTCCTTTTTTTCCTTTCCTTCCTTCCTTCTTTTTGGGAGAAAGGGTTTTCTTTGTAGCCCTGGCTGTTCTGGAACTTACTTTATAGAGCAGGCTGGCCTTGACCTCAGAGATCTGCCTGCCTCTGCCTCCTGAGTGCTAGGATGAAAGGCATGCACCACCACTGCCTAGATGATTTTAGATCTTTCAGGGTTAATTAAGCACAGCTGTACTGAGCAAAGAATACAGTTGTTAATTCTTTTAATTAATAATTCTTTTAATTTGTATAAATGGGTAATTAGGGTTGGTGCACAGCTGTAATCCCAGCTACTTGAGGCTGAGGTAGAAGGATTTCCAAATTCAAGGCCTGCTTGGTTTACATATTAAGTTCAGGGCCAATGTGCTCAACTTATTGTGGCCCCGTCTTAAAATTTAAAATGGGATTGGGATATAATTTAGTGGTAGATTGCTTGCCCAGCATGCATGAGCTCTAGGTTTAATGCCCAAGAGAGAGGAAGAGGAAGGAGGGAGAGAGAAAGGAAGAAGAAAAGGAAGAAATGTCTGAGCTGGGAACAGGGTCATATGCCCAACGTTCCCAGCATTTGGGAGTCTGAGATAGAAGGACTGCCTGAGCACAGGGCTTTGAGACCAGCCTAGGTGACATAGAAGACTGTCTTTAAAAAGAAAGAAAGTATATGATGTTATTCTTTAGGCCTTCTCAAGTTCCAGACAAAATTTTGAAAAGACAGTTGAGTGGCATGTTTCTTCTGTGTGTAAGGAACATGTAGGGCTGGAGAGATGGCTCAGGGGCTAAGAGCACATACTTCTGTAGTAGAGGACCAGAGTTCAGTTCCCAGTACCCACATTAGGCACCTCTCAGTGTTTGTAACTTGCTAGAGAATCTGCTGGGTGGTAGCTAGCACTTGAAGGTGGAGGCAGGTGGATCTCTGTGATTTTGAGGCCAGACTGGTTCATACAGGGAACTCTAGGACAGCAAGGGTTACACAGAGAAACCCTGTCTCAAAAAACAAACAAAAAAACTTACCAGAGAACCTAAGACTTCAGCTCTGCAAGCACATGTAACACACACACACACACACACACACACTCAAAAATAATAAAAATCAATTTTTTTCTGGATTTTGATACAAGCTTTCTCTGTATAGTCCTGGCTGTCCTGGAACTCAGACATCCGCCTGTCTCTGCCTCCCAATTGCTAGGATTAAAGGAATGCACCACCACCTCCTGGCTAAAGAGAAATCTTAAAAGAAAAACAATTTATTTAAATCCATGTGTGGTAGTAATACCTGTAATTCCAGCTGGAGGAGCTGGAGGCAGGAGGATCAGTTCGAGGCCAACCTTGGCTGCATGAAACATTAAAAAAATTACTAGTCAGGGTTGTGGTAGTGGGAGACAGAAGCAGGTGGAAATATGTGAGTCTGAGGCCAGCCTGGTCTACATAGTGAGTTCCAGGACAGCCAGGGCTATGTAATAGAGAGACCTTGTCTTAAAAATACTCCAAACATGCAGATGCAGCGGTGCATGCCTGTAACCTCAGCACTCTGGGAGGCAGAGACAGGTGGATCTCTTGAGTTTAAGGCCAGCCTGTTCTACAAAGTGAGTCCAGGGCAGCCAAGCTGCACATAGAAACCCTGTCTCAAAAAAAAAAAAACAAAAAAAAAAAACAAAAACAACAAAACAAACAAACAAACAAATAAAAAACCAAAAACCCCAAATGATCAAACACAATCTGAGAAACTGTAGCTCTGCTTTGCCCTCCTTTGATAATCTTAGAATTCTGAAACAGCTGGAAGTGACTGCAGAGCTGACTAATGCCTGTACTGCAGGTATTCTTGGGGTGCTTGAGAGGCTCAGGGGAGATATTTTATTTTGTTATATAAATATATGGCCAAGGATGTGGCTCAATAGTAGAGTGCTTCTTGTGTAGCATGTACTAGGTTCTGATATGGTCATCAGCACCTTGTAAAATTCTGGCATGGTGGCACATGCCTGTGATACATGTGGAGGCAGGAGGATCAGAAGTTCAACATCATCCTCAGCTACTTCGTGAGTTTGAGACCAACCTGGGCTTTATGAGACCTGTCTGAAACAATTTTTACAAATGTACAATAATAATTGGTGTTATACTTCAAATGTTGAATCATTTTATATAAATGAGTTTCAGAAATATCTAACCTTGGGACAGTTAAGATGGTTCAATGAGTAAAAGTACTTGCTGTACAAGTCTCATAACCTGAATTGGATCCCTACTTATCCACATAAATGTGGAAAAAGAGATATCCTCTGACTTTTATATCTATGTCATGCCACATGAGCTCCATCCAACAACAACAATAATGGTTCTTAAAATAGAAAGAAATCTAACTTTGATCCTTTATTTTTCAGTTCACATATAAAACATCCCTCTTTGTTTCTTTGAGGTTGTTTTCTTCCAGTCTTAATTAGTGCTTTGCACATAATTATCAGGTTCTTTTCTACTCCAGTCTCTACTTTTTTTTGTGTTTGTTTTTTTGAGACAGGGTTTCTCTGTGTAGCCCTTGCTGTCCTGTAGCCCAGACTAGCTTCAAACTCACAGAGATCTGCCTTCCTCTGCATCCCAAGTGCTGGGATTAAAGGCGTGTGCTACTACTGCCCAGCTCAGCCCCTACATTTTTATATAGCACTTGTGCATTCCTATTTTAAGGCAATAAAAGCAGCAGAGAAGTATGGCAAGAAGGCGTCATTGATATTCAGATCTATGACAGCAAATTGGATCTGTTTAGAATTAGAAGCCAAATTCTAAATATCTTAATGAGAAGAAGCATGGTGAGGATTGCCTATTTGTCTGTTTATTCAGGTCAGTAGATGAGCCAATGGAAACACTGTACTTTCTCTTTAAGGATGAAGCTTGCCTAGTTTCCATGGATATCCAAAGCCATCTATGTGTGTGTGTGAGTGTGAGTGAATGTGTATATATATCTCAGTTCCATGTGATGTTGGGGTTTGGATGCTTCAGAAAGCTGCCTTTCAAACTGTTGATTGTGAACACTTCACCCACACACTTGATTATGCAATGGTAGGATTTGTGCTTACCTGCAACCACTGAGCTTTCAGTCTTCTGGTGGGCAGATCAAGCCAGCCCACTTTCAGATGACTGTCTCTCTTGACAAAAGCTACTGGGAAGAATTATAGAGCCAACGATTCAGGATTGAAGTTTGCTTAGGAAAGAGATTTTAATTTGTGAGGGATTTGATTCTGCCTTTTTCTTCTCCCTTAACTCATTTCCTTTCTGTAGGGGTCCTAAGTATTATAGCCTTATTTTCAGTTTTTGGTTTTTAATTGTAGTGCTCTTCTGTAGCCCAGTTATATTTAAAGGTATGTCACTGGTGCTATTATTTTTAAAAGCCAGCAGTTAGCTGTAACATTTGTTCGCAGCTCAGACTTGACATTTGACAGCTCCGCCTTGGCATGAGAGGACTTTCTGGTAAACTAAAAATACATATAGTTCTACATTTCTACTATATTATGTAAGATAGTTTTCTAGTTATCACTGTGTGTGAGTGGGGTAAAACTTCTACTTACCAGTTAGATAACAAAGGAATGATTATGGGTTCTGAGTTCAAAATGGCTGTGGTTTGAAATGATAGTTTGTGGTATTAAACCATAACATGAATTAAGACCTTTTAGGTTTATTTGTTGTTTTTGAGATAAGGTCTTACTCTATCACCCAATCTGGCTATAAATATTTTAGTATTTCACTACAAAAATAAATTTATCTTGTATATGTTCTTAGGGGCCAAATTATGAGAAAACAGCCAAGGGTCAGACATGCTCATTTCTTCTCATAAAGGTTTTTTTGCTTTGTATTGTGGAACCATAATGTACAATGTTTTCCATTGTTAATAAATATCCTCTGCATGCATTGTAATAACTCTAGTGGGATCCATTATGGTTATGAATATATATTATGACTGATACCCCAAACCTAGCAATGTGTTCACAGTCTAAAATAAAGCAGTTATAGATTTTCAAATGTCCCTGGGCCATCTTGAGGCTCTTTTTGTATAAGTATTATGTTTTAGACACAGTTAAAACACTTAAAAAGCTGACTAATTCTAACTGAAATCTTTGAATCTTGGGAACTCCAGGTTAAAGCTGTTGTGGTTGGGTCACTTCTGTTCTGATTCCCCATTGTTCATTGGGGCCATGACTCCCAGAGGCTGACAGAGTAGGCAAAAGGGTCCTCTCTTGGAAACAGAGGCTAGCTATGTAAATTTCCAATTCCAGGGATGCCCACCTGTTTTCTGTTTGATATTATGTTTAGGTTCCCTTTCAGAGGGGAAAAGATTGAGGGGTAGAATTTAAACATAGTTCTGCCTCAACTTTTGCTCCTTTCATCTTGGGTACTTTTAGTGTAAGGGCTTGTTCTCAATATTGAGCAAAATTTCTCCTTATTAGGAAGAACTCTTCCTTTATTTTAAGCAAGAGTCTCATCAAAGCAAAACTCATTTATATTCAATGAAACTTTTTCCTTTAGTTAGAAATGATAGTGCCTCTGAGAGGACCTTGAACTGTGATTACTTGAGGCTGAAATGGAATCAACATCCTTGTCCAGGATGTCAGGAGAAAAACTTTCTGGACTGATTCTAGATGAGAAAGAAGATTGACAGGCTTTTGGGAGTGTGGGTAGAGAGGCTTTAGAGGCCTAGTAAGAGCAGCTAAAGATTTATGGAACATACTTGGCCTTCCTTTTGTCATGGGAAAAGCTTATTTAGTCATTTTTGCCTGCTGGCAAATTGGCTGTGTGGGTAGAAGTGCTGGGTGGACTGTTTCGGGCTAAGTGTTTTATTTGTTCTATTCCAGCTATAAGTTCTGTGGAACTCTCACTGGATGCAGATGTACAGACCAGTAATCTACTGATAACCTTCTTAAAGTATAGCTCAATTGTTATGCAGGACACGAAAGGTAAGACATGCTGCCTTGGGAGGTGTGGCCAGTGACAAACATCAAACAGCAGTGTCTGTATTTGAGGCTTTGACAGATGAACCATTGAGACATTCTGTGCAGGTGATGGACCTGGTTTCTGAAAACAGTGATTTTTCCCGGCTGGGAAAACCTGAAGTTGGAGGAGAGTGCTTAAAAATAGAAAAAAAAGTTGGTTCCTACAAAAATTAGGAAGTCCTCTTAGCAAGTCTTGGTAAGTGGATGTAGGCTCTTCTCTGTGGGAAGTTGGGTGAGGGGATTAGGATGCGTCAGGGAATTCCCTTCTGAGGACAAACACCAAGAACATCAGCTTGTGGTAGGAATTAGTGGTCTCTTGTGCATTTCTTATCACTTAAAATAGGACTATCTTGGGGTAGAGAGATGACTCAGCATTTAAGAGCACTGGTTGCTCTTCTAGAGGTCCTGAGTTCAATTCCCAACAACTACATGGTAGCTCACAACCAGCTATAATGGAATCTGATTCTTCTGGTGTGCATGAAAACAGAGCACTCGCATACATAAAATAAATAAATCTTAAAAAAAAAAACTTAAAAAAAAAATAGAACTGTCAGTACTAATCCTAGATATAGCCAGTATGAAGGAAAGAATTGGGTGTTGGGTCTTTTTTTTTTTTTTTTTTTTCTTTTAAAAGGAACTTATTATTTTGACCAGTCTACCTTTGGGATCCTAGGCATAGTCTCACCAGAACCTAGGACAATAGCACAACATTGTTTTGCTCAGCTGGGTGCTGGAAAAGGTTGTTTTTCCTTTACAGGTCTTTTGTTCCTAATTTTGCTATAGCTTTTTTTCTTGTCCTTTTTTTGGTTTTGATTTTTGTCTTTTTGTTTTCTGAGACAGATTGTTTTTTTTTTTTTGTGTGTGTGTGTGTATAATATATATATATGTATATAATTGTACAATGATCGTCTATATCCCACTGACATTTTGCTGTGTTTGATTTGCCTTTAAATTTCTTTTTGTATTTTACTGCTTTTGGCTGTAGCACTTTAAAGGACATTGCAGACTTCCCTTTTAAGTACTTCGTCATTCATCTGTAAAAATTAAAAACATTTCTCTAGATACCTAAAATTATTATTGTATCTTAAAAAGAAAAAAAAAATCAACAGCTTCCCAGGCAGCTGTTGAAGATGGCGGAGGGGCAGGTTCTGGATGGCTGAGGCCATCTTCTGGGCCGCCTGGCGGCTGTTGTGGCCAAGCAGGCACTACTGAGCTGGAAGGTGGTGGTTGTACTCTGTGAGGGCATCAGCATTTCTGGAAACTTTTACGGAAACAAGTTAAAGTATTTGGCCTCTGTCCGAAAGCGGATGAACACCAACCCCTCTCGAGACCTCTGTTACTTCAGAGCCTCGAGCCGCATTTTTTGGCATATTATGCGAGGCAGGCTACCCTGGACCGCCTCAAGGTGTTGGATGGAATCCCTCCACCCTTTAACAAGAAAAAGCAGATGGTGGTCCTTGCCGCCTCAAAGTTGTGCTGCTGAAGCCTACCAGAAAGTTTGCTTACCTGGGGCGGCTGGCTCATGAGGAAGAAGTACCGGGCAGTGACAGCCACTCTGGAGAAGTGGAAGGAAGAGACCAAGATCCACTAACGGAAGAAAAAGCAGCTCTTGAGGCTCCGGAAACAAGCAGAGAAGAACGTGGAAGAGAAAATCAGCAAGTTCACAGAGATCCTCAAGACCCATGGACTACTGGTGTGAGACCAGTAAAGATTGCGCCTCATGCCTGCCTGGCCTGTACTTCCTCCACCACCGTCCAGGGAGGTGGGGACAAAAGGTGCTTTAGTCACTGCTACCATGGGTAGAGGATACCTTTAGACAGCTCTTGTTGAGTTTGATTAAAGTGGTAACCGTGGGGCAGGGGGAATCAACAGTGGCTCTCTAATAGCACATTAGAGAGTAAAATTCAGACCATATTTAAGTTTTTTTTTCAGTTATCCCTTTTTCTTTTTACAAAATTGACAGTTTCTTACATTTATATAATGAATTATAATAGTTTTTTTTAAGTTAGATTTAAATTTTCTTTGTTTTTGAATTTTAAAACAGGGATTCATTGTATAGCCCTGTGTGGCTTGGCTTGGCACTCACTGTGTATACCAGTCTGGCCTTGAACTAACAGAATCCACCTGCCTCTGCCTCCACAGTTCTGGGATTAAAGCATGCAGTACCAGGTCTGGTCCTGATCTTTGATCTTCTTCCTTCTCCCATTGAAAGCCTCTTCCCAACAAGTCTGAATTCTACTTTCTTCTTTTAAAGATTTATTTATTTATGGATTACAGTGTTTTGTTTCCGTGTGTGCACACCAGAGGAGGGCATCAGAGCCCATGGGACTTCAGTTATGGAAGGAAGGTTACAAGCTCCATCCAGGTGCTGGGATTTGAACTCAGGGCCTCTGGAAGAAGAGCCAGAGCTTTTAATCGCTGAGCCATCTCTTGATACCTCCAAAGCATCTCCACCCCCATTCATTTTCCACATGACGGCAGTTCTGGGTTTATGCATTAGCCATGGTGTCTTGGTCAGGCTTTCTGTTGCTGTAAAGAGACAGTGTGACCACGGAAGTCTGATAAAGGAAACCATTTAATTGGGGCTGGCTTAGAGTTAGTCCATTATTATTGTCATGGCGCCATGCAGGCAGACACGGAGGTGGAGAAGGTGTTCTGACCTGGATCTGCAGGCAGCAGGGAGAGGGATACTGGGCCTGGTTTGAACATCTGAAACCTCAAAGCCCACCCCTAGTGACTCCTTCCTCTAACAAGGCCACATGCCTAATAGTGCCATTTCCTATGGGCCTGTGGGGCCTGTTTTCATTCAAACCACCACAGTATGGGCTGTTGCAGTAAGAGCCTTCCCTGATGAAGGCTGGACATAACACCAGTCTACCAGTATAAACATGACTGTTCTTTTCTTCTCTTCATCTTTGTCTTTTCCTTTCCTTTTCTTTCTGGGCTTCAAGTATTTATTCCAGGCTCTTGATCCTCCTGTCTGTTTACAAGTGCTGGAGTTCCATATGTGTGCTTTACCATGCCCACTTGAGTTATTAACTTAGTCTATGAATAACTTCAGATTCCCAGATATAAAAGCTAACTTTATGGTGGAACCAAAAATTGTTAAAATTGATTGTTTTGGTGCCTTACTTTCTGTGAGGAGAGTATATTGCCTCTGAGGTGGTTTGAGGCTCACTTCAGCATGGTTTGTATTTTAGAAGGCTTTTGTTTGCCAAGTGAGCAGGTTTCTTTTATGAAGGTTTTCAAGAGTTCTAGAAAGGAAGGATAGACCAGGTTCAGGGGCTCTGGAGAGAGAAGTAAACAGGAACAGACAGGGATTAGAAAAGTAAAAGATTAAAAAAAAGGGGGGGCAGAGCTAGAGTCTCCACTCTGCTATGTTCAGACATTGCATTAGCTACTGGAGATCTCTACTTTGAAAACTTGGGCTATATCTTGTGATAGTCTTTCAAGAGTGAGAGCTATGCACAGGGATTAACTACAGGTGGATACTCCATGTCCCCAGCTCCTAACAGAACAGTGGGAGCTGCTGAGGTGGTTGGTTCTTTGAGACATGGCCAGGTGAGATCTGGCAGGCAAGGAGAACAAGGCTCTTGTGTATCTGAGTTTCCTGAGGCAATTGCTTCTTTATGGAAATGGGTAGCCTTTTCCTTTCTCTACAAATATTGTAGCAACCACAGAGGAAAAGTTGCATGGATGTGACCCAGAAAAATGAACTTTTACTTTGTTTGATATAACACAGTGAATTGAGGCTTCTGGAAGCATTTTTAGCTCTACCAGTTATATAAGCTTCTGTCCTGGTCACTTCAGGTTCATAAATGCAAGCCTAAATTAAGGACTAAATAATACCCAGTATGTATGGTCACAGTGTCTATAGAATGCAGTACATCTTTGCTAACAAGCAGTTTAAGTATGGCAAAGGACAAGGTTAGGTGTGAGGGATAATTTATTTCAAAAATGTCTGTTTTATGGCTCCATTTGCCCGTTTCTCCCCTTGTCCTAACCAACATCTGCTATACCATGCCCAGGGTACAGGATCACATCATCATTGTTATTGTTATTATAACTCTTACACTTGTGTTTTTTTGTGGTGATGGGGTGAAACCTAGGGCCTTAGCCATGGGAACCAAATGCCATTAAACCACAACCCCAGGCTCACATTACTGTTGAGACTTATTACATTATTATGATCTTAGGAGCAGTAGACCTAATGTTTTCTTTGTCCCAGACTAGATTTCTTTTTGTTTTGTTTGAGAAACCTTTTCACCATATAGCTGACTGGATTAAAACTTGCTCTGTAGACCAGGCTGGCCTTGAACTCACAGAGATCCATTTGCCTTTGCCATCCAAGTGCTGGGATTAAAGGTGTGTACCACCATGCCTGGCTCTAAGATACTTTTTAAAAAAATAACATTTCTAAAATGTTTTTCTTTAGATTTGTTCATTTATTCATTTTGTGTATGTGTGCATTTGTATGTTGCATGGTTGTGCCAGAAGAGGGTGTCAGATCCCCATGGAGGTAGAGTTACAGACAGTGTGAGCTGGCCTCACATGTATGTTAGAAACTTCCTCTGGAAGAACACTCTAACACTGACTGTCTTTGCAGAACCCTATGAAATGCTTCTAGTTGGTTTGTATGTTCTGAAGTATAATAAATAGTACAGTAATAAAATCAATGTGAACCTGCTACTCAATTTTAAAAAACATGTTATTATGTTGTTGAAGCTGCCTCCTCAATCATTCCTTCCTATTTATTCTCTGGAATTTTATATTTTCATTCCCTTGTTTGGATTCTGGTTTTAGCCTTTAAAAAATCCTTGGTAGCTGGTAGTAGTGCATGCCTTTAATCCCAGCACAGAAGCAGCAGGTGGATCTCTGACTTCAAGGCCAGCCTGGTCTACAGAGTGAGTTCTAGGGCAGTTAGGGATAAAAGAGAGAAATCCTATTTTGAAAACAAAAAACAAACAAACAAAAACCCCAAAACCCTTGGTATTTGTGTCTTTGGTGTTGTTACCTCAAAGAGAAACCTGCTTGATCTTTAAAGTAGGCATTAGGTTTGGGCAGTATGGTTCAGTAGCAGAGCTCCTGCTTACCACATGTATGACTCTGGGTTCAATCCCCAGCACTGGAAGAAAATATGTAGGCATGAGAACAGGAATGGTTACAAGGATTACATCTTGGGAAAGATATTTTATAGGCTACCAGCCTAAAGAAAAACATTTTTTTCTGGGAGAATTCCTTTGCCTAGTAGGAAAGCAAGACTCACGTCAGTACCATCTTGGTTTTGATTTGTGTGTGTGTGTGTTCAAAGGCAACCTTTGATGTCATTCCTCAAGCACCATGAGACAAGTTTCTCACTGGTGTAAACTCAGCAAGTAGGTAAAGCTGGCTAGCAGTGAGCTTCAGGAGACCTGTTCCTATGTCCTCAGAGCTGCTGGGTTTAAGTGTGTCACAAGTTTTTTGTTTTTTTTTTTTTTCCAAGCACTTTACTGACAGAACTATCTCCCCAGCCCTTCATTCATGCTATTTGTGGAATGCGAACATATGACTGTGATGTGCATCTTTGTCCTCTATAGACATGTGGTTTGGGTTATGTATAGAGAAGAGATTATTTTTTTCTTTACAGATGAACACAGACTTCACAGTGGCAAGCTCTGTTTGATCATTCTCACGTGTATTGCAGAGGTAGGTCTTCCTGTGAGCCTTGTGTGTAGGATCAATTTCTTTTCTGTTTGGTGGCTTGAGAGTCCTTGGTGTTGTTCATCTCCTTCCTCCAGAGTGTGAGCTTTGGTCATAGGGCCTTTGTTTTCATCATCACTGAGGGCTCGTTGTCTACACAGTGTAGACTCAATTAGCACTTTTAAAGGAATTAGTAATGGACCTCAAGGTGCTGGGAAATGTAGCTCAGTAAGTCAAGTGCTTGCCTAGCATTCATGGAGTCCTGACTTTCATTCCCAACACCACATAAAAAGCCTGGCATGGCATAGGCCTATTACTCCGCGCTTTGGAGGTGGAGGTACAAAGATTAGAATTTCAAGGTCTTCCTTGCCCATTACAGTGAGATGAGACTCTGATGTAGTAACTATGGTAGCTGAGAATAGCATGGGTCATTCTGGCTGCTGTTCAATCCATCACCTTTTTTTTTTTTTTTTAAGACAGAAGGGCTGTTAAAGTCCAGGGTATCCTTGAACTTTCTATGTAGTTGTGGATGACCGTGAACTTCTGATTCTTTTGTCTCTACCCCCTGAGTGTTAGAATTGCAGGCACACAGCATACCACCATAATGGTCTTATGTGGTGTTAGGATAGAACCCAGGGCTTTATGTGTGCTAGACAAGACTATACCAACTGAGCTCCATCTGGATTCTGGCCCGTTACAGTTCTAATCAAAAGACTTAAAACTTTCTAGAAAACCAATCATCATTTCCCTTTGGAGCTGCCCATGTTGTGTCTTTTGCGTTTAGTAAATTAAAAAAGGACCTAAGGTATCTTGGGGATAGAGGAGTAGAAGAGAAGCAGAACAGAATGGTTTCATTGGGGTAAACAAGAGCTGAAGGGCAAAGAGGTGTGGATGAGTTACTCTTCTCATTTCTGTGACCAAATTCCAAATAAGCTGCAGTCTGTGTGTGGGAGGATGGTTCAGCTGGTAAAGTCACTTGCTACCAAGTCTGATGACTTGAGTTTGATCCCTGGGATCCATATAATGGCAGAAGAGAGCTGACTGACTCTTGCTGTAATCTGGCATCTACATGCGTATTGTAGTTCATGGGCACACATTCACCCACACAATAGTGTAATTTTTAAAAATGAACTTAAGGGAGGTTTCCTTTTGTTTGCTGTGATATAGTCCATCACAGAGATGGAGACATGGCTGTAGGAACATGACTGTGGGAGCCTCTGACAATCCTTTTCACTGTGTAGCTGCAGTCAGGAAGCTGGTGCTTATCAGTTCACTGCTTCTTGTGAGGGCTATTTTGGCAGGATTGACTAGACTCAGACTAGTGACATCCAAGCATCATGGAACTTGAGACAATTGAGACTAAACTGATAGCTTTAGCCTCTCCTTTTAGAATTCCCTGCCCTCGCCTTTGTTTTTTAAGACAACAGTCAAGGTAAATCACAGAATATAGTGGTCTCTCACAGTTCCCTTCTTGTATTTTCTAGAGAAGATGAGCTCTTTTCACAAGGCTGGGAAAGCTGGTTCTAGAAGAGCTGCTTATTATCAGTGGGTCTTGTATAATTGCATTTCAAAAATCGCTCAAAAAATCTTTAAAGGAGTTGTTTTCACAAATTGTAACAGTTCCTAGTAATTGGAGGCTGTAGGCATGTCAGATCTCAGGAAGGAGTTGGGAAAGGGCCAAGGGATGCTTATTTCCAGTATACTGTGGGAAGGGTTTGATTTTTCCATCAGTCTTTAAAAGCCAAAGAGAGATGGGGTCTTGCCTGCTTCTGTGCTGCCAGTATAGCAGTTGTTTCCTGCTGTGCTGAACTCATTCCCAGCAGAGCACAGGCCTTTCTTGTTCCTAGAGCCTCATGTGGCGCCTGCACATGTGTCTTCTTGTCCCTGTGAGATCCTCCAAGCTGTCACAAACACAGCTGACTCCTTGGGCAGATGGGACGGAAGAGAGAATAGGAAAACAGATTCCTCTCAACATTTGTCTCAAGTCCCTGGATTTTAATTTTATTGTTTTTTATTCTCTCAGAGATCTTTGACCAGGTAAAGACATACTGGGAAATTTTACTCAATTTCATTGATGTAAAGGCTCTAGGCTTATCACTAGCTTTCCAACTGATCCTGAAAGTAGTTCATGAAGGTCCAAGGAATTCAGCTGGGTGTATGTCAGTTGGCCAAGCACTTCCTTCAATCTATACCTCTACATAAACTGGTATGTCTACTCAGCACTCAGCACTCAGAGGTAAGGGTGAAGGCAGAAGGGTCAGAAGTTCAAGGCTATTCTTAGGTTCATAGGGAGTTGGAGATCAGCCTAGGCTGGAGTTTGGGGGAGGAGAGAGACTATTTGTAGGACGTATGATTACAAATAGTTGCCTTCTTGCTTGCTTTCCTTTCTTCCTACCTTCCAGCTGGTTGGTAGTGGCATACACCTCCTAGTACTTGGGAGGCAGAGGCAGTTGGATCTCCCTGAGTTCGAGGCCAGCCTGCTCTAGCAAAGCAAGTTCCAGGACAGCCAGGGCTACACAGAAAAACCCTGTCTTGAAAACCCAAACCAAACAAAAAAACAGCAATAAAAAAAAAAAACCCTCATTTAAATCTTCCTACTTCCTTTCTCTCTCTCTCTTCCTGCCTCTATCTCTTCTTTCTTTCTGCCTTTTAAAAGATATTTATTTACTTGTGTGTTTGTGTGTATAAATGTATGTGTCTTGGCTTGCATATGGAGGTCAGACGATTGCAACTATATGGGATGCAGGGTTCCCATCATGTGGGGTGCCTGGATCAAACTTAGTTCATTCTTCAGACTGGTGGCAAGTGTCTTTATTCACTGAGCGTCTTACCAGACCCCTTTCCTTCTGTCTTTTTTGCTCTTTCTATTTTTTTGTCTTTATTGTATTTCCATCATTTCAGAGTCTCATTCAGCCTAGGTTGGGATTAAATTGGTGGTATAGTTCAGGATGACCACAAATTCCTGATTCTCCTGTCTCTGCCTCCCAAATGCTGGAGAGTATAGGCATGTGCTATCATGCCCAGTTGAGTGTTTTGTTTTTGTTTTTTGTTTTTTTGAGACAGGGTTTCTCTAGGTAGCCCTGGCTGTCCTGGAATCATTTTATAGACCAGGGTGGCCTCGAGCTCATAGAGATCCACCTGCCTCTGCCTCCCCGAGTGCTGGGATTATAGGCGTGCACTACTGCTCCCAGCTTTCAGTTGAGTTTCTTAAATATAGTTATCACATCTTACCTTTTCTATTTTTATCAGGATCAGTATGCCAATGCATTTTTACATGATGACAACATGAACTTCCGAGTAAACTTACATAGAATGGTAGGTGTGACTTTACGTTTACTTGTTTTTAATAGACATAAAATGAAGGAACAACATTTGTCATGTTGTAGTGTATACCAGTGTCCTTTGGGACTCTTGTCTTGCTGTAAATTGTATTTTTGTCACAGACCTTCATAACTCAGAAGCAGTTTCCTTTCCTCCCCCTGCTAACCTGCACCACTCGAAAGAGCCAGACAAGATGGACTCTGTAGAGTAAATCTTTGTAGGATTTAATTTTATAAGAAACATGATAAACCACTGGATTTCCAGTGTCTGCTAATTCCTTTTCTTCTCTGTGTGTTTTTGAAGCCCATGAGACACAGAAAAAAGGCGGCTGACAAGAACCTTCCTTGCCGTCCCCTGGTGTGTGCAGTCCTGGGTGAGTGAAGATCATCAGAACAGCATTTTCTGAAGCTTTGATAGATTTTCCTGATTAAGATTTTGGTTGATTTTTTTTTTTTTTTTTTTTTTTTCCTCAGCATTGTTACAGAAGAAGCTTTCTTTACTGTCTTCTGTAAACCAACCCTAGTGACTAGAATGCTCAGGGAAAGGACACTATAGCTCAAAAACAAACAAATGAAAAACAAAACAAAATAAAACAAAACAAAAAAAAAAACCCTTTCCTGGGACAAAAATTAGTATGTCTTACTTTTCACCAAGATTTCAAATTCTTACTTCTCTTTCATGGTCTTCATCGATGTGTCAAAAAGTCAGAAAGTTTATATTTTGAGATTCAAACATGGAAAACTTCCCTTGAGTAAATGTAGTTGAGGTGGGCTGTGAGAGCTAATAGATAGGGTCTGTATCTCGGGTGATTCTCTCCAGAAATCTGTATTTTCCTCAGAGGAATTAGTGAAACTTTTTTTTTTTCCTTTTTTGAGACATGGTTTTTCTGTTTAGCCGTGCTTGTCCTGGAACTCACTTTGTAGACCAGGTTGGCCTTGAATTCTTAGAGATCTGCCTGCCTCGGCCTTGAAAGTGCTGGGTTTAAAGGCATGCACCACCACTGTCCAGCAGTTACTGAAACTCTTAATCTCATTTTCACTTGGGTGTTCAGCCTCAATTTATGAATCTACCTGATTTTAGAAACTGTAGTTAAGATATAATAAGCCTCTATTGTCACAAAGCCCCACAGACCATTTCAGTCTATTTTTGTCAAACAGCATGATTGTGAGCTGGGATAGACTGCCATAGCTTTAGAGCTGAGTCTCTGCTTCTGTGAAAGGATCCCAAACTTTTGTCTCTGCCTGCTTCATTGCTGTAGTCTCAGATTTCCCTCTGGCATTTTGTGTTTGTGCTATGGTATGAGTTACGTGTATAATGAATTTCCCTTGTATCTAAATTTATTGGCACGTCTTTCTAGAAACAGAGTGAGATCTTTATCTTGTTAACTTACAGGAGAGTGAACCATTTTACTGAAATGTATAGTGCATGAAGCATTTTGCTTATTAATTTCCAAATGGCAAGGTTAAAAAAAGTGGCCTAGAAAATCAATGTGGCTCATGCAGATGTTTGCGGGGTGCCATTCAGTGTGAGCACAATCATGCAGATGTTTGCGGGGATGCCATTCAGTGTGAGCACAAGGGTGCAGTTTTGGAAGCTTCCCCCACCTCCAACTCAAGGGTAAGGAGGAAATTTCATTGTGATTGGTGTAATTTTCTCTGTTGCCCTTTTAGACCTGATGGTGGAGTTCATCGTAACACACATGATGAAGGAATTCCCTATGGATCTCTATGTGTGAGTACCATGGTTCATTTTACATGTGCAGATTTATTGTAGAAAATCAAGTGATAGAAAGTTTATGGTCAGAGCTGGAGAGACAACTCAGTGGTTAAGAGCACTGACTGCTCCTCCAAAGGACGCTGGTTCATTTCCTAGCACCCACATGGCAGCTCACACCTGTCTGTAACTCCAGTTTTAGAGCTTCTGACACCTTCACACAGACATACATGCAGGCAAAATACCAATGAACATAAAATGAAAATAAGTTACACATTTAAAAAAATTTACGGTCTGAATTTACTTCAAGAAAAACTCATTGAGCTGAGAGATGGCCCAGGGTGCATACTGCCCTTGCAGAGGACCTGAGACTTCAGTTCCCAGCACCCATGTCATGTGGTTCACAGTAGTTTGTCAGTCGAGCTCCAGGGTTCCCGATACCTCTAGCCTTTGTGGAAACCCAATTGAAAATAATCTTTAGGAAAGAAAATCAAGATTTTTTTTTAAAGGAAAGAAAGAAAACATTTGTGTGTGAAGGAATATCAAGAAACATGTGTTAGTTTTTTCTTAAAAGGCAAAAAGTACAAATTACAATTTAGATATTTGCATATCTCTTCATTCTCACTTTTAAGCTTACCACATGAAATCTGGGTAAGTGCCTTGAAGCAGATCACAGGAGACTGTTGAATGCTAAAGATACTTAAACTGGCATGTCATCTCATTGTCTCTGGTGCTAGCATCAAAGCAGTGACTAATATTTAGAGGGCAGGTAGAGGTCAAGAGAGACCTTTTGATCCACCTGTTTTCAGCCTATACTGTCTTGATAACCCAGACTCTTACTAGCTAGGCAGATTCTATTTCCTGTGGCCATGACAAACTCCTAAGGAGATCTGGTTATCAATCATAGTTGTTTACATGAGGGCATGAGAGGCTACTAAAAGCCATGATGTTTTTATGAGGTTTAGGTAAGCCATTTAATTTTCTATTTTCCCTGCTGCTTTTGCATTCTTATTTTCAATGCTCTTGAATAGCTGTACCACATTAGTGTCGTTCCAGATATATATAGTTTGTTTCTTCAGAAGCAGCTCAGGATGGGCATATTGGTGCAGGCCTGTAGTCCTAGCACTTGGGGGATGGAGGTAGAAGGACTAGAAGTTCAAGGTCATTCTTAGCCACATAGTAATTTTGAGGTGAAGCTGAGTTATTTGATACCTTGTTTTCACACACACACACACACACACCTCTGTTAAGTCTGACAATAGAATTAATACCTTTGTTTTTCTTTCTGAGAATGCCTTTGCTATGCTGACTCGGCATACTTTATCCCAGTGTCAATGATGTAGATGGGTATAGGACTTTATATAGAGCAGATCATCAGCTTTTCAGATTTCTTAGAGTCTATATGTCTTTCTTTCTGGGTCTAGTATAATAATATAAATTTTACTTTTAAATTTATAAGTTATAGTTTTCTATACTTTTTAGGTGTTTAGAAGTCTGATGAGTGATTTTAATTCAAAGACCAGTTAAACTATCTCTTATAAAACTTAGCAGATGAATTTCTGCTTATTTTAGATGGAATCTGAACACCAGTAACAGGGATTAGATAGGTTTTTGTTGTGGACTTTCTGACTTCCTTTCTTTCCTCCTTCATTTTTTTTGAATTTTATTTATTATTATTATTATTTGTTTTGTTTCTTTTTTTATAATTTATTTAATTTTTATTTTATATACATTAGTGTGAAGGTGTCAGATCCCTTGGAATTTGTGTTACAGACAGTTGTGAGCTGCCATGTAGGTGCTGGAAATTGAACCTGGGTCCTTTGGAAGAGGAGACAGTGCTCTTAACCACTGAGCCATCTCTCCATCTCTTTTTTTGTTTCTTTAAGACAGGTTTTTATGATGCAGTTCTGGCTATCCTGGAACTCACTATGAAGACCATGCTGGCTTCAAACACTGAAATCCATCTTTCTCTGTCTCCTAAGTACTGGGATCAAAGGCATGCACTACCATGGCGAACTCTATAATAATAATAATAATAATAATAATAATAATAATAATAATAATAATAATAATAAT
>NW_026596125.1:5719451-5779015 GCF_907164565.1 Psammomys obesus | reverse complement strand
ATAATAATAATAATAATAATAATAATAATAATAATAATAATAATAATTATTATTATTATTATTATTATTATTCCACCATCTAGGTCCCTGGGATTGAACTCAGTTTTCAGGCTTGGTGTCAAATGCCTTTATCCTCTGAGGCATCTCTCTAGGTCCCTACCATATGGTTTTTGTTTTGTTTTGTTTTTTTTACATTTTTCAATTTTTTAAAATTTGTGTTGTTATTTTGAGAAAGTGTTGCTATTTAGCTCAAGCTAACCTGGAACTTGCTATGTAAACTAGGCTACCCTCTAACTTATGATCTTCCTGCTTCAGCCTTTAAGTACTGGTTTTGCAGCTGTGTATCACCATTCCTGGGTATGTTATAATTTTAAAATATGCTATTTACAAGCCAGTCATGGTGATGCATGTCTTTAATCCCAACACATGGGAGGCAGAAGCAGACCGATTTCTATGTGATCAAGGCCAGCTTAGTCTACAGAGGGAATTCTAAGGAAACTGAGACTTAGATGATTAAATGCTTTTCTCAGGGTTATTTTTTTAGACTATTATTTAGACTATTTTTGTAGTTTAAGATGAAAATTCTTAATTTCACAGTTTCTGTAGTTTAGCAGTCTACAAAAACTTCAACTGCGTATTTTTAGTATAAGACCTCTAATGGGTCTACAGTTTATTTTAACTGATTCTCATGTATCCCAGGCTGGCATTTTCTAGGAAGTTAAGGATGACCCTGAGCTTCTGATCCTTTGCTTCCGTTTACTGAATGCTGAGATGACATATGCTGCTAGGTTTGGTTCTAGATGGTGCTAGGCATGAACCCATGTAGGCATAAGGTTATTGTATTAATTCAAGTGCTGATTTCTGTACCTTCATATCTGGTTGCAATCCTTGCTCTGAGACGCTCCTATCTCAGTGTTGTGTAAACACTGCTCCCCAATTGTACCATGTTAATGCCAATAAAACAGTTTACAGCCAACCACTGAGCAGGGGAAAGAATAGGGCTGAACTGCCCTCCAGGGGCAGAGGAGTTCGAGGAGGAATATGACTCAGCCACCGGTAGAGGTCTAGGGGAGATCAGGAGAAGAGCTAGATAAAGAAAAGCCATAAAGTGCAAATATCTCAGGGATTTATACTGGGAGGAAGCCAGACTAACCTAGAGGGTTAAGAATACAATAATTACTTGCTCATTTGTGCCATGAAGCTTGATAAACAAATCATAGAGTCTCAATTATTTGAGTGATAGTAAGGTTAAGAGAGAGACTGAGAAACAGACACAATTTTATAAAAATAACTTTAACAAGGCTGGAGAATTAGCTCAGTAGTTAAGAGCACTGCCTGCTCTTCCAGAGGTCCTGAATTTAATTCCCAGTACCGACATGGTGCCTCACAACCATCAATCTGATGCTTTCTTAGTCATGCAGGCATACATGAAAATAGAACACATCGTATGTATAAATAAATACATCTTTAAAAAAAATAACTTTAACAAACCCAGGTCTTTGTGCATGTAGGCAAGCATTCTACCAACTGAACTATATCCCTGCCCTGGCCTGGAACTTGCTATATAGCCTACTGCATCTTCGGTTAGGAGTATTGGGCTCAGAATGCTGTGAGAAAGTGTTCACTGTGGGTGAAGGCCAGTGGAGTTCTGGGGTTGAAGACCTTGCTTTCATGCTCACTTAATAGTTACTGGTAAGCCTGGCTTGTTTGTTTTGAAAATTGTGTGTATGTGTGTGTAGGTGTGTACATATGTAAGTCTGAGGACAGTTTGCAGCATTCCGTTCTTTCCTTCCACCATGGGCTCTTGGGTATCAAACTCAGCTTCTCCGGCTTGGTGGCAGGCATGTTTGCCTGCTGAGCCATCTTGCTGGCTCAAGCCTCAGTTCTTCACTCAGATTGCTTTATAGGTTGTTGGATATGGCAGTTAGCTTTCTTCAAAGCAAGTAATCCAACAAAGAAAGGAATGTAGAGCCCAAGATTGAAGATGCACTGTTATAACTGAATACCAAGTGTTCTGCATTTCTTTTTGGTCACATGGCTATAATGCGGGAAGAATTATGCAAGGATGCTATTGTTTGATTGTGTATCTTCCAAGTCATGTGTTGGAAACTTAAAATCTCCAGGGCAGCAATGTAGGAATGTGAACCCTAATGTGAGGGGGTTTTGTTTGGTTTTGTTTTTGTTTTTTTTCCAGGCAGGTTTCTCTGTGTAGCCTTGGCTGTTCTGGCCTTGAACTCACAGTAGTCTGCCTGCCTCTTGCCTTCCTGAGTGCTGGGATCAAAGACATATGTCACCATGCCCAGCTTAATGTGAGATATTTAGATCATGAGGGCACCACTCTCATGAGTGGATTAGTGTCAACTAAAAAGGACTAGAGGTTGTGAGCTCAATCACTTGCATCCTTTCTTCCTCCCTTCCCTCCAGCCCTTTGTACATGTTTGTGTGCACAACTTTGTGCAACCGTATTGTCCTTGTTTCTTCCATCTTTCACTATGAATGATCATAGAAGACCCTCCCTTCTCAGATGCTCGCACTTTGACATTGGATTTTACAAGGAACAAATTTTCTCATAAATTATTTCATCTGTATTAAAGTATGTAGGAGGCTAGGACTCTCAGAAATCATATTGCAAACTGGTACCACAGTTGCTTGGCTAGTAAGTTTCATAAGCAAGATTCAGACTTATTTCTCCTGATCTCGGATTGTACTCTCAGCATTTTTTTTTTTGTGATAAGGAACAAAAGTCACTATATATATAGTGACCATGTTGGCGGGATCTCAGAGAAGGTTCCATATGACCTAATCCATGAAGAAACCTTGAGAGTTTTCTATGTGGATGAGCAGGGAAAGAGCACTCCAGGTAGGGGATCGACATGAATATTTCAGTTTAGCAGCTTCAAAATGTGATGTGTTTGTAGAACAGTGTATAGTTGTGGACAGTTAGAGAATATATGGTATGTGGAGAAAGGGTAAGAATAGAAGGCAAGATTACCTGAGAGAATGTGGATGGTGGAAGAGTTGAAGGTAGGAATAACGTAAAAGGGTTGTGTGCTTACGACTGTAGAGTTAAAAGAATGCATTTGTCCACCCGACCTTTTTACCTGGCTTACAGTGGATGCTCTGGACTCTCCATCCTAACCTATGCTTCCTAACCTTGCTCCAGAAAGTTTTCTTTACTGCTTTGCTTTCTTTGCTGTTGCTTTTTCTCCACCTGATTCCTTGTTGAATGTTTTGAGGTTCTGGATGGCGAAGATGATGATAAAAAGGCTAGGCATAGGTCCCATCCTCATTTGAATCCACTTTCTCCAAGCCTGTGTCCACAGATATGTTCCAGATTTTCCTTTCTCCTACTTCCATTTCCTTTTTCAGTTTGGTATTTGGAGCATCACATCCTTTTTAGGTGAACTTATCTGCTCCCAGCTGGGCAGCAGGCCAGGTTACTGCTCTCACTTCTCATTATGTATGGCCTCTCAGCAGCATG
Source organism: Psammomys obesus (assembly GCF_907164565.1). Lineage (NCBI taxonomy): Eukaryota > Metazoa > Chordata > Mammalia > Rodentia > Muridae > Psammomys > Psammomys obesus. The sequence continues at coordinate 5,775,534 of NW_026596125.1, read as the reverse complement.
CAGCACAAAGAGGAACGGAAAGCAAATGAGTTCCTCCCATTTTAGATAAGTTTGTAATCCTTTTGGTGAAGTGTGAGGAAATATGGAGTATAGAAAGACTTAGCACCCATAATCAGAATCTGGGTCAGAAGTGGGACAAGTTTCTTTTCTGTGTCTGAGTGCTGTAGGTACAGCAGTGAAGAGGAAAGGTACTTAGACGAGGAAGAACAGTAAACGGTAGAAGAAAGTCCCAAGCCTAAGCAGCTAGTTCCCACTCTTGGTCTACTTGATTTTTGTTGCCATCCCCATAGTTAGCACAGGGTTTGAGACTGAAAAGAAATGCATTTGAGAAAACAAGCTGTTCAGAATTACTCTTCCATGGAAACCTTAAGCCAGTCCACCTTATTTTTTGACACAAGGTCTACAAAAGATGCAGGAGAACCTGTGATCCCAGCACTCGGAAGGCAGAGGCAGGGGGATCTCTGTGAGTTCCAGGCTATTCTGGTCTATAAAGTGAGTCCAGGATAGCCAGGGCTGTACAGAGAAGCTCTGTCTCGAAAAAGAAAAAAAAAACAAAACAAAACAAAACAAAACAAAACAAAACAAAAAAACCAAACAAAACAAAAAGTTGCAGGAGAACGGGAAAGTTGGGAAAAGGCAGGGCTGTCCCTTTTTAGACAAGGAAACCGCTATGTGCAGTAAATTTGGAGTCATTGTGCCAGGGTGTATTGTTAAGGGCCTAACAGTTGTTAAATTTGTGTTTGTTTATTTGTTTCTCCCTCTCTTTTTCTTGATAGTTTTGCAAGGTAACCTAGACTGGCCTCAAACTGTCTAGCCTCCTGCCTCAGTTTCCTGAGTACTGGGACCTTAGTGCTTTACCTCCCTTGGCTCCTGTTACTTGTTAACAATATCATTGTGCTTAGTAAATAGTGTGAGTCATTGTGAGCACAAGGCTAATAGGGCACCTATTGGGTGACTGTGGAGACAGCAAGGGCGCCTAGGAACAGTGTTGGAGTGATGCATGTCCCCCTCAGGTAAGGCAGAGAGCAGCAGGAATTGGGACTGCAGGAAGCATCTCAGTGCTGTTCTGCAGTGGCTGTGCTGTCACTGTCCACGGCAGCTAAGGTGTGTGTTTGATCAGGATTAGCCCATGTCAGTGGTCACATACAGGCAGCATCCAGCCGTCCTTGTAGGCTGCAACAGGCGCTTTAATAGATGAGTAGAATTCATCCATCCATCCATCCGTCTGTCTGTCTGTCTGTCTGTCTAGTATATGTGCAAGCCAAACAGGGATGGGCTTTTGCCTGCATCCCTGCCATTAATATAGTGGCTTAGCCAAATGGCTGTAATACTTTGGTACCATCACATAATAGTCTTATAGATTTTGAGATATTTATATCTTAAGAAAAGTCTTAAAGAGTCAAATGAAAAACCAAAATATTTTGAGATTAGTAGCAATAGAATAGAACCTTATTTTTTATTTTCCTCTGTCCCATACCAGGTGGCTCTTCTGATACGACTCAGAGATTTTGGGCTTTCCTTTAACAAGCATGCATAGGTTTAGAGAAGGAGAAAGCCATGCTCCAACCCCAAAAGCCAGCTTTAATTTTTAATTGAATTGGGACCACATAAAGACCATTTGTTTTTATGTCTGTAGAGGGCAGCAGAGACAAATTGGAAGTAGGCAATACCACTTGGCCAATTTACCTTTTCTTGGGACATTTTCTCTTGACGATCAGTCCTTTTTCTTCAGATGTTTCATTTGTCCAGTGTTCTCCAAATTGCTTAGTTAGATGCTTCTATTCTTCTGGAAAGATAAAAGCAAAACCCTTCCTCAACTCTTAACTCTGGGGTTTGCTTTTTTTAGCAGGTTATATCTTTCCGTGGGTAAAATGCTTTTTTGTTTTTTTTGTCTTTTGCTGTTTTTTTTTTTTTTTCAACAGAAAAAGTATTATCTTTCAATTGAAAATTTTTAATTTTTTATTTTTTTATATTATTTATTACAATTTATTTATTTTGTATTCAGGCTGTGGCCCTCTCCCTCGTCTTCTCCCAATCCCACCCTCTTTCCAATTGAAATTTTAAAAATGGTTTTGAAAATTTAGAACTAAATATACCATAGTATGTGTGGATAAATATACCTATATTCTCTTTTCTCTTTATGTATAAATTCAAGGTTTAAATTATTTACTTTTAGATCATGGAAGACATTCACTTTGAATTTTAGCCTGCCTTTTGCAAGGGTTTTTTTTTTTTTCTTTTGATATTTACACATTTTTAAAAATTTTTATTAATTACAGTATATTCACTTTGTATCCCAGCTGTAGCCCCCTCCTCCATCCCCTCCCAATCCCATCCTCCCTCCCTTTTCTTCTCCTGTGCCCCTTCCCCAGTCCAATGATAGGGGAGGTCCTCCTTCCCTTCCATCTGACCCTAGTCTATCAGGTCTCATCAGGACTGGCTTCATTGTCTTCCTCTGTGGACTGGTAAGGCTACTGCCCTGAGATTTCACCTTATACCCATCAGAATGGCTAAGATCAAAAACTCAAGTGACAACACATGCTGGAGAGGATGTGGAGAAAGAGGAACCCTATTCCATTGCTGGTGGGAATGTAAACTTGTACAACCACCTTGGAAATCAATCTGGCGCTTTCTCAGACAATTAGGAATAGTGCTTCCCCAAGAGCCAGCTATGCCACTCCTAGGCATATATCCAAAAGATGCTCAAGTATACAACAAGGACATTTGCCCAACCATGTTTGTAGCACCTTTATTTGTATTAGTCAGAAGCTAGAAACAACCCAGATGTTCCTCAGTTGAGGAATGGATACAGAAATTGTGGTACATTTACACAATGGAATACTACTCAGCAATTAAAAACAAGGAAATCATGAAATTTGCAGCAAATGGTAGGATCTAGAAAAGATCATCCTGAGTGAGGTATCCCAGAAGCAGAAAGACACACATGTTATATACTCACTTATAAGTGGATATTAGGCACATCGCTTTTAAATTTAAATCACTGTAATTCCTGTGTGCCAGCCTGTGCCTCCCAAGTGTTGGGATTAAAGGTGTGAACTACTACCTTAAAATAGTTATTCTCATAGGTTGTCCTGGTTAATTTGGTTCTCCATTTCCCTTTATTTTTTTAGTGTTAGAAGTAAACTTTCAAGTTTTTAAAATGTGTAATCTATAATTTTATTTGATTTTTTTGTTTTTTTTCAAGACAGGATTTTTCTGTGTAGCCTTGGCTGTCCTGGACTAACTTTGTAGACCAGGCTGGCCTCGAACTCACAGTGATCCACCTGCCTCTGCCTTCCAGAATACTGGGATTACAGACATGCTCCACTGCACCTGGCTTATAGTTTTTGCTGATTTTTTTCTGAATTTATTTTCTGGCAAATTTTAGTATTCTAGTCTTAATTAAACAATTTTCTCACTATTTCATTATTTTTAGATGTTTTATCTGTGTCGCCTGTATGAGTTCCATAAAATTTGATGTATTTTCTAGTAAGTTTTGCCATTTCCATTCATGCCTCCCATGACCAGATGTCTTGCCATTTATCTCTGTCATCACCACCCAGATTATTTATTTAAGTTTGAGACAGGGTCTCACCTACCCTGTGCTGTCCTGGAACTTGCTCTTAAGGGTGTGTGTTCAAGGATGACCTTGAATTTATGGCTCCCTTGCCTCGACCTCCTAAAGGTTAGGATTACAGGAATGAGTCACCATGCCTGACTTCAGAATTGATGTTTCTGTCAGTCTATGTTATATAATAATGGGTTTCATAATGATAATTTTGTACATGTACGTAATGTATTTAATCATGTTCACTCAGCTTTCTCCCTCCACCTTTGCTAATCTTCCTCTTCTCAACTATCCCTCTTCTAATTTTGTGTCTTGTATGTGTGACTGTGTAAGTTACTTGACTTGTGGCTGTGATATAATTCCCTGATATAGTAAGTAGCCTGAGAAAGGTCACTTGGCCTACAGTTTCCGGTGCAGGCCACCATGGAGAGGAAGACATGGCAGCAAGAGCATGGTGTTTTGGGCTCATCACATGGCATTCACAGGACACACAGAGGTGAATTTTAGTGCTAGACTCCTTTTCTCCTTTTTTAATGTCCACACCTCAGCCTATGGAATGGTGCTGTCCACTGTTAAATCCTCAATTAAAACTAACTTACCTCAATTAAACTAATCTTGATAATCTTTCCTAGGATGCTCACAGGCTAACCATCTATACCTGATCCCTCATAGGCTTGTGGTCATTCCAGATCTTGTTAAGTTGACAACCATATTAGCCATCATGGTGACTCATAGAGTTGATTACAGGAGTGTGGGTGACTGTTTATAGGAGGATAGACACATTCCCACTGTAGAAAATGTCTCTCTAAACAGAAACTTGAAATAAATCCTTAGGGAAGAGGGCTTCCCCATGAGTCCCTCCGCTCAAACTTATTTTCAAATTCAACTTAAAAACTTATTTATCAGTTTCGGTGTGATGCATGTCACGTGTGTGGCCTTCAGAGGCCAGAAGGTGTCAGGTCCTGGAGCTGCGGTCACAGGTCGCTGTAAGCTGTCTGTGTTAATGCTGGAACCAAGTTAAGGCCTTTGGAAGAGCAGCAAGCTCTTACCTGCTGAGCCATCTCTTAGAACTGAACTTGATCTAGAGTTTTACTAAAATGCTCAATTCCCCATCTCAAAAGGCAAAGAGGATGGACATCAGAAGATGAAGAAAACAGGAACCTGCCTGCCACAGAGGGCCTCTGAAAGGCTCTGCTCTGCAGACTATCAAAGAAGATGCTGAGACTTATGGCTAACTGTTGGGCAGAGTGCATGGAATCTTATGAAAGAAGTGGGAAATAGTGAGATCTGAAGAGGACAGAGCTCCATAAGGAGAGCAACAGAACCGAAATATCTGAGCACAGGAGTCTTTCCTGAGACTGATACTCCAACCAAGTACCATGCATGGAGATAACATAGAACAGATGTAGCCCATGGCAGTTCAGTATCCAAGTGGGTTCCATTGTAATAGGAACAGGGACTGCCTCTGACATAATCTGATTGGCCTGCTCTTTGATCACCTCCCCCTGAGTGGGGAGCAGCCTTACCAGGCCACAGAGGAAGACAATGTAGCCACTCGTGATGAGATCTGATAGACTAGGATCAGAAGGAAGGAGAGGGGGACCTCCCCTATCAGTGGACTTGGGGAGGGGCATTGGTGGAGAAGGGAGAGAAAAGGTGGGAGAGGAGGTGAGAGGGGTTTATGGGGGGATACAAAGTGAATGAAGTGTAATTAATAAAAATTAAAATAAAAATTTTTTCTACTATATTTTTCCAATCTATTCCTCTCTCTTAAAATTTTTTTAAATTAAAAAATGTTTTTATGTGTATGAGTTTTTTGCCTGCTTGTATACTTGTGTACCACATGAATGCCTGGTATCCAGAGGGGCCAAAAGATGTTGGGTCCCCTGGAATTGGAATTACAGACAGTAGTGAGCTGCCATTAGGTACCAGGAATTGAATCCAGGTCCTCTGGAAGTGCTATCACTGGCCCTTTCAGAAAAAAATTTTAAATATTTATTCTGTGTGTGTGAGAGAGAGTGTGTGTTTGTATGTATATATGTATATATGTATGTATATATGAGTGTGTATATATATATGTGTGTGTGTGTGTGTGTATGTGTGTGTGTGTGTATGTGTCCTTGTATCCTCACCTGTGTATACATGTGAGCACATAGCCAAAGTTGGGTTTTTGCTTCTACCATATATGATCCAGGGATCAGACTCAGTTTGTCAGACTTTTCAACAAGTACCTTTCTTTACTGATACGTGATCATTGCACTGGTCCTCATTTTTTTTCTTCTCTTTTCTTTTTTGAGACAAGATATCACTGTGTAGCCAAGCTGCCTCAGCTGCTTTAGTGCTGGGATTTTAGGAATTCACCACCATGACCAGCCACAACTATGCTTGCCATTATTGGAATAATTGTGCTGTATCTTTCCTCCCTGGAAGGATACTCAAGGGAAAGGCAGCAGTGATGCCTCACTATAGTCCTCTAAGTGGTTGTAACTTCATGTGTGGCACAACTTTGTGGGGTTGGGGGAGAGAGACAGAAATTTGCCAGTACTATCTTTTTTTTTTTTGTATGTGTACATACATACCTTCAATCTTAGTGACCCGGCGAAACTGCCACTCTAAAGGAAGAGCACAGTTGAGTTGTGCTGGATTCTGAGGTTGACCCTGGTTTTCTTTGTCACTGCAGACGGTGTGTCCAGGTAGTGCACAAACTGCTGTGTTACCAGAAGAAATGTCGAGTTCGCCTGCATTACACCTGGCGGGAGCTCTGGTCAGGTAACGCTCCATCTTGAGCTAGTTCTCTTCCTCTGTGCTTCTATGAATCCTAGGCTTAGGCGCACACTTACTAGTAGTCTTTCTAGCCCCACAACTTGTTAGAATGATTCTGTTTTCACTCACCCACATCTCTTCTCTTTTTTTATTAATTACACTTTATTCACTTTGTATCCTCCCATAAGCCCCTCCCTCCTCCCATCCTAATCCCACCTCCCCCCCTTCTTCACGCATGCCCCTCCCCAAGTCCACTGATAGGGGAGGTCCTTCTCTTCTTCCTTCTGATCCTAGTCTATCAGATCATCAGGAGTGGCTGCATTGTCATCTTCTTTGGCCTGGTAAGGCTGCTCCCCCCTCAGGGGGAGGTGATCAAAGAGCAGGCCAATCAGATTATGTCAGAGACAGTCCCTCTTCCCATTACTATGGAACCCACTTGGACACTGAACTACTATGGGCTACATCTGTGCAGGGGTTCTAGGTTATCTCCATGCCTGGTACTTGGTTGGAGTTATCAGTCTCAGGAAAGACTCCTGTGCTCAGATATTTCGGTTCTGTTGCTCTCCTTATGGAGCTCTGTCCTCTCCAGATCTCACTATTTCCCACTTCTTTCATAAGATTCCATGCACTCTGCCCAACAGTTAGCCATAAGTCTCAGCATCTTCTTTGATAGTCTGCAGAGCAGAGCCTTTCAGAGGCCCTCTGTGGCAGGTTCCTAACTTGTTTCCTGTTTTCTTCATCTTCTGATGTCCATCCTCTTTGCCTTTCGGGATAGGGATTGAGCATTTTAGTCAGGGTCCTCCCTCTTGATTAGTTTCTTTAGATGTACAGATTTTAGTAGGTTTATCCTATATTATATGTCTATATGAGTGAGTATATATAATGTGTGTCTTTGAAACTGGAATCACAGACAGTTGTGAGCTGCCATGTGGTTGCTGGGAATTGAACCGGGGTCCTTTGGAAGTGCAGACAGTGCTCTTAACTACTGAACCGTCTCCCCAGCTCCCCCCCCCTTTTTTTTTTTTGACATTTCAATCTTGTTTGAATCTAGACTTCTGCATGCTGTGTGGTCCACTTTCTTTCCTGTTCCTTCTTCCCTATACTGTTGTTTGTTTAGAAACAATTGATGGTTTTTTGAGTTCTAGAGCTAAAGATTATAGCTTGCGGTAGGGCGCTTGCCTAGCAAGCATAAAGCCCTGTGTTTGAGTCCTAGCACTGAGAACAAAAGGAAAAAGAAAAAAAAAAACCCAAGAGGGTATAATTTGTTAGCCAGGTATGATGGCACAAATCTGTGATCTTAGCACTTAAGGGAGAGGTAAGAGGATCTTGTAAGTTCAAGGCCAGCCTGGGATCCATAGTGACTTCCAGGCCATCCAGTACTGTGTAGTTAAACCCTGTCTTAAAAAACAAAACCAGTCAAATGAAAATGTCTTGAGTCTCCAAGCTTCTGACTTTATGTAGCAGTAGTGAGGAGGAGTCAGTGCGGTCTTGGATTCTCACCCTCTTCCATTTGGTAGCAGCATATGGACTATAGGGAAGCTTCTGTGTGTTTCCTCAAGATGAGTAACTCAAGAGGAATGGCATGAGGAGGGGGGTGGGGGTGGGGATGGGGGCGGAGAGAAGGGGGAACCCTCTTTTGTTACATCTTGGCATTATTACTGTTTACAGACTATGTAGCTGGTACCACTCCCCCTGTGCCAGAGACAAAACAGAAAATTACAATGTTTACTTTTGTCTTTATATCCATTTGGTAACCCAGTAAAGTCACTTCCACCCCTGCAGGCGGGAAGTGGCTCTTCTCTAAGGGTACAGCTAATGTTAGCTTGCCACCCTTTCTTTGTGTGACTAAATTGGAGGTTTGGAGAAAGCAAAGATTGTTCTCTGAGGCAGTTTCTTGCTGCTAGGTCCTGTGGCTTTGTGACCTGATGGATAACAGTTTTCTCCAGATGATTACAGTGATGAATGGCGGCCCCGCCCATGGGGTGTTTCTCTGTATTCCCAGCAGAAGAGTGTGTGTTAGTGTCAGGGGCTTTGTAAGAAACAGGCCAGAAGCCCAGCCCCCTTTCATGGAATTCATCTCTCTTGTTGTGACACATGGTTTCCTCCCAGCTTAATTTGGCTTGCTAAATTTAGTCCTCCATAATGGGAAGTACAGATCTTTAATTAATGGATTAGCAAGGTTTTTTCAGCAGTTACTGTGTATGATGATAAGAGGGAGGGCTGGAGAGTCACACTAATGTGGCAACAGTGGCAATTTGAGTTGGAGTTTTAGCACAGAAGAGTGCAATCATGAGAGTTTGAAACTGAGGGCATGTTAGAAGAGAGACTGAAAGAGATTGAACTGGCTAAACTTATCCAAAGTGTGTGTGTGTGTGTGTGTGTGTGTGTTGTTCGAGACTGGTCTTGCTGTGTAGCCCAGGCTATCTGTGAACTCAAGTCTTTCTGTCTCAACCTCTCAGATGATAGAATTATAGGTGTGTGTCATCCACACCTGTCGAGTTAGCTGAATATAATATTTTTTAACAGAAAGGACTTTTATTATTTCATATAGATAATAACATAATTATACAGCTCTGAAAGTCTAGAATGTAAAAGAAAATAAAAACAGTGCACATTTGTATATTTGGTGCCGTTGTGGTCTGTAGAGCACATGCCAGTGGTTAGGATCTAGCTGAGATGAAGTTAAATGTAATAGTTAAAAATTCTGTTGCAGCAGAAGTTGTCTGCTGCTTCTGGTTCTCATCTAGTTTTATCCTTTTATTTCTTGATCATTCTTACTCTGGCCCCTGTGGACTGGCTAGCTTTTCTCTCATTCTCATCATCCTGTCCTTTCACTTACTGCCCTGTATCATTGTGTGCTGCACACTGCTTTCTGCTACCCCTTGTTCTGTTTTTCTCAGTTCTTTCAGGCTTATGATTGTCTACTTCTCTTTCATATTTCCTGTCATGTTGTTTGTTGAGACAGGGTTTCTCTGTGTAACCCTGGCTGTTCTAGAACTCGCTCTGTAATGTAGGCTGGTCTTGAACTCAGAGATGTGTTGTTAATCCCACTAAATGAGAGTAAATACCATTACCCAAATTCTTTTAGTAGAAGTAAGCAAGCTTTATTTTCTGTCAGACAAAGTTGTCTCCCTAAAGCAGGGCTGGAAGGAACATCGTTGATCATAGGAGAGAGTGGGGCTTATATAGCTCAAAAAACTGCAAGGTTAGAGAATTTCCAAGGGTTGGGAGTTTTTTGTTATGTAGGAACTTGGCTGGCCATCTCAAACTTACTGGGCAGAACATCTTATCAGGGTAGAGGTCAGGGAGGGTGTGAAACATGTCAAATTCCAGGAAAATGAGCCAAGACATGGTCAAATTTAAGTTTTACAGAAAGGGGGGGGGGTGAATATCTTTTGACCTTGTAACAAGATAGTGTCTAATCGTAAGATGGAGTCAGGCTGGTCCATCACCACATGCCTCTGCCTCCCAATGCTGAACTTGCCTGTGGGTGCCATTACACCTGGAAGACTCCTAGCATTTTGTCAGGCTAATTAGTAACTTAAAAAACAGTTTTTTATCCTATGTTTGTTGGTTGACTTTGTGTCTTTGAGAGCTTCCTGTTATATTCAGCTCTCTGATCACTTCTTTCTTGATTTATGTTCAGCAGTCCTTGGTGTATTAAGGGAGGTTCATAGGGGCATAATTAGTGAGGCCTACATGACTGCTTGTTCTAGAGTCTCTGCCATGGGAGGTTAGTATCTATCTATGTGATAGATAAAAAAAAGAAGTCACATTTGTCTGTCTGTTGAATGTGTACATTACCCATGCTTGTGAAGAGGAGACAACTTAATAGAGTAATTTATCATCTTCTGCCAAGTGGGATCCAGGGCTAGAACTCAGGTTGTCAGGCTTGGTGACTTACAGTGACTGAGTGAGCTCTCCTGGAACCCTAGTTCTGTGTGTTCATACATGGATGAAGAGCAGCAGGTGTTAAGGAAAGCTGCAAAATACAACACTACATCCAATGCAGTTAGAGCCCATAATAATGTATAATATTGCATTCAGTGAACACAAGTGTGGCTGTGTTGGGTCCACCCACTCCTTGGCTGGCACTACCCCTCATATGTTGGAATGCCCATGTTTTCATTCTCTCTTTGCCGTCTAGATTTATGGATTTGAGGGAGGTGTGTGAAACTCACCATGGCAATTTTACCAGTGTAGATAAGTGCTTGCCCAATATATGTGTTGTGAAATATAAATGAATTTTATTTACAAATAAGGGTATAAGGCATGTAAGGTTAACTGGAATAGCCAGAAGCCCTTGAGCTTATAGGAGACACTCAGATTGGGTCCAGATGCCTCCTGTGTTTGGAACGTGGGTGTTCAGTGTCACTATACTTCTTCAGTGCTGATTTTTATTTTGTGGTTGCTCTTTGTTTTGGGGGAAAATTGCCAGGAAGTCTCCAAAATTCCTGAAATGAATTCTCAAAAAAAGTAGGTGTGTGAGAGGAAAAGGCCAGCTGTATTGGTAGGGGCTCAATCCCACTTTCTACCTTTTCCTACAGTTGGCTTCACATGTACAAGCCCTGACCCACTCCCTGCTGCTACCTTTTTGTACAGTGGTTGTTGCCATGGTATCTGAGTGTGTAGGAGGACATCTGTGCTCATTTCTGTTGGAATATGAAAGAAGAAAGTCCTGTGTCTGCTTTACCCTTCTTTTTAGTTACCATCATTTCCCCCCAAGATTTAGAAAGTGTGGGAACCCTCTTAATGATCTTTAAATGCCAGTCTCTGAGCAAAGCTTACTTAAAACTTGTCTCTGATGAAGACAGAAAGTGAGGTTCGGGGATCAGATGAGATGGTTCTTTATCTTTGAAACTGGAATGAAAGCAAGTCTCTGCATATCCAGAAAGCATCAGCTTGTATATACATGTACTATGTATAGTTTCAGGGAGTTCCTGAACCTTGTGAGGCTCCGTCATAATCTCAAACAGAAAAAAAAAAATCACTGTTGTGCCTTTGTGTTCCGTATCTTCCCAGTGAATTGTGAATTCTTTCTCACAGACATCCTAGTGTCTAGTTAAGCATCTTATTTCCTTTTTTTACTGATCATGCTAAATCTTATGCACACTTTTAGCACCATCTTCTCTCTGAACTTTGTTGTTTGTTTATTTGATTTATTTTTGAGAAAGTATCTTACTATGTAGCCTTGGCTGGCCTGGAACTTACTATGTAGACCAGGCTGGTCTTAAATGCACAGAGATCCACCTACCTCTGCTTCCTGAGTGCTGGGATCAGAGGTGTGCGTCACCACAGCCAACTGCTCTCTGAACTTTCTGAGGCTACAGATATTTCCTTCATTGTGTCTGATTTCCTGTTTGTCCCTATAGTACATTGGGTCACTTATGTATTTGTTTACTCAGAGTCTCCTGTATTCCATTGTGCGGGTTCTGGGATGTGAACCTGCGGCATCTGGAAGAGCAGCAAGTGCTAGCTCTGCAGCCGTGACTACAGGGTTTTTAACAGGGATTTAGAAAAAAATTTGAATGAATAAATATACAAAGGACAGTGTAGACTTTTCATTAATAATGAATTAACAGTCACCTAAAGCAGCACGATGTTGTGTTTCTACCTCAGAATAACAGCAACAGACCCTGTAACGTGATTGCTGTAATGTTTCTGATGCATTGCTCTCATCATCTTTGGATAGGCTCAACCCTCTGACAGATTAATTTGAATCATTGATATGCAAAGGGAATAGAGAATATTCTCTTTCCTTTGTGTATTTCTTCCTTATCCACAGATGAAGAGGTTACTTTTAACCAAGTAAAAATGGAAACTATTGACTTCTAAGCCATTAAGGAAAGAGTGGAATGTTTAAAGAAAAGCTTGCAGTTGTTGGAAAGGGAATGGCTTGAGCAGAGCCTTCTGGAGACAGCTTATTTTACTTGCGCTGTAGACAGAAGGGGCATTGGGAAAGCAGCTTGCATCTAAATATGTGGCGTCCACAGTCTGAAAACATGGTTTAAAGGCAGATTTATGCTGGAAATTTTTTATCCAGCATTTGTTTATAGATCAAAGTTTTTACCCTTTCGCCATACCATGTCTCAAGATGATAAGCCATTCATTACTTACATCCTTATTTTTGGGGGGAAGGAGTGGAGATACAGACGGGTTAAGTAACTTACTAAGGATTATGGAGCCAGATACCAAACAGTCATGGTTGGAACTTAGAGTCCCTGACTTCTATGCTCAGATGTGGATGACTAGGCAGCATTTGCCTCCCTGCAGGAAGAAAGGCCCCAAAGCACCCAAGACAATCTGTTAAGCTTCGCTGTGCTAAATAGCATCCCAAGCATTTAGCTTTGTGAAATGCTTTTGGTCTGACCTTTTAGATACCTACTGGGAAACATGGAACACCCAGAGAGCGTCACAGTTCTCCGGATCCAGCTGGCTTCTCATCACTGGCAGAACCTGTGCCTTCATGGTTAGGAACAATTTGAGGCTGGGAATTGAGAGCCTGTTGTTGGAAGCTATTTTGTGGGTGTTACAAAGGGCTGATTTTGTTTCAAGAGAAAAACTAATCTAATGTATAGCATTGTATAATAAATAATCAATTTTGGTAGCTTTTCTAATCACCCATTCTGAATATAGTAGATATTTAATAATTGCTTTTGGAGGGTTAATTTTTGTTTGTTTGTTTTTTCAAGACAGAGTTTCTCTGTGTAGCCTTGGCAGTCTAGACTCTCTTTGTACACTAGAACTCAAAGAGATCCATCTGCCTCTTCTTCCCTGAGTGCTGGGGTTATAGGCGTGCACCACAGTGCCTGGCTAACTTGGCACTTCTCTGTTCGTCCATTCTAGTTCCCAAATAAAAGACATAGAGACTTACTAGATTTATTAATAGTCTTTAGACTCAATAACTGAACAGATATGCTTTATAATAATCCTCTAAGCTAGTCTGACTACTTCCTGGCCATATACCCCAATTATTTGCTATATTGGTCCATCTGGGCTGTTTTTCTCCATCAGGCCAGTTCCTCATGGTGACATCCTTTCTCTCTCTTCCTTCTCCCTCCTGGTGGTTCCTACCTGAGATCCCAGTCCTGGGAACGGAAGCTCTACCTACCTCTCTTCTGCCCAGCTTTTTTATTAATCAATCAGAGACGACTGAGGAGCAAAGTTTAAACAAATATAGATTGGTATATGTGAGAATGCAGAGACTGCACTTGTCTGGGCTGCAACCAGATCTTGAGGCCCAGAATTCAGCATTAGTATACATAGAGTACCAGATGACCTTCCCATTACCATTGTCTGGCAATTCTGGTGTAGGTATAGCTTTGGCAGTTTGTCAGTCCCTCCTGATGTGTAGGTACTTGCCTTTGAACATTTAACTGTCTGCTTCTTTTGTTTCATCTATTTTTTTTTAAGTAATGTAATGTGATTATAGACTTAATAGTAAGTGTGCCTTTTACCCAGCTTCCTCTAAAAGGAACATCTTATACAGGTCTTGCCTCTTTTAACTTTGAAGAGGTTCCGCAGGTGGGAAAGAGGACAGCATGCTGGTCAAAATTATCTTATCCAGGCACTCAGGAAGAGTAGACAGAAAGGACAGAATTCAAAGACCTCAGTGGTAGGAGGAGGCAAGAAGTTTAGAAATTCAGGGGTTGGGGGTGAGCTGTGTGATGGCTGAGCAGGTAAAGGCCCTTGCTGCCAAGGAGAGAACTGACTCTCAAAAGTTGTTCTCTGACCTCAACATACAATAACAAATAAGTGATGAATAAACAAACAAACAAAACAGACAAATGTATTGAAAAGAAAGAGTTTAAGGTATGTCTTTGACTCCAGGGAGCTTGAGGTGAGCCTAGAATAGAGACCATGTCTAAAATAAATTTCTAGTGAGGACTTGCTCTATCATCTGGTCTTTCATTAATGGCCTTATCTGCATAAGTAATACCTTGTTTTAAAGGTCATTATTTATTTAACATTTTATTTTATTTTTTGCCTTTTGAGAACTGGTTTTCTTGTTCTACCTCCTCAGCGCTGGAATATCAGGCACACCTAGTCCCTAAAGTTGCTTTTAATTTTTTTTTTTTAATGTTGGAAACAAATGTTGTTTTCCCACAAAGAGACACATGAAGAAAGTGAAAGTAACTTGACAAGACAAGGATACACTACAAGCTGAACTGGGCCTGCAAGTGCAGTGGGCAGGGCGTTCACGTGGTGTTTATGCTAACTTTGTTGGTAACTGACTTTTCCCACTGGCTGGGGTTTGACCCTTCATCCTACGTGATTGATGTGTTTTAAAAGCACCTGAGCAAAGGAAATAAGGGAAAGGGGCAAGGGTTCAGCTGCTCCAGGTGTTAAGTTCTGGCCAGGTGGGGGAGATTAAAGATTCATATAAAGGTTTTACATGGTGGTGGAGATGAAAAGATTTGAATTGTTCTGCATAAAGTTTTATAAGATGGGGAGATTTATAGACTGTTTGCTCTTGGCAAGCTAGCGATTTTTCATAGAGAAAACCAAACGAAAGCATTTCCCACACTTATTTTTAAGTTTATTTTTCTGACTTTGGGAAGTATATCACAAGATACATTATAAAGCTACATGTGCCATTAAGACTGCTTTATTTTTTTTGTGTGTGTAAAAAGACAGACTTTGCTCCACAGATAACCAAGCTCTCATTGTTAGAGAGGTTTTATGCAAGTGTATTAGCTGTTACCTTGCAGTGTCTGTAACTTAATTGTGAGTAGCCTATACAGTGGTATAGAAAGCCTGAGGCCTGGAAAAGAATACCAGGAAGCTTGTTTTTCTTGTTAGATCATTACATTTGGCTAAATCTAAAACTTAAAGAATATTTTGAATCCTATTTTCTTCTCTCAGAAACTTGGTAGAAGGCAAAGATAAGAATCAAAGAGAAGCCCGGCATCCCAGCATTCTGGAGGCAGAGGCAGGTAGCTCTCTGAGTTTAAGGATAGCCTGGTCTACATAGTGAGTTCCAGGATAGCCAGGGCTACATAGAGAAAACCCTGCCTGGAAAAACAAAAACAAATTAAAAAACAAAACAAAACAAAACAAACAAAAAAAAAGAAACAAAAAAATCAAGGAGAAAAAGATTGTCACATAAAACTTCAAACGCTTCAAAATTAATCTTTCTTCCCCTCTTTGTGCATGAAACATGAAAGTCTATTTTGTATCAAGAGAAGAATCATCTTCCAGAGGCCAGTCAGCATCTTGTCAGGTCATGGGATGGGGAAAGGAGCAGATGCTTTTGATCCTATGCCTGGTTCTAGTTTCCTGGTTCTAAAGTGCTGTAGAGTTTGGTAAGGTTAGTTATCCTTTTGCATGGACAAAATGGATATGCTATTGGACTTTCTGTAGTCTGGGAGAGAGTACAGTTCTTGGTTCCTTAGCAGATGGACAGTGTGGCTATGGTCTGTTTCACTAACAGCTAAATTTCATAGAGTAAGTTTGGTTACCACTCAGTTTGACGACTTTGGGAGAAAAAAAGCAGGTACTGAAGCTAGGTCTCGAGTTGGCTTACTTAGGGGTAGCTGCACAGAGGTCCTACATTTCCCCAAGTCTAGGTTCTAGATCCACTCTGCCTTCCTCTCTCCTCTACCCTGTTTCTCTCCCTCTCCTTTGTTCATTTTTAAAGGTTAAATTTTTTTTTTCTCTAATTATTTTTATGTGTATGGAAGTTTGGTCTGCGTGTAAGTCTGTTCACCACATGTGTGCAGTACTGGTGGAGGCCAGAAGAGGGCATCAGCTCCTCTGGATTGGAGTTAGGAAATGTTGTTAGCTGCTGTGTGGGTATTAAGAAGCAAACCAAACTCCAGTAGAAGAGCTGTTTGGCAGCTTGTGCTCTTAACTATTGTGCTATCTCTCCAGCCTCATTTTAGATTTTTTTTTCTTTTATTTATTTATTTTTTATTTTAATTTTTTCTGAGACTGGGTTTCTTTGTGTAGCCCTGGCTGTCTTGGAGCTCACTATGTAGACCAGGCTGGCTTTGAACTCGTAGATCCATCTACCTCTGCCTCCTTAGTGCTGTGATGAAACGTGCTCACCACCACCATCATTTTTGAGACAGGATTTTGCTAACCTTGAGCCCATGCTATCTTCCAGTGGTAAACAACCCTCTTGCCTTAGTTTCCCTAGTGCTAGAATTATAAATGTACATACAGGCTGAGTCTGGGAACTTTTACTGAGAAAGTTCATTTTCATGGTGAAGTAGATGAGTGGTAGTCAGAAGTTGCAGCCTTCCCAGGTAAATGGGAGATGAGAAATGATTGAGAATATTGTTTTCCCTTTCAGTAGACACACACTCATCCCTAGGGAAACAGAGAAATCTGACTTCCATTTAAAGAAAGATTTGTTGTACTTTTCCACTCAGCTGGAGGGTTGCGGAATCTTAGGTGGTGTAAGCTACTGACTTTTATGTTCTGTTCACCTGGAGATGACGAGCACAACAAAAGCCACAGAGTCATTTCATTTTATTTGTGATTCTTTTCCTGCCCTGTTGATGAAGTGCTTAGGTATACAGACAAATGGCTGAATTTTTAAATTATATACACACAAATTTGGTGTTTTGAGACAGGGTCTCATGTAGCACAGGCTTGAACACTATTTAGCTGAAAATGACCTTGAACTCTTGATGCCTTCCTTTACCTCACAAATTCTGGGATTACAGGGTATGTGTCACAATACCAGATCTGATACCTGTATTTGAGAAGGCATCTAGTGTATTTAAAACCATTCTGTTGGCAGGTGCTGCATCTCCACTCCCTTCTGCACCACTCTTGATTGACAGTGAGCTTGCTGATCAATGCCAGTCAGTGTCCCTGGGTGATTGGCGATTTTCTCCAGGGATGCTGGAACTGGCTGGAGTTTATGGGGCCTCCAGGCTTTTGGTGTCTTTAGCTTGTTACATCAGTGCTATTTCTAGCGTTTTCTTGACTTCTGTCTTAAGGAAGAGATGCTAATACTTTCTGCCTATTGGTCACTGTGAAATTATGCATCTCCCTAACAAGCAGGCTGTGATTTGGGTTCAGTGGCACCAAATCCTAGCTCCATATTGTGCCACAAAATAAGCTCTAAGTCTTGCCTTCCTGGTTTATCTTTTCCCTTTCATTGTATGCAAAAGCTATGCAGACAGCTCTCTCTGACCAGATTCTTTAAAGACACTAATTTGTGCTCAGTTGGAGTCTCTCTTTCCTGTTTTTAATCTTGGTTAAATGTCATTCAGTTGGTTTTTACAATTAAGCCTCTCCTCTGCTTCTCTAAGAAAGAAGGCTGAGCTATCACTCAATTGTGTCTTCGTGTGGCTGCCTTGTTCTCTTTGCACCTGGTTTACCCTCCATGTGGGGAACAGGTTTTAGTCCTGGACAAGTTCCTGTATCCATTATTCATTCTACTCCTACATGGCAACACAATTTGTTGCTATCTTCTTTCCTTCCCCCTGAATTCAGAGCAGGATAGAAACAAATCTGGGGAAGTCCTCATTGTGTAGGGCACGTGAATGCTAAACAGCTCAGCAAATAGAGAGCCTTGTTCTCTGTTCTGTGATGGGAGCCTGTGGAAGATGCTAAGGTTTTCAAGAGGGTGGTACTGAACCTTCTATTTGAAAATTAGCTTGGCTGCTGCTGCCTTTGGGAAGTGTCTTGGGGCTGAAGGAATTACCACCATACTTAGTCTTGGCTCAGTGCTCTAGAGCCTGGACACACTGTATGTTCTGGATAGTGCTGTTGCACTGTTTACCAAAAGGCGATGTACACAGCTCACTAGAAGGGAACATAGGCTGAAGCCGCATACAAGACAGCCACTTGCCTCCAGCAGGGTCAGAAGGGGCAGTACTTGGTGCCAGTTTCTGGACGAAAGCCCAGAAACCAAGATTCTAAGAGCTCTCATAGAAAACAGCTTTCTGATGAATAAATGAGTGTATTAGAAGCAGCTACTTCCCTTCATTTTAAATGTTTTTACGTGTATGTACTTGCGTTCCTGTGTGCAGGTGTGCGTGGAAGATGGAGGCTGACACTGCATTTTCCTCAGTTGCCCTCCACTTTCATTTTTAGGGATGGGGCTTCTCGATGAACATGCAGCTTAGCAATTTAGCTAGAGTGGCTGGCCAGCAAGCCCCCAGGGATCCTCTGATCTCTGCCTCCCCAGCTTTGGATATATGCCTGGCTTTTTATGTGGGTGCTGGGAATCTGACCCTGAACCCTCCTGCTTCCATAGCAAGTACTTTGCCAACTGAGCCTCCCCAGCTCAACATAAATATGTTTAATGCGCTCAAGTATTTGATTGCAGGTTTTTTTTTTTTTTTTTTTTTTTTTTTTTTATCCAGTCAGGATTATAGTGTTTGTTGCCAGGTATCTAAAGCCTTGCTTAATAAATGAGATGTTAGACTCAAAGTCAAACTCAGGGTTCCTTAAGATTGCATAGGGTACTGTTGGCCTCTGAAGGGTGTTCTTAGCTTTGATTCTAACCTTGGAGCGAGGTTGTTTACTTGCTTCCTTTCCTTTCTTCTTCTTTTTCTTTCAATTTTTTTCTTTCCCTTCACCTTCCTTTTTTTGCTTTCCCTTTTCCTTTCTCTTTTCTTTTCTTTCCCTTTCTCTTCCCCTTTCCTTTCCCATTTTTTCTTTCCCCTTCCCTTCCTTTTTCTTCTCTCTCCTGTCCCTTCCCTTTCTTTTCCCCTTTCCTTTCTTTCCCTCCTTTTCCCTTTCCTTCCCTCTCCTTTCCCTCCCTTTTTTTCTTTTCCTTTCCCAATTATTTCCCTCTTCTTTCCTTTCCCTTTCCTTTCTTTTCTTTTTTCTTTTCCTTTCCTTTCCCTTTTCTTTTTCTTTCCAACAGGGTCTCACATAGCCCAGGCTGGCTTTGATTTTGCTGTGTAACTGAGACCATCATTATGCTTCTGATTCTTCTGCCTCTACCTCAAGAGGCCTGGGATATAGCTCTGCATCACCACAGCAAGTGAGGCAGCTACTGTTCTACTTTGTTTTTTTATCAAGACTACTCAAGTAGTTCTTGTAAACTTAATTCTTCAACCCATCTTTTTGGCCTTTTATGACTAGCTTATTTCACTAACATAATTTCTTTCTTTTAAAACTTACTTTATTTTTATTTATTTGTATTTGTGTTCATCTTTCTGTGTGTGTATATGCATGTGTATTCAGGTGCCATCAGAGGCCTGATGAGGGGGTTGGGTTCCCTGAAGCTGGAGTTTTAGACAGTTTTTTTTTTTTTTAATAATTTATTTAATTTTGTTTTGTGTGTGAAGGTGTCAGATCCCTTGGAATTGGCAGTACAGAGAGTTGTGAGCTGCTATGTGGGTGCTGGGAATTGAACCTGGGTCCTTTTGCAGAAGAGACAGTGAGCCATCTCTCCTGCCCCAAGTTTTAGACAGTTTTGAGATGCTTCACGTGGATCCTGGGAACTGAACTCTGGTCCTTCTCAAGAGCAACAAGCACTCTTAAATGCTGAGCCACCTCTCCACCTGTTATGGTTTTGTGGTGGAAGAGTACCTTGATGGATCAGGGTCCAAGGATGCTACAGAGATCATACCACACAACAGCTTGGAAGAGATATCTGGCGGGGGGGGGTCCTCTGAGCGAGAACAAGAGGGGAAGGAGGTGGAAGGAGGGAGAGAGAGAGCTCCATGATGGTGTGAACTTTATACAGGGCTTGTCTGACAGTGGAAATGGGCCACATTTGGCAGCTGGTGAGGACTTGCCTGTTGGCACTAAGTAGCTGAGTAGTAGACTGGGAAAATACCTCCTGGTTCTGGAATGTGGACGTTTCTTTACCAGTATTCCTCCTTCTTATTTATTATAGAAGGTGAGGAAATAGGAAGGGTGATGGTGAGGCAGGAATGGGGATACCATGCTCTTTATACTGCATCCTACTGTCTGAGGGTAACAAGATCTTTGGGGACCCAAGAAAGCTGGGTTCTGGCAGTGGGCAAGGTGAATTGCAGTGGCTGGATTTTTCATCCAGTGGCCAGATTTGGCACATTTAAAGCAAGCTCCAGCTGGAGTTCTTCTGTGCCCAATCATCTTCTTTGGAGACCTTCAGGTCACTGCTAAAATCTATAAGCTTTTTTCCACTAAACATTTGAAATGTCACCTTCAGCAGATCTCTGAAAAGTTTTGAGGACCATTATATATTAAGTACAACTAAACTAAACAAACTTTGCTTGTTCTAGTTACTTTTGTAGCCTGAATTTGAAAACATACAGGAGGCTAAGGAAAACTTATTCTTGTAATTAATTTCATTAGGAGTTAGCATGGCTATGAGTGTAGTTCTGAACACATTAAAAGATGTGATCATTTATAAGGTAACTGACTACTAACTTGCATGTCTTAATTATTTTTGACAGTATACAATAAGTTAGTAGCTTTTTATAAGATTGGGATATAGTAGCTTTATCCTTGTTAAGTTTGGGCCTTAAAAATTTGAGTTGAGGATTCTTTAGCATAAAAATATACTATAAACTTCAATACATGGAGTGACTGGGTACTTGACTGACCTTTTATAGTGTACCATTATAGAATATCATCATTTTTTTGTCTGACTCAGTTTATCCAAATAGCTAAAGCTTAACATGGTGAGCAAAGACAAAGAAATTAGACAGATATTAAGGTGAAACTAAGTATGCCTTAGGAGTTTATAAATCTTATTTATCAAAATACCTTATTTACCAAACATTATTGTTACTTATCTCATTTTTTTTAGCAGCTTGTTGTCGAATAGTTAGCAAAGACATACATAGTTAGATACACATCTTAAACCAGGTTTTGTTAATGTGAGTAGACCTTTATAACCTTAAAATTTTATCATCTTATACAGTATATTCTAAACCAGAGATGAATCACTATATAGTGTTATAGCAAATATAACCTTAAATTTTTATCATCAAACAAAGATCCTTACCAATCCAAAATGTTTGAGAATTGTTGCTTTCTTAGTCTACAAAGAGCTATAGTAAAAACAGCTCATTAGGACTAAGTTTTACAGTTGTTGGTCTATACCAGGTGGTCATCTTAAGATGGTAATGAAGTCACATGCCATGTACTCCTTAACTTTCCTAAAGATGGCTGCCAGTCATACGGCTGCTTACATCTTGATGACGTCATCAGCCAAGGTAGAGGAGTGCCACATGCTTGCTTTTAAAAACATGTTTTCTTCATAGATCTATTTTTTTGAATGAGAGTTGAATCTAAGTTATACATACACATATACACAGAGTTAAAGTATCTCTGTCATATACATGCACACAGAGTTGAATCCAAGTTACAAACACACAGAGTTGAATCTAAGATACATCTACATATATATGTATAGACATATATACATATATATTCTAGAAAAGAGTAGAATCACATATAAACACATTTTTTTATTTAAGCCTTTTGTTATAAGTTAAAGCCAAATTTTCCGTACAGATTTATCAATTTTTTAACCATACCTAATAAACTTACAAATCCTGAGGAAGAGTTTACAGCATAGTCTTAAGAGATGTTTTTGAAAGCAGAGTGCAGAGAAATCATAGAGATAAAAGATGTAAGAGTTGGGTGTTGTAGACCTTTCCATGGGATCATCTGCTTGGGGCAGAAGTTGTTTCAGTCTGTGAGATATTGGAAATTAAGTGAGCCAGTTTTTAGCTGTGACCTGTACTTCAAATGAGTCCATGGTGGAAGAGAGAGGGGTCAGAAGATGGAACACTGTGCGGGGCTATTCCTTTTAGGGGGGGGGGGGGAGGCGCAGTGTCGCAGTGTCTATAGTAGAGGAACCCAGATGGGTGTAGCAGGCCAGAGCCAAGAGAGAAAATTGCTCATGTGTGGGGGAGGGGCTGTGTGCCAAGGGAGTAGCAGCTTCCAGGAGCTAGAGAGAGTTGTATGGCATAGACAAGGAGAGGAATGGTTAATGGTTAAGGGACAAGGAAGAACAAGCAGGAACTCCACCCAAGGGAGGGTTAGAAGCTTAGAGCTGTAAAGAAGCCGCAGGGCCTAGCAGGCTGCTCCTAGGGGAGGCAAGGAAATTCACACAAGAAGAGATAGAGCAGGTTGCTCCAAGGGGAAGGAAGCTTGGAAAGAGTCCCAGGCTGCCACAAGAGGGACTGCAACTCATGGGGAAGGTGAGGAGAGGAGAGAGCGCAGGAGGAAGGGGGCATGTCCACGTGGGTGTAACAGGCCAGAGATGCAGCAGAGAGAGCTGCCCAGGTGGAGGACACAGCAGGTAGAGGGACGCAATAGCTGAAGCGTTGGACTCTAGAATTTGGAATCAAATTTTGTGGGTGGCAGAAGCCAGTACAACCTGAGGAGAGGACGCTGCAGGGATCCAAGGAGATGCACCAGCCAGTGAGGGTTGTGTGCACTCTGGATGGTCTGCTCCCTTCCTCTCTCCCTCCTGCTCTGTACACTCTGGCCCCCACTTTACAACAAACTTGCAGATCCATCAGCCAGAACTTAAAGCAGGACATTTACATAGTGTAGGGGAGACCAGACAAAAACAAACAGGGCTTAGAGCTGAGAAAGAGACAGAATAACAGAATGGAGAATCTCTTCCCACTCCCCTTGATCAATTGTAGTATTTGCAAAGATCTTAAATAATATTGGGATCTAGGGTGCTTTAGTTGCCCACATTTGGATTTGATTATCTAAGGGATATTGAGGCCAGATTTTATTGCAAAAGCAAATAAATTTGGAGCCCTTTGGGTAGAGTGCCAGGTGGAGAGACTGGATTTGTTTTATGGACGACCCTGTTCCCATGAATGAGGAAGAGAGGAAGGTCCAATGCCTGTAGTCCAAGGTAACTTCATGACTCTGGGATGGCGGTTGGGGGGTGGGGTATGTGTGAGGGAGATCCAAAGAAGGAAGACACAGCTGTTCAGTGGGCCATCACCTCACTCCACTGGGGTCAGGGGCTAACAACCCAAAGAGACTTGGTGCCTGGGACCAGGGCTTTTTAGTGAAGCCAAAAGTTGAAAAAGCAAGCTCAAAAATGAAGCCTCATCCAAGGGAAAGGGTGCAGAGTGGGATGGGTACCTTCTACTCCCAGAGTACCAGAGACTCAGGGCAGCATTTATGCCAGCTGAGGAGGGATCACTCACCAGTTGCCGGTGATGTATGGAGGGTCAACAGATTGGTGGGCCAGAAGGTAGATCTGTTGCAGGTGGACTGGAGATAAGGGACAGGGTCCCAGTGCAGCTTTGACCCCTGGGGTGTGTGTGTGTGTGTGTGTGAATAGGCACCAGGAGAGCCTACTGAGTCTCTGTACCAATGTTAATTTTTTTTTTTTTTTTTTTTTTTTTTTTTTTGCAGTGATCATAGGGCTAAGGAATGCCACAAAGTCTCACCATGCAACAAACCGAACATGAGAGATTTATTGGGAGATAGATACAAAAGGCTGTCTCTGAGCGAGGATGGAAAGAGTGGGGCTGTAAAGGCTCAGGCTTTATAAGTGCACACACATAGGGAAAATATTCTACATGGGGACAGTGGCAGTGTGTAACATTTGGCGGTTGGTGCTGAGTCACGGAAGGTGGGTTGGGGGAGACCTGCTTCTGGAATGTGGATAGTGCTCGGTTTACCAACACCAGTTCCTTTCTTCCCACTTTAAGGTGGAATAATAATGGGTTGTATGTAAGTAACCCATTGTTTATCTGTTCATCTGTTGTTGGACCTTTGGGATGCTTCCCACATTTGGTCATTGTGAACGATGTTGCTCTAAACATGGTATAGAAGTGTCTGTTTAACTTTTTCTTTATTTTTTTCTTTTTCGATTTTTATTGAGACAGGGTCTTGCTATGCAGCTCTGACCGTCTGGCTTCCCAAGTGCTGGGATTAAAAGCATGTACTACCACCTAATTTTTTTGCTTTCAAAATTTTGTGTTTTGAGATTGTGCAAGTTAAGGTGGCCTAGGCAACCTTATGGAATGAAGTCCTGAGACACTTGGAGGACAGAGACTCTCAGCTTACTGGATTTTCCCTTTTGGCAACTTTGATTTGTAAGGGGGTGATTAGTGGAACTCTCACTGAACTTGCAGTATTTTGCTTTTTTTTTTTTTTCCTTTGCATTTGTTTTATGCTAAATTTATTTCTATGCTACAAGTCAGTAAGAAGCCTCAGTGTGGCAGGGAGCTCGTGTGTGGATGAAGGAGCTCTGAAGGTTTGGTTGCACATTAGGGTGTTTTGTTTATCTGGGTATGTTCAATGACTAGAGAATCTATATTCAGACCATTATATTATTCTCTGTATTGCTAAGCATATGCTACCAAAAAACCGCCTTTTGAGGGTGGAGAAGGGCACCAACATATGTCCAGTACGGCCCACGTTGCGTCTTTAAAGTGAACATATATATGCGCAATAGCCTGGGCAGTCTCACAGCATTCTTAAAGTGAACACCATGAAGGTCTGAACCTCTTCATTTCATGACTTTCTAGATCACGAAAGTTGGCAAACCATTTGCACAGGTCACTTAAGACCTTTTGGATGAAGAGAAAATGGATTTCTTAAAATATTTATTATTTATTTGTTTGTTTGTTTGTTTGTTTGTTTATAGGCGGGCTTTCTCTGTATAGCCCTGGCTGTCCTGGCTTTGTAGAGCATGCTGGCCTTGAACTCACAGAGATCTGCTTGCTTCTGCCTCCCAAGTGCTGGGTTAAAGGTGTGTGCCACTGCGCCCAGAGGTTTTTATTTATTGTTATTTTTTAAATAGTAAAATAGACATTGACTATAAACAAATGTTTTTGTTGTTCTCATTTTTATTTTTGTTTTTTAAATAATTTATTTAATTTTATTTTACATGTGAAGGTATCAGATCCCTTGGATTGGGGTTACAGACATTTGTGAGCTGCCATGTTGGTGCTGGGAATTGAACCTGGGTCCTTTTAGGAAGAGCAGACACTGCTCTTAACCACTGAGCCATCTCTCCAGCCCCTGTTCTCATTTTTAAATGGAGTCTCTTGTGGCCTAGGTTAACCTTAAGCACTCTGTATAGTTGAGCATTACCCTGAACACCTGATCCTCCTGCCTTGCTCCCTGAGAGTTGGGATGGCAAGCATGCACCGTCGTGTTTGCTTTATGTGCTGCAAACCCTGGGCTCTGTGCTCGTTAGGCAAGAGCAGGACGAGCTGAGCTGTACCCCTAGACAAACATTTGCTCAGGGCAGGCACCTTATCATCTTATTCTCCAAGCTTGTCCTTAGTCAAAAGGACATTATCTGCAACAAGCTGCACTGCTCTTTGTTGAGGGATGAGCAACAGTTGCTCACCCATTGGACCTAACTTTGTTTTCTTTTGCTTTTTGTTTCTAAGACAGGGTCTCTCAAGGCGGCTGTGGTGGCACATACCTGTAATCCCAGCACTCTGGGAGGCAGAGGCAAGTGGTCTCTCTGAGTTCGAGGCCAACCAAGTTTACAAAGGGAGTCCACAACAGCCAGGGTTTCTCTGGGTAGCCCTGGCTGTTCTGGAACTTGCTTTGTATACCAGGCAGACCCTGAACTCAAGAGATCCGCCTTCCTCTGCCTCCTGAGCTGGGACTACAGACGAGTGCCACTCCCCCCAGTCCTCCACCCCTAACTCCCACCCTGGTTTGGATCAAACTCTTTACCCATTTGAGTTCCTGTAGAATAAGGTTATTCTTTAGAAACCTTTCAGAGCAGTTATCAGAAGTGCTAGGCCTTTGGTAAGGAAGGTTTGTGTTCGTTCCTTTTGTCTCTGCCTCCTTAAAGATTATTTAAGTGAGAAACATGATAACTTAAAGGGTTAAACTAAGGAGGAATAAAAACACGTTGTATTCTTTGTGTCTTTTCATTGGCTACAACATGTATAGTGAGAGCAAATGCTTACAAACACATGACTAATAATGCTTTTTATTCAACCACTCCCTTGTCTTTTGTGGTTATCTTAATTATTCCCTCCATGTACTGCTACTTTTGTGGCTATCCTAGAAACAGTTTTGTCATGTACTGAGTTGACACCCAGTGGACAGGTAGATCAAGGGCAGTTTTCTAAAAATGAATGCGTATGGAGAGGGTGAGCCAGGAATAGCTAGTACAAGCTCTGTGCTGCTGGTGTGCTAGCATCGAGAGCCTGACTACCTGTTCTACAGAGACAGAGAAACAGGGCAGAGGCTGGAGACTGGAGACCTGGGGGTGGATACAGTTGTGAAAGATGTTTGACTGAGCTAGAAAAGAGAGGGAAATAAGGAGAGAGACCCAAAGAGAGTCTGGGGAGAGGAGAGGATTTTGCCTGGAGACAGGGCATGGAAACACGTGTTCTGTGATGTCTGGCAGTGGAAGCGGAAAGCAGCTAAGAGGACAGAAAGCATCCTGCCTGTTCACAGAAGCTGAGAATGACCAGGCTTGGTTGGGGGGAATCTTCGGCTCAGGTTACAGGAGCAGGATTCAGACAAAGGAATCCCAAGGTGCAAGAGGAGGCCTGGGGGGGGGTGCTGTGGGAATCGGGAAATAGGCAGAGAGACAAGCCTCAGACATGACCCAGGAGGAGGCAGTGATGCCCTGGAGAAGACAGCCTGGAGGAGGTGGAAGAGAGAAGGATGGGAAACGGATGCCCTCAAATGTCCCCTGCTGCAGTTCCCATCTGGGTCCCCTCACCATAGCCTTTGAAGTCCTTGAAACTGCCCCAGACATAAGGTCAGTATTTTCTTTGGCCTGCTATCTAAGCTCTGAGCAAAGGTGTGTGCCTTAATTGCTTGGAAATAAACTTGGTTATTAATTGTTTATGCTCAGCTTTATTTGTTTTGGTTCTGACTTTGCATGTAGGTTACTCTGGCTTCTTGTAAAGTCCATTATCCAATCATATTTTGTATGTAGGACATAATTTTGAGAGCAAACTATGAGCAAGGAAGTCAGAAACAGTTTCATTTGATAAATATGCTGTAAAAAAAAAAAAAAAAAGATAAGTCCACCAGTAAAGTATCTGCAGTGTGAGCATGAGGACCCGAGTTGTCCATGCAAAAAGCTGGATTTCAAGGTACAAATTTGTAATTCCAGAACATGGGAGGCAGAGACAGGAGGATCCCTGAGGTCAATGACCAGCTGGCCTTGCCTATTCAACAAGCTCCAGATCCCAGTTAGAGACCTTTTCTCAAAAAATTGAGGTGGTCTGATAGGCTAGGGTCAGATAGAAGGGTAAAAGGACCTCTCCTATCAGTGGACTAGGGGAGGGGCATAGAGTGAGAAGAGGGAGGAAGGGTGGGACTGGTAGGAGAAGAGGAAGGGGGCCGAAAAGTGAATAAATTTTAATAAATAAATAATTTTAAAAATTGAGGTGGATAGTTCCTGAGGAATATATACCCAAGGCTGTATTCTGTCATCCAATCTCTTTTCCTCTTTCTCTCTCTCTCTCTCTCTCTCTCTCTTTCTCTCTCTCTCTCTTTCTCGGAGGGAGGGAAAAAGGGAGAGAGGAAGGGAAAAAGAGGAGGTATGGGGAGAGAGACAGAGACATATACTGTACCATGTATACTGGTTTAGGTCCAGAATCCTAGCACTTGGGAACTGGAGGCAGAAGGATCAGATGTTCAAGGCCAGTCTCCTCTTTGTAATGAGTTTGAAGTCAGCTTGGGCTACATGTCTCAAAAATCAGCCCAGGATGACCCCATCTGCAATGATCTGGGCCCCTCCCTATCAATCACTAATTAAGAAAATGAACATAGAAACTTGCCTATAGGCTATTCTTACAGAGGCTTTTCTTAATTGAGGTTCCTTCCTCTTAGATGACTTTAGCTTGTGTCAAATTGACATTAAAGAAGCCACCAGAAGGGCCAAGTGCAAATGGGGACAAAATGCCAGAAAAACTCCCAGGAGCATCTTGTAAAGAAAGTTATCAGTAAGAATCTAGAGAAACATGATAGGAGTGTAGCCACCAAGTTGAACACAGCATTTATGGTGAGGTAGTTTTGTCCCTTTCCTGTCGGCCTGATCCATTGTCTTGGTGATGCTGAGAACACTGAGTTGGAAACAAGTTTCTAGTCCTGGTTTTATCACTACCTAGTTTGGTGTGCATGTTTTATTTCACTATGGCAAAACTGCTTCTGATAAAAGCAGTTTTAAGGGAAGGTTTACTTAGGGCTGCAGGCTGACATGGCAGGGAAGGCTCAGTGGTGGGAGTGCGGCACCTGGCCTCGGTGTGTCTGCAGTAAAGGGAGAGGTGAAAACTGCTCCTGTCTCTCCAGGGCCCCACCACCCGTGCTGCCACCCACAGTCACATGGTGTCGTTCCTCTTTAGTTACACCTTTCTGGAAGCACCTTATAAGATATACCAAGAGGTGGTTTCCATGGTGATGCTAAATCCAGTCAAATTGACTCATTGTCAATTTGTTTAACCATCAGTGGGTGGGAATGGGGTAGGATGTGTTGTGTTTTTTGTGTTTTGTTTTGTTTTTTTTCTAAAACACGAAAAATTGGATTAAATGACCTCTTGAGATCCTTAGTTCTGGAAATTTATTCTTAGCCTTAGTATGAAGGGAGTTCTAAGTCTGAAAGGCTGAAGGGGGAAGAGAATATGTGTGTAGTGGTATCCCCACGCAGTTGATGTAATGTGCGTGAAGTCAGTGAGGTGATGGAGAAAGCAGTATTTGTAGGATATTGGGTGCATTTTCTCTAGAAGAGGGATTATTGCCATAGGCTTTTTGGAGCCAAGTTTAAGGTCACTTTGTTTATTTTAGCTACCTGTGATAAATTCCTCTAGACTAGGCTCAGTAGCTTAGCCACTTGCCAAGTATGTGAATGGACCTGGGTTCAGTTCTCAATGTTGCAACCAACCAACAAACAAAAAGAAATAGTGTTAGGGCAATGGTTCTCGACCTTCCATCTTGTGAATCTTTAATACATTTCCTCACATTGTGGTGATCCCCCCAAACCATAAATTTATTTTTGTTGCTACTTCATAACTGTAATTTTGCTGCTATTATGAATCATAATGTAAACATCTGTGTTTTCTGATAGTCTTGGGCCAAGTGAGAGAGGTCTCAACCCACAACTTGAGAACTCCTGTTCTGTGGGTTCATTTCACTTCATAGTGACCTAGCTCATCAGGGTTAAACACATATTTCTGCAGTTCTTGCACACAAAGCATCCAGCACACACTCAAAGCTTCCCAGCACTCGGCTGCCCTCCATACTGCTTGGCTCTGCCTGCATCTGCAGCGATTTGGACCCAAGTTGCCTTTTGGCTTGTGCTAGAATTACTCTCTTCTCTCCTCATTTTATTACTTTGTCATTCTTAACTCTGAATCCCAGGGATCAGGACTATCAATAGACCATTATAAGAACAAAATTGTTCCCACTTCTGTCCTCCAGACTTCCTGCCCTTTAATTACCACAAGCCACTGCTGAAGCTGCGTCTTTGCCATTGTGGATTGTATACATATTAAAGCTGTGTCTTTCTCTACCCCTTATGTTCTACCCTTCTCTTTCTCGTGTCTCCTGTGAGTTTATGAAGTCCGTTAGATGTTCATCAGTTCTCATGGTGCTAGGATTGAGGGAGAGAAGAGGGTTAGGTTTCTGAGGCAGTGTAAAGAGACAGAAGGCAGAGGAGAGCAGAGCCTGTCTATTAGCACACACAGTGAAGGTCGGCCTCTTTCCTCTGGGAATCTGAGGGCCTGCCGGGGAGAACCCCTTATAGGGGTGGGGTGAGGGACTTCAGAATGAGGAAATTGTTGCAACCCTAGGGGACTGTGTGGGTCTGCAGTCTCTCCTTTCTCAAACTGTTTGTTCAAGGCAGGACAGATTATCCTGGAACATAGGTTTTCCCAACAGACATTCCTTTCCCCGATGCTAAGCAAGGCCAGCTGTAATCTCACAACCATGGCACTATATCAGTGGGCAGCTTCACCCAGCTGAGCAAGCTGATTTTCAGCAAGGACGTAGGTTTGGGCTGAGGTTAGTCTTTTTTTTTTTTTTTTTGGAGACAGGGTTTCTCTGTGTAGCCCTGTTTGTCCTAGAACTCACTCTATAGACCAGACTGGCTTCGAACTCACAGAGATCCACCTGCCTCTGTCTCCCAATGCTGGGATCAAAGGTGTGCTCCGCCACCATCTGGCAAGGTTAGTCATTTTTTTAAAAAATTATTTACTTTTTATTTTATTTGCATTGATGTTTCACCTGCATTTGTCTATGTGAGGGTGTTGGATCCCTGGAACTGGTGTTACAGACAGTTGTAAACTGCCATGTGGGTGCTGGGAATTGAACCTGAGTCCTCTGATGTTCTTAAAGTGCTGGGAATTGAACCCAGGTCCTCTGGAAGAGCAGGCAGTGCTCTTAACCCTTGAGCCATCTCTCCAGCCCCAAGGTTAGTCATTTTTATGTGGCTCTTCCCTAGCCAGCTTCTATTCCCAGAGCTACTAGTAGGAGCCAAGAAGACTGATCTGTTATAGGTGCCTGTGGAGCTCCGCATCCCTGCTTGAGTCAAGTCTGTCACTTGTAAACAGACACCATCAAAAGGCAAGCTACCTATCAACTGCCTTTCTAACACAAAACCCTAGAGAAATTTTCTCCAGACAGGAGTAGAAAACATGAAACAGGGTGCCTGCCTTCTTGTCTCTCTTTGCTCTTTGAGGGGAATAGTGAACATTTAGAACATAATGTACGCACAGTCGGGCTCTGGTACTGTCCTTGCCTGCTGTTTCTTAGATGGCTGTTATATGGCAGGCAGCCTCTGCAAGTCACTTCCCCTCATCTCTCCCTGCTGTTCCAAATCGAAGCACACAACCCTTCTCTAAGAACAGTAAACGTCACACAAAGTACAAGCAGCATGGGAGAATGGTAAAAAAATAAAAATAAAATGTGGTTTTAGAAAATAAGTCAAGCCAGGCATGGTGTTGTGCTTCTGTAATCCAGTACTTGGAGTGAGGCAGGAAGATTGTAGATTCCAGGTTGGCCTGGCCTACTTTGAGATCTTGTCTCAAAAATGAATTAGGGTCTAGAGAGATGGCTTAGTAGTTCAGAGAACTTGCTGTACAATTATGAGGAGCTAAGTTCAAATCCCAGCACCCACATAACAGATAAGTGTCATATTCATGCCTATAATTCCAGCTCTGAGGGTGGGGCTGGCGGGGTAGGGGTGGGTGGAGACAGAGGATCTTGAAGTCAGCTTGTTTCCTGATTATCAAAGAAAAAAAGTCAGATTCAGGGAGAAGAAATGGCTAAGGCTTTCTTTGGAGATGAGGACAGGGAGGTTTAGGACAAAAGAGGACTATAGACTATAGATGATTTTCTTGTTTCCTACAAAGAAGGGTAGTAGGTACAGGGCAAGGCAGAATGGGCACTGAAGTGAGATTCATGGACAGATATCCCAGGTCAGTGGTTCTCAACCTGTGGGTCAAGACCCCTTTAGGTGTCAAATGACCTTTTCCCAGGGGTCACCTAAGACTATTGGAAAACATAGACATGTACATTATGACTCATAACAGTAACAAAATTACAGTTATGAAGTAGCACAGAAATAATTTATGGTTGGGGGTTATCACAACAGGAAGAAATGTATTAAAGAGTCACAGCATCAGAAATATTGAGAACCACTGTCCTAGGCGAATGAGTACAAAGCAACTGAAAATGTCTTTTGCAAAAAAAGTGTTTAAAGGAGCTGGAGAGATGGCTCAGAGGTTAAGAGCACTGGCTGTTCTTCCAAAGGTCCTGAGTTCAATTCCCAGCAACCACATGGTGGCTCACAACCATCTATAATGAGGTCTGGTGCTTTCTTCTGGCATGCAGGCACACATGCAGGCAGAATACTGTGTAAATAATAAATAAATCTTTTAAAAAAAGTGTTTAAAGTTGCAAATTATCCTAGGGACTTGATGGTATTTTATCATTATCAAGATTGCTTGAATTTAGGCAGTCTCCTCCTTCAGTGTCAGGCAGAGAAGAATCTTCCTGTTAAATGTTGTTGCTGTCAGAGTGAACAGAGCAAGAGACCCTTTTTTTTGAGCAACTACAATACTTAAGACACAGGAATGGGGGGTACTCACAGGTTAGAAATGCTGGCTGCTCTAGGAGAGGCGTACACTTTGGTTCTTAGCACCAGTGTTGGACAGCTAACAATTGCCTATAACTACAGCTACCCACGCTCATATACACTTACATGTAATGAAAAAAAAAAAAAAACTGAAAAAAAAAAAACCTTAATAAAAAAGATGGCCAGAGGTTAAGAGCACTGGCCTCTTGCAGAGGTTCTGAGTACAATTCTTAGCAACCACATGGTGGCTACTGAGCATCTATAAAGGGATCTGATGCACACGTACATGCAGACAGAGCACTCAGTACATTAAAAAAAAAAAACAAAGCGAAGAAAAAAAAAAAACAACTCTTGTTTTCTTGTTGTGATACTAAGAATTGAACATGGTGCATGCACACTAGGTAAGTGTTTTACAGTTGAGCTATATTGCCGGTCTTGTTTTTTTGTTTGTTTGTTTATTAGTTTTTGTTTTGTTTTGTTTTGTTTTTTTGGTTATGGCTCCTAAGGCCAACCCTTTGAATACAAGGTCTCACTAAGTTGTTTCTGTGGGTCTAAACCGTGCTCAGCCTGCCTCTGCCCTAGAGCTGGGATTACAAGGGTGTGTACCACAGCTGCCAGAACTTGCCCATCTTTTCATGAGCTTCTCACAGTGAAGTAGCACTGCTGTGGCTTCTGCAGTGTGGCTGCTGCATCTGGAAACCATTTAGCTATCTGCATAGCCCTTCTAGCAGTGACGTTTGAAACATGCGAGACTGAAACGTGCTGACAGTAGATGCTAGTAGTGTGAGGAGGAAGGGGCCCTTACTTCTACCTGTAAACTGAGAAAGTTTGATGGGGAAATTACCGTGTGGGAGTAAATTTGGAACACTAAGATGTCAGTTTAGCAGTCACATTTCTGAGCTTAATTGCTTGTAAGAAGTGGAAAACTGAAGTAGATTTTTAAAACCTTAAATGGGCTAATGAGCAGACAGGGAAGATTACTGTTTTTATTTTGTTTTTTTAAAAAGACATGGTGTTGTTTATTCCAGGCTGGCCTGGATCTCACTATCTAGTTAAAGCTTGCCTTGAACCCCTAATACTCCTGTTGTTTCTACTCAAGTACTAAGATTAAGGGGTGTGTGTGCTACCACACTTGCCAACTTTTCTTACCAGTTTATCTGTGAGATTGAACCAGGTCCGTGGTAGTGCTAGACAAACTGTGTAGCATTGAGCTACATTATCCAGTCTTGAATCTGCTTTTAAAAGACCATGGGCCTGGTGATTCCATCTAGTCACAAGCCAAGTCAAAGCCATTCTACTTAGTAAGTTCAAGGCCAACTTGAGCAACTTAGACCCTACCTCAAGATAAAATAATGAAGAGCAGGGAATATGTTTCAGTAGCCAGAGCACTTGCTGAGCAGGTATGAGGGCCTAATTTGAATCACCAGGACCCAAGTAAATGTTTGGCATGGTGACATGTGTCTACAGTCCCAACATTCCTTCTGTGAGATGAGACGCCAGAGACAGGAGATTCCTCAGAAGCTTGAAGGCCAGCTAGCCTGCCTTATGCAGTGGCAAACAACATAGAGACATATACCCAAGGTTGTCCTCTGATCTCCAAGCACAGGCCTGAACATACATTATTCATACACAGACATTATCACATACTCACACACACACTCACTAAAAAGAGAACTGTAGTCAGGTGGTAGTGGTGCATGCCTTTAATCTCAACACTCAGGAGACAGGCAGGCAGATCTCTGTGAGTTCTAGGACAGCCAGGGCTGTTGCACAGAGAAACACTGTTTAAAAAAACAAAACAAAAGGACTGTAGCTAAGTGGGTAGTAGAGACTTATCTTGCAGGTCCAAGGCCTGAGGCACAGTCTCCATTATTGCAAATAAATAAAAGACCTTGGCCAAAGGCTGCAAGAGTACACACAATAAAGACAAAAATACACAAATAGGATTATGTTAGACTATATATAACAAAAATAAAAGCAGTGTAGACAACCTACAATATGGGAGAGAAATTGTCCAACTGTTTGTCTGACAAAAGATTAAAGACTTGTTTTAAAGATTTCTTTTTTGAGCTGGGTATGGTGGTAGAGACCTTTAATTTCAGCACTAGGGAGGCAGAGGCAGGAATATTCTTTGTGAGCTCAATACCAGCCAGGGCTTCATACTACGACTCTCTTAAAAAAGTTATTTTTCAGCCAGGAGTGGTGGCACATGCATTTAATTCCAGCACTCTGGGAGGCAGAGCCAGGCAGAATTCTGAGTTTGAGGTCAGCCTGGTCTACAGAGTGAGTCTAGGACAGCCAAGGCGACACAGAGAAACCCTATCTTGAAAAACAAAAACAACAACAACAACAATATATATATATATATATGTGTGTGTGTGTGTGTATTAATTATGTGTATGTATAGTGGTCTTTGCCCCTGAGTGCAGGTGACGGCAGAGGCCAGAGTATTGGATTCCATTGGAACTGAAGTTAAAGGAAGCTGTGAGAGCCTCCCTTCCAATAAGTGCTCGAAAACAAACTTGGGTCTTGTGCAAGAGCAGTAGAGGCCCTTAACTGCTGATCCATCTTTCTAGCCTCCTGACAAAAGATTGATACCCAAATTTATATGGAAATCAAAAACTTAACAAAATAGATAACAATTTTAAAAGTGAGCAAGAGTGTCAGGTGGTTATCCTAGCATTTGGGAGGTGGAGGTAGAAGGATCAGGAATTCAAGACCAGCCTCTATATAAAACAAGTTTGAGGCTTGTCTGGGCCACAGGAGATTCTCTTTGACAAATATAGGGGGTTCAGTTAAAAATGGGCATGGGTTTGGAAGTGCAGCTCAGTGGTAGGACACATACTTAGGATTTACAAGGCCCTGGGCTCACTCAAAACAAGTGTCATTCTTAACTGTATATTGGGTTGGAGGCCAGCCTGCCTCCCTCCATGTATGTGATTGTGTTATAGACACACAAGATTTATGTGGTAGCGTTTGTCTGTAATCCCAGCACTCAGGGACAGGGCAGGAGGATGAGCCAGACTCTGTCTTTTGTTCCTGTCTTCCTCTTCTGTTGTTGTGACAAAATCATGACCAAGGCAACTTACAAAAGAAAGCATTTAATTGGGCTGTGGCTTCAGGGTTTATGGTTTATGGTTACTATTGCTGTGATAAAACACCAGGATCAAAGCAACCTGGGGAGGAAAGGATTTATTTGGCTTAAGAAACTCCTACAGGGCAGGAACCTGGAGGCAGGAGCTGATGCAGAGGCCATGGAGGGGTGCTATTTACTGGCTTGCTTGTCATGGCTTACTCAGCCTGCTTTCTTATAGAACCAGGACCACCAGCCCAGGAGTAGCCCCACCCATAATGGGCCAAGCCCTTCCCCATAAATCACTACTTAAAATAATACCTTATAGGCTTACCTGCAAGCCCAGTCTTATGGGGGCATTTTCTTGATTGAGGTTCCCTGCTCTCAAATGACTCTAGTGTTTGTCAGCTGGGCATAAAACTGGCCAGCATAAGAGTCCATGATTTCTATGCAAAATGCACAGCAGCTCACACCTACATACAAAAGCAGGAGGCAGAGAAAGTCACACTGGGAATGGTGCAAGTATTTTGAAACCTTAAAAACCTATCACCTGATGAGGGCCAGTGTTTTGACCTGCTCTGTGGTGACCTGGGCTGGTTTACCACTCCTTAGGCATCCTGGTGGTCTCCTGCTATTGGTGCCAAACATAGTGTGGACACCCAATTGGCATAGCGCACTATGGCCCAGGACTCCTGGACTCAAGCGATCCTCCTGTCTCAGCCTCCTGAATAGCAACAAATCAAGTAATCCAATTAAAAAATGGGGTACAGAGCTAAACAATAGAGGAGTATCGAATGGCAGAGAAACACTTTAAGAAATGCTTAACATCCTTAGCTATCAGGGAAATGCAAATCAAAACAACCCAGAGATTTCACCTTACACCCATCAGAATGGCTAAGATCAAAAACTCAAGTGACTACATATGCTGGAGAGGATGTGGAGAAAGGGGAACCCTCCTCTATTGTTGGTGGGAATGTAAACTTGGACTACCACTTTGGAAATCAATCTGGTGCTTTCTCAGACAATTAGGAATAGTGCTACCTCAAGATCCAGCTGTACTACTCCTAGACAAATATCCAAGAGATGCTCAAGTATACAACAAGGACATTTGCTCAACCATGTTCACAGCAGCTTTATTTGTAATAGTCAGAAGCTGGAAACAGCCCAGATGCCCCTCAGTTGAGGAATGGATACAGAAATTGTGGTACATTTACACAGTGGAATACTACTCAGCAATTAAAAACAAGGAAATCGTGAAATGCCCAGCAAATGGTAGAAACTAGAGAAGATCATCCTGAGTGAGGTATCCTAGAAGCAGAAAGATATACGTTATATACTCACGTATAAGTGGATATTACACATATAATACAGGATAATCATACTAAAATCTGTACACCTAAAGAAGCTAATCAAGAAGGTGGATCCTGGGTAAGATGCTCAATCTTCATTCAGAAAGGCGAATGGGGTGGACATTGGAAGAGGGAGAAAACAGGAAACAGGACAGGAGCCTACCACAAAGGGCCTCTGAAAGACTCTGCCCAGCCGTGTATCAAAGCAGATGCTGAGACTCATAGCCAAACTTTGGGCAGAGTGCAGGGAATCTTAGGAAAGAAGGGGGAGATAGAAAGACCTGGAAGGGACAGGAGCTCCACAAGGAGAGTAACAGAACCAAAAAATCTGGAGCCAGGGGTCTTTTTCTGAGACTGATACTCCAACCAAGGACCATTCATGGAGATAAACTAGAACCCCTGCACAGATGTAGCCCATGGCAGCTCAGTGTCCAAGTGGGTGCCCTAGTAAGGGGAACAGGGACTGTATCTTCCATGAACTCAGTGGCTGGCTCTTTGATCACCTCCCCCTGAGGGGGGAGCAGCCTTACCAGGCCACAGAAGAAAACAATGCAGCCAGTCCTGATGAGACCTGACAGGCTAAGTTCAGATGGAAGGAGAGGAGGACCTCCCCTATCACTGGACTGGGGAAGTTGCATAAGAGAAGAGGAAGGAGAGAAGGAGGGGGCTACAACTAGGATAGAAAGTTAATTTTAAAAAAAGAAAAGGAAAAAAAAAATAACCTATCACCAGTAACATACCTGCTCCAAGAAAGCCACACCTTCTAATTCTTTTCAAACAGTTCTACCAACTGGGAATGAAATATTTCGATATATGACCCTATTTGAGGCCATTCTCATTCAAACCACAACAGCTTTTCCTACCACCAAAACAGTTGTTTACATAGAAGTGAGATATTTCTCAGCCCAAGGAAAAAATGAAGTCCTGTCATTTGTAGCCAAATGAAAAGCGGGAGAGAATTAGACCCTGTATGTTCTTATTCTCCCTCCCTTGCTGGTTCCTTCCTCCTGCCTACGTAGTCCCTCCTGCTTGTGGTCACGTGTGTTAGTCTCCTATGTCCCCACACCCTCCCTTTACACTTCTTCCACTCGCCTCATATTCTTTTGCTACTTTCAGGTTCTCCACACACACACCTACACTGTGTGTGTCTCTGTCTCTTTCTCTCTTACATGTTAACAATAATGAAGGCCTTGGTTACTGACACTCACTTCAAACCTATAGCTTTCCATAGAGCTTTTTTAATTACCTTTATTTGTTTATTTGAGTGTGTGTATCTGTGTGGACACCTGTGTGGAGGTTGGACGACAGCTGCTGGGAGTCAGATCTCTCCTTCTACTGTGTGTGTCCTGGGACCACTGAGGGCATCACACTTGGTAGCAAGGGCCTTGCCCACTGAGCCATCTTGCTGGCCCTTACTTACTTTTACTGATCACACTCATGATTTATATTGATTATGATTTGAATAACTTGTGGTTTGTTTGTTTGTTTTTTTTCCTCTAAAGCTTTGATAAACTTGCTGAAGTTTCTTATGTCAAATGAAACTGTACTTTTGGCCAAACACAACATTTTTACATTGGCCCTTATGGTGAGTATTAATAAAAATGTTTTTCTGAAGCCAAAATAGTAAGGCAGAAATGGGATTGTTTTAATAGTAGCCAAGGTCTGGGTTCTAAACTGTATTTTCCTTGTGGATTTGGCCTGGGAGGCATGGATACAGGTCACATGTCTGTATGAATATTGAGTTTTTTTCCCAGCTGAGAAACTGTACTGTATTATTGCACTTTCTATGCGGGTACATAATAAGGTTTCTAGAAACCTCCCAGCCAGGTGGTTCCATTATCACTGCACTTGGTTTCTGAAGGATACGTAGAAATGCTGGTAATTCAGGTGAGAAGGAGGCCACTGAACCTTTTAATTGTCTACCCAGCTTGTAAATGTTCAGTATTTGGTGGGGATGAAAGTCCTGATTTTGTAATAGCTGCTAATTGCAGAACTATACCCAAGATGGCCAATTTTCAGCTCTTAGCATGCAGGGTTGAGGTAGTACCCTATTATATTATATATTATATATACATATATAATATAATTTGATATTATATGAGATTCCTCTACATGTATAAATTATGTATAAGTTTTCAAAGCATAGATAAGAATAAAGGTAGATAATTAATAAGAAATATGAAGTTTTGATTACCTTTATTTTATATAAATTATTAGTTTATATCAATGATTTTTTAATAATAATTGTTTTACAACCCATTTACAAAGTCTCCAAAATTGTGTATATTTGCAAGTCAGTGGAAGATGAGTGTAGCTAACCACTAGTAATGCTTTCCTGATTTACATAGCCTGATGCCTGGGTATGGGCTATTGCTTCTTTCTCAGATTGTGAACCTGTTTAATATGTTTATCACATATGGTGACACATTCCTGCCAACTCCAAGCAGCTATGATGAGCTTTACTATGAAATTATCCGCATGCATCAGAGCTTTGACAACCTCTACTCCATGGGTAAGCATTTTTTTTTTCTGCTCTTTCTCTGCACTGCCTGCCCACACCCCTTGCTCCCAAACCCCGCACTGGCTATCTGGTAGGTAACAGGAAAAAGATTGTCTAGTTGGAGAGAAGCTTTGTGTGTTATAGAAATAAATAGCTCAGAGCCAGGCATGGTAGTATATGACTTTAATCCTAACACCCACATAGCAGAGGCAGACAGGTCTCTGTGAATTCCAGGCCAACCTGGTCTGCATTATGAGGTTTTTGGACAGCCAGAGCTACATGGAGAGACCTTGTTTGAAAAACAGTAAACAGACTGTCTCCTCTTCTCAGGCAACAGGAAAGCCTATGTGCGCCTTTTGCTTTCAGGTACTCAGACTTCATCTCAATGGAAAGCTGTGTAGATATCTGCCCTTTGTTGATGTGGAGAGAGAGGAAGGAGTTCCAAAGACAGATAGACAGAGAGAAAGAATGAATATGCTAGAGAGAGGCATATTCAGTGAGTGCCAGGAAGATGGTGGTGATTGAGTGCAGAGTTGAGAAATTCCCTCAGTCAGCAAAATACTTGTCTTACAGGCACATGGACCTAAGTTTGATCTCCAGTACCTACATACTAAGTTGGCATGGTGGCACATGCTATGGGGAAGTGGGGTTTACTGGCCATTTAGCCTAGCCTGCTTGGTGAGCTTCAGGCCAATTAAGAGACCCTGTCTCAAAATACAAGGTGGATAGCACCCTTGAGGAATGACATCCCACATGCTAGCCTAGTGTTCTTATCAACTCAGCTACAGCCTCATCTCCTTTGTTTTCCTTTGTCATCCTCCTCTTGATGACCCTTTGGAACAAAGTGGAACAAAACAAAAACCTTGCCTGTGCTTGGGGTCTTAGGTTATGAAAAGTGTAGGAGGTAAAATAAATAATAAAATGTGTTTTCAAAGGGCCAGCAATGACTGAAGACATGGCTCAGACATTAAGAGCACTTAACCGTTCTTGCAGAGAATCTGGATTCAGCTATCTGCAAAACATATCAGTGATTCAAAACCATCTATAGCTCTAGTTCTAGGGAGTCCCAGCCCTCTGGCCTCTGCAGGCACATGTGCCCATTCACATGGTGTATATAAACTCAGGCAGGAACAAACCCATATAAACAAATATTTTTAAAAGTGTGTTAAAGGGGGTAGGAGCATGAGCTGGCTCAGTTGGTAGTAACAGTACTTGTCATACAATCCTGGTAACCTGATTTCAATCACTGGAACCCAGGGTGAAATGAAAGAACAGATTCCTAAAAGTTGTCCTCTGAATGCTACATGCACACTGTAATTGTATTTTAAACTAATGCTATTATTTATGCAGTAAATTATGGAAAATAAAAATAATACACTTATTAGAGTCATAAGAAAAAGACTGAAGAACTTACCCCAAACTGTGGTTTTAGGCTGAGGATATAATTTAGTTGATAGAGTGTTTTCCTAGCATGCAGGAAACCCTGGGTTCAATCCCCACCACTCTTTATAAGGGCACATATGCTGGCACATGCCTATATTCTCAGCACTCTGGAAGATAGAATCATGAGAATCGGAAGGTCAAAGCCATCCTCGTTGACATAAAGAGTTCTAGGCCAACCTGGGCTACTTGAGACTTTGTCTCAAAAAGCAGGGGTAGATTGGCTGGAGAGACAGCTCTGTTGGTAAACTATTTGCCTGGCAAACATGAAGACCTAAGAGGAATCATCAGATATAGCCATATCAGCAGTGTCATCCCAGCATTTGGAAGTTAAATCAGGAGAAATTTGGGTTGTCTGGGCTACATAAGACTCTTTAAAAAGAAAAAAAAAAAGTAGGAAGAGGACGTTGAGGATGTAGCTTAGTTGGAAGAATGCTGGCCCAACATGCACGGAGCTCTGGGTTTAATCCCAGCCGCTGGGAGGTAGAGACTGGAAGACCAGGAGTTCAAGGTTATGATGGGCTTCACAGTGGACTTCAGAGCCAGCCTGAGGTGCAGGAGATGCTGTCTTGAGGGCTAGGTTTTTAAATTTTACTTGCGGTATATGTGGAGGGGTGTGCACATGTGTGCGCTCAGATATGTCATACAGGACAGAAGAAGGCATCGGATGCCTTGAAGCTGGAGCTACAGGTATTATTGAGATCCCTGGCTCCTTTTGTGAACCCCAGGAGGTAAACCCTGGTCTTCATGATTGCATAGCAATCTCACTTAACCATTTCTCCAAAAAATTACTGAACTTCCTTTCCTCAGACCATCAAAGGAAAACTATGAAAGATCCCACTGATTTCACATAATATACCTTTCAGAACAATGATCGATATTATATTAACAATGCATAACAGAACAAATCTAACATCTATACTATGAAAATTATGTTTACATCTAAACCAGGAGAGACTTAAAATGATGGAGAAAAGCAGTAGTTTCTAGCACTGAGGGAGCCCCAGTGGAGTGGAATGTGCCAACAGTCTCAGCCTTGAGGGATCCAAGCGTGGTAAGACATGGCAGCTGCCTCAGCCTTGGTCCTCTCGTGGTCTCCACAGGCTCCCACTCTCAGCACACACACACACACAGAGGGATAAAATAAATCTTTAAGAAGACTTTTTAAAAAGTATCAGTAGGCAACTCTTCCTTGAGAAGCATGTAGCCAGACATGCATCTGTCTTAATTCTTCTGAGATCTTCTGTATCTTCTATCCCTTTGCTAAAATCGACATTAAAATTCCTTTTTTAAATTATTGAAATACTTTTATATTATTTTTAATCGGGTGTGTTTGTGTGAGTATATGCTATTTGTATACAGGTGCTCATGGAGGTCAGAGGTGGTTGTGCACCATTTGACATGCTGCAAGAAACTGCAGCCAGTACCTCTGGAAGAGCAATACTTGCTCTTAACCACTGAGCTGGCTTTCCAGCCCCATCAAGATATCTTTAATAAAACTTCCAACTTAGGTTTACTGTACAAAAAAAAATTACCGATAAAAATTGAGGCCTGAGGTGTAAGATCAGTTGGTAACGTGCTTGCCATACAAGTATGAGGACCAAAGTTCAGTCCTCATTTGGAAGGACGAAAGGAAGGAAAGGAGAGAGAGAGAGAAAGAGAGAGTGAGAGAATGAGAATGGCAGCCAGCCAGCCATAGTGGTTTGTGCCTGTTATCTCAGCTCTGGGAAGACAGAGAAGCAAATCCAATGGGCTTGCTAGCTGGCTGCTCCCCTAGCCTAGTCTACTCAATAAGCACCAGGTCAAAGGGCTACCATACTCTGTCTCAAAGTTGGGGCTATTTAACATCCTGTCATGTTAGGAGGAGGTGTCATGGGGTCTCACTTCTCCATGAGGACTTATAAGCAGTTACTGCTTGATGGAACATTTTCTTCAGTGTTTTAACTACTATAAGGTGTCCTTGTTTCTGTAAATAATCCTAATGAAACTTATTGGACCACATATATAAAAAAAATGAAGTAGAAGCTCCCTAGTTAGGAAGAGGAAAGAGATTAGCAGGAGTGGGAGGGAGTAAGAGAGGGTATAGGAGTAAGTATGATCGAAATTTTTTCTGTGTGCGTGTGAAAATGTCAGAATGAAATACATGTATTATTAACATATGCTAATAAAAACATTTTTATAAAACAAAAAGGATGTAACTGAGGAACCCTAGCTGAAGTTGACCTGGCTCCATCCACATTTACGCATTCATACACACCTATTAACATACCTATAAACATAGAAACAAATAC
The DNA here is from genome assembly GCF_907164565.1 of Psammomys obesus. NCBI lineage: Eukaryota > Metazoa > Chordata > Mammalia > Rodentia > Muridae > Psammomys > Psammomys obesus. The sequence continues at coordinate 5,732,593 of NW_026596125.1, read as the reverse complement.
ATGTCTGATCTGCTGAAGTGATTTGTTCATTATGAAAATAAATTTGCATATATACTGGGTTATCCCTGAGTTGGTGCTCTAGAACTCTAACTTGGAAGTATTCCAAGTTGCTCTCACTAGCCTAATCTTACCAGTTAGAAAAGCAGCACTCATACCATTGTTTTGCTTAAGTCTTTATCTTGTTTTCTCTTTCATAAAATTCCACATATTTATAAAACCCAGACCTTTCAAGAACAAATGTGGAGCCAAGATGAGCTTCCCCCCCATTAATCAAAACACACACACATACATACATACACACACACATACACACTCTCTCTCCTTCTCAAATAAATGTTTGAAAACAAACCGAAAAATTCTCCAAACAGCCCCCTGAAGGGACTTCAAAGTTGGCACAAGACAACCCCAAACCAAGTTCTAGTACTGAAGAGATTTACTTGCCCCAGAGGGACAAAGTGCAGGGGAATAAGAGACAAAGTCAGGACACAGAGGAAGAGGGAGAAGGGAAAGTGGAGAGAGGGGGCAAGGGAAAGGGATATTTGTCCCAGAGGTTTAATAAGAGACCATGTATAACGAAATAAGTGGCGGGGCCACCTAGATGGATTGGCAGGTAATGTTGCTTTCCTCTAAACCTGACAACCTAAACTCAGTCCCTGGGACCCACACAGTGGAAGAGAATCAGCTTCATAAGTTGTCCTCTGACCTCCATAAACATGTACTTTACACTCACACATAAATTAATAAAAAAATTTTAAAGGTTCTGAGTGAAAGAGAAGTTCATCTTTGGTCTCTATATGCACTTGCATGTGTTCCTATACACATGAGTGCACACTGGGTGCACACAAACACAGCAAAAACGTACTTGAATGTCTGTTGGAGTCCTTGTGCTATTGGGTCTTTTCTAAATGACCCATGGTTCTAGTGCCTGCGTGGCTTGAAATCATAGCTGTCCAGGGATGTGAGCACTTTTGTGTTTATGTGATATTTTCTAAAAGAGAATTTGGTCAGATTGTGCATACTTCCTACTGGTTCATTTTGCAGGTCACCCGTGTAAGCTAGGAGAACAAAACAGCTTTCCCTGTTTGAAACATTGATCATTCTCTAGCTGCAAAGATTATTTGTCCTATTTGTCTGTGTCTATGACTTTACGTTTATGTATATATACATGGAGCAAGAAAGGATACCAACTCAGTCAGCTGTGAGTTTGAGGCCAGCCTGATCTACATAGTTTCATGCCAATGAAGTGGAACCCTTGCTGTTAGGTCAATGGCAAACATGGTGACAGGTTACCTTCATATCACCACTCCTATAATAGATATTTGTGAGTGTATGGAAGCCAGAGGTCAATCTCAGGTCATTCCCTAGGAGCTGTCCACCTCATCATTTTTGACAGGACCTCGTTGACCTGGGGTTTGCCAAGGAGGCTAAGCTGGTTTGCCAATAGCAAGCCCCAGGAGTCCATGTGTCTCTGTTTCACCATGGGATTACAAGCATGTGCTACCACAGCAGACAATTTTCCGTGGGGTTTGGGATCTAACTCCGGTCGTCATGCTCTTAGCCAACTGAGCTATCTCCTCATCATCTTAGTCTACTAAGTGAATATAGAAGCTAAGCTTTGGAGCCCATTATCAGGGAGGGGACTAGGAACAGGCTGGGGCAGAGAAGGAGTAGCGGCTACTTTGATGGGAAGTGAGAAGTCAGAGAGAGAAAAATTCCTGTAGAAAATAGGTGAAAGATTCTCTAAGACCTTATTTGATGACTTTTTTTTTTTTTTTTAATTTTAAACAGAGGGTTGGCATAGGCTTTGTTTGGTTTTTGTAATAGTGCTGTTTTGAGATGTGTCTTCATTCCTCATTTTTGTGTCTTGTGTCAGAAGCTTGACAGATCTGTACTCTTTCTTTCACAGTCCTTAGGCTTTCTACCAACGCAGGCCAGTGGAAGGAAGCAGCCAGCAAGGTGACACATGCATTGGTTAACATCAGGTAAGGAATGAGAATTTCTTTCAGAGTCCTTGCTCATTCTGAGCTTTATCACACCTTCCCAAGGAGAATGTTCTCAGCACCACTACTATTTTAAGCCCTGAGGTCTGTAGGAGTGCAAGAAATTGTCATACTTGATCAAGAAAAGCAGGAGTACATGAGGCTTTCATTTTGTCATATTGAAATAGCTCAAAGTTCTGGCTGTTTTGTGAATTTTCTACCCAAGAGATGGTTGTACGCCCTTTACAGGCACCTTAGCCGCCAGAGTGTTCTTCATGCATAAGCTACCCCCAAGCTTCCCCTGAAGGTTTCCTCTGCTCTTCACCAAGGCTTCTTCATGGGGATCTAGAATGTTCACACTTTACTGTAGATAGCTATTTTTGTTCATGGTAAATACAAGCAAACAAAAGCCCTGGGGCTAAGTCATTTTTAGTTTCTTATGAAACAGCAAAACAGAGCTCTGTGTAAAACTGTGTCAGCCATGAGGCTCACAGGGTCATGGGGAAGCAGTACTCTCGAAGGAGTGAGTGGGTCTGTAAGTGGGGAGGGAAAGGGCTGTATGTTAGATCTCAATCTGACGTTCTCCCATTGTTTCTGCTCTTTGTGCCTATGATTTCCCTTTTTCTCAACAGTTATTAAATTGTTTTTACAAACAATCAAGAAGTTAGCGCTGTATAAAAGAGGCAAACCCAACAGATGGGGAACTTGATTTAGTTCCAGATGTAAGGCTTGCCAGACACTCCAATAATAGTAATGCGTATTTACAACTTTGTATAGATTCTAATGTGTGAGCGAGCATGGGTGAGATGTTTATTCTTATCTTTCTTTTGAAGTAAAATGTCTTGTCTTTGCAATGATTTACTACAGTGTGTCACATCTGGGAAATGCTGTGAAATATGTGTGTTAGGTGGGCTGGGACGAGGGAGCATGGGGTGAAATTGTGTTAACAAGGCGCAGTGAAGAAGGTTGGGGTACCTTCCTGCCCCTAGAGACATTTTGCAGCAAACACAATTTTATAAGTCTCACCAATAAACGCAGATCTGTACCTAGCAAGCAATCAAGACACTGTCATGAATCCTTATGATAAATGTGAGCTTCTAAATGAATTTGGCATTACAAACTCTTCTCTCAGATACCCCTTTGTGACTCAAGGGCAGGAAGACAGACATGGCTGTTTGAATGAAGTTATCAGGTTCTGGGCTAGTCAGTGAAGTGCATGAGAATATAGTGCATGTTGTTTATTTACCGTGTATTTACACAGGCTTTTCAGGTAGCTCCTTTTCATCTGGGGCCGCTTGCTTTAGCTTCTACTTCATTGCTTTTACTTTCAATGGTTTCTGCCTTGGCTGCTGTCTTTATTCTTCCCAAGGGACACCAGGCAGCTTATAAGTTTTTCTGCCTTCTCTGAATAACTGAAAGAACTGGGCTGGGCCTTGAAAAGATGCCTGTCACCATGGCTGCTTCTGTGTCTTCCCATGACTGCAAGACCTCCCCTTTCACTTTCAATTCTCAAACTAAGCTTCCTGCAGAGAATAAGCACATTGTTTTCACTAAATCCAGAGCAGGGCACATACTGATGGTACTAAGAATGGTTTGCCCTTGCTCCCTTCTGACATCTCTTCTCACTCATTAAATGTCAGGCTTGGTGTTCTTCCATATGCTATTTCTCTGTACTTTTTATCTTCAAATTCTGTAGAGTATATTATATGCTTCTTAAAATGCCCTTGTTTTTCTCACCTTGAGACAGATTCACACATAGCAGAGGTTGGCTTTGAACTCAGTACATAGCCAGTGGTGACCTTGAACTCCTAGTCCTCCTGTTTCTACTACTGAAGTGCTGGGATTACATATGCTTGGCACCACACCGTCCTCGAAATACACTTTACAGCAAAGAAACTAATTTGTAAAGGTAGAGTGAATTTTGGAAGACCTGCTTTTGTTACATGGCAAGGTTGTGAGCCCAAGCTCTTCCTTTCAGGATATAATGTTCCGTGTTCACAGAGTTAATGCCCTATGCTACTCTGTCTTGTCCTATGGGCTAGAAGACACTGAACGAAATTGAGTTTTTGCTGCTGTTACTGTTTGCTTCTTCCACCACCAAGTAAATTAGGAATGATGATACCAACCATTAGCTCCTGATAAACTATAAAATTGTAATCATCTCATAAAGAATGTCTTCAAGCTTCATATATCTTAGAGCATTCCAGAATCTCTTTCCTTCTTAGGCCAAAGACTAAAGAAACCTTGCTCTCATGTCTCTGAGGCATAAGCCTAGATGAGGAGCTGCTGTATCATATAGTAATTCTATGTTTCGTTTTTGTTGTTGTTGTTGTTAAGAACTGCCATGCTGATTTTTTCTTTTAATTTTTATATTAATTACAGTTTATTCACTTTGCATCCCTTCCCTCATTCCCTCCCAATCTTGCCCTCCCTCTTCTCCCATAACCCTCTCCAAGTCCACTGATAGGGAGGTTTTCCTCCCCTTCCATCTGAACTTAGCCTATCAGGTCTCATCAGAACTGGCTGCATTGTCTTCTTCTGTGGCCTGGTAAGGCTGCTCCCCCCTCAGGGGGAGGTGATCAATGAGCCAGCCACTGAGTTCATGGAAGATACAGTCCCTGTTCCCCTTACTAGGGCACCCACTTGGACACTGAGCTGCCATGGGCTACATCTGTGCAGGGGTTCTAGTTTATCTCCATGAATGGTCCTTGGTTGGAGTATCAGTCTCAGAAAGACCCCTGGCTCCAGATTTTTTGGTTCTGTTACTCTCCTTGTGTAGCTCTTGTCCCCTCCAGGTCTTTCTATCTCCCCCTTCTTTCCTAAGAGTCCCTGCACTCTGCCCAAAGTTTGGCTCTGAGTCTCAGCCTCTGCTTTGATACACGGCTGGGCAGGGTCTTTCAGAGGCCCTTTGTGGTAGGCTCCTGTCCTGTTCCCTGTTTTCTCCTTCTTCCGATGTCCGTCCCGTTTGCCTTTCTGAGTGAGGATTGACATTGCCATGCTGATTTTTTAAGTTTCTTTATTTTTGTCTTACATGTGTGTGTAGCACGTGCCTGACTGGTGACTCTGCAGGGCAGAAAAGGGCATTAAATCCCTTGGACCTGAGTTACAGATAGGCTGTAAGCCACCATGTGGATGCTAAGAATTGAGCCAGAATATCCTAGCATGTGATTGGTCTTCTGCAGAAGCAACAAGTGCTTTTAACCCACCCCACCCCACTCCTTTTAATTTTGAGACAGGGTTTCACCTTGTACCTTTGGCTGGCCTAGAACTCAGTAGTAGACCGTGCATGCCTCAAACTCAGATCCATTTGCCTTTGCCTGATGAGTGCTGGGATTAAAGCAATGCACCACTACACCTGGCCTTTATTTTGATCCTTGCTTAGTAATTCCTAGCTACATTTTATTTTTCTGTTCTGTGAAAGTTAAAATGTCTTGGTTTTTCTTTGTAGATGGACATTTCGATGGCTTTGAATGAGAGCATCTCATACTCAGTATTTTCATACCTGAAGGAGGAAAAAAGGCATGGCTGACAGGCTTCTTTTTGCTCCTTTGTCTTTCTCTTAAAGCTTGTGGCTTTGGGTGGTGAGAAAATAAGTCTGTGTCAGAAAATCTGACCATTGAGTTTCCAAGGGATACTGTGGGCCTCAGAGTTAGCAGGAAAATTGTGGTATGTACAATTTATTCTAGCTATTTCTAAAGTTTATTTGTACTGATATATACATGAGAAGGATTTCTAAGGCAGCATGAATAAACTCTGTCTTGTAAAATGTTCTCTGATATTCCCAGGAAGAGATGAATGGAATACAGACTTTCAGATGTCTAAGCTGGGAGGCGTTCAGCCAGTTGATGACAGTATAAAACCCTGTCTTTGGATCTCCTGGCATGTGGTAGGCCTCTTGACCACCTTTACTTGGAGCTCCTCAGCAGATGGAGAGCAGTAGAAAGACCACAAACCTTTCTGTTCTTTGAGCTTAGGTTTTGACAGTAAGAGTTAACATACTTCCAGAAGCTTGTAGCTACAAATGCTCATCTCAGTCTCTGCTTTTCTCTGTCATTCATGGCTTAGTCGTGCTGGTTCTTTAAACAAGCCTCTGTCCTGTTTGCTTGTCAGCAGATTCTGAAAATACAGCTGCTTAGAGCTGTTGTTTTGATTGGAACACCTGATGTCACCAACAAAAAGAGCCCGTGCTTCTTTCTCCCCTTAGGAAGTGTTGTGCCCTTTCATAAGAAGAGTAAAATACACTCTGGCACCTTTAAGGTTCATTTAGAGGGTTTGCCTCCTTTCTTCCTGTACACTGTGTGGTATTTGTTTATATGAGACAGGTCTCAGTATCCCAGGCTGGCTTTGAACTTGTTTTGTACTCAAAGCTGGTTTTGAATTCCTAATCTTTGTGCAGCTACCTGCCAAGTCCTAGTAGCTAAGGCTAGTTTGGAATTTACTAAGTAGTGCAGACTGGCCTTACATGTATGATTCTTTCTGTTTCCTCTCTCTGGTACTGAGATTACGGGTGCACAGTACCACCCCTAACCTAGAAATCACTATTAATGTAGGTAGAGTTAGGCTGAGAAGGAAATGTGAGGTCTGTCCTCAGAAGTCTCCCCAACTCTTACTGCTCATGCACCTGTTTGGGCTTCTGTATCTGCCTACTACAGTGTTCTCTCCATAGAGTCAACACTGATGAATTGAAAAGAGTTGCGGTTTTATGCTCAGGCACTTCAGCAGAAGGATGCATGTTAGTTTACTGAGAAATTAATTTGGATTAAAGTGTAAGATAAAATGCAAGATAAGATAAAAGCAGAGGCTCTGAACTGATGACTTGTAAGTAGCAGCAAATATGTGACTATAACCTTCTAGTTGTTTGCCCTAGGCTTAGATTACCACTTGAGGTAGAATTTATCATTATTAGCCCTACTGTTGTTAGTCAGACCCTGTCCACTCCATTAGAGAGAATGAGAAGCACATTACAATAAAATGCTAAAGTGAATTGTTTACTCAGTGATTGGAAGCATTATTTATTTTAATAGTCGATGTTTTCCAGTTCTCTAAGACTACAGCTAGAAGCAAAGCAAACACTGAATGTCATATGGTTAATCATCCGTTTTGCCCTAATCTGGTTTACACTGCAAAGTGAGGTTTTGCATAAGGTCATACCTGGGGCTGATAAACTATAGTTCAGTTAAGAATCTTTGTTTAGGAAATTTAGGTATTTGTAATGAAATATTGAGGTTTTTATTGGGTCTGTAATGATTTGTAGGTGTGGGCGATTTTAGTATAACCTTCTTAAACTCAATTTAAAATTCCCTTGGAGTAATTCTGCACTTTGCTCCCTCTCTATCATCATCATCATCATCATCATCATGTGTGTGGATGTTTTGCCTGCCTGCATGTCTGTATATCGTGTGTGCAGTGCCCCAGGAGGTTAGAAGAGGGCATTGAATCCCCTGGGACTGGAGTTACAGATGGTTGTGAGTACCATGTGGGTGCTGAGAATTGAGCTCAGGTCCTTTGGGAGAGCAGCCAGTGCTCCTAACTGCTGAGCCATCTCTTCAACCCCAGATTTTAATTACTTGTAACCATACAGTTCCTTGACATTAAGGACATTTACATTGTTGTGCAACCACTACCACCATCCACTTCCAAAATTTTATATTTTCATGAGTATGTTGGGGACTGAAAGTAGAGCCTGGCGCACGTCAGACAAGTACCTTACCACTTAGCTAGGCTTCCCGCCCAAACTGTGTACTCATGAAACCCATCCTCCCTTTCCTCCTTCCTCTAGCACTGGGCAGTCACCATTCCGTCTTCTGACTTTATAATTTGGCTACCCTGAACTGCATCTCAGAGGAATCGGATTTGTCCTTTGTGCCTGGCTTTCAGCATGTGTAGTATGTGTCAGAGTTTCCCATGTGACCTGAATAGTATCCACTGTATGTATTCATTCTGTGTCGTCACTCTGTTGTCAGGGTGAGCGTGCTTGAGTTGCTTCTACCGTTTGGAGGCTGTGAACGATGCCTCTGTGAAGAAGCTGATGCATAAATCTCTTCAATACCTTGCTTGAGAAGTGAAATTACTACAGCATATGATAATTTATGTATAACATTTGGAGAACTTGCCAACCGTTTCTCAAAGTGGCTACACTATTTTACTTTCTAATTCTTACACATTCTTACTAATACTTTTTCTCTTTTTCAGTACTAGCCATCCTGATGGGTGTGAAGCTGTATCTCATTATAATTTTAATTTGCATTTCTCTAATGACTAATAATAATGTTGAACTTTTTTTAAATTTAGGCATTTATAGCTCTTCTTTGGAAAAATACTATTCAAGTCCTGTTTCCCCCGAATACACAACAGACAGCTCTTTCTCTTTTTCCTTTTTTGGGGGGTACGGTGTGGTGACAGTGACTCATTGGCTGTGTAACCCAGGCTGGTCTGAGGGTACTGGAATTATAGCCATGTGACTCTGTCCACTCCACCCCCAGCCCCACCCCTTTCCTACCCGGGCCTTCTGGAGTACTGAGGATCATACTCAGGTCCTCTAATGTGCTAGCCAAAGTGCTGTACCACTAAGCTGTATCCTTAGCCCTCCCCTTTCAGTGTATTAACTGAGTAAGGTTTGTTTGTTGTTTGCTTTAAGACAGGGTCTCACTATGTAACTCCACCTGTCCTAGAACTTACTATATAGACCAGGCTGGCCTCAAACTCACAGAGATCCTTCTGCTTCTAACACCCAAGTGTTGGGATTAAAAGCCTGTGCCACTATGCTCAGCTAATTGAGTTGGGTTTTGTTGAATTTTAGGCATTTTTTATGTAATGTAGATGCCAATCCTTTATCAGATAGGTGATTTGCAGTTATTTCTCCCATTACACAGGTTGCCTTTCCAAACAAACAGTGTTTGTTTGGTTTTCATATGTGGTCAGTCCTAAGATATATTGCTCAAGAATGGTTAAATTCTGAGCTCAGCAGAAAGACACACAGGGTATATACTTACTCATAAGTGGATATTAGACATATAATATAGGATAAACATACTAAAATCTGTACACCTAAGGAACTAATCAGGAAGGAGGACTCTGGATAAGATGCTCAATCCCCATTCAGAAAGGCAAAGAGGATGGACATCATAGGAGGGAGAAAACAGGGAACAGGACAGGAGCCTACCACAAAGGGCCTCTGAAAGGCTCTACCCTGCAGGGTATCGAGGCAGATGCTGAGACTCATAGCCAAACTTTGGGCAGAATGCAGGGAATCTTATGAAAGAAGTGGGAGATAGTAAGACCTGGAGAAGACAGGAGCTCTACAAGGAGAGCAACAGATCCAAAAAGTCTGGGCATAGGGGTCTTTTCTGAAACTGATACTCCAGCCAAGGACCACTCATGGAGATGGCCTGGAACCCCTACACAGAGGTAGCCTATGGCAGTTCAATATCCAAGCGGCCTCCATAGTAATGGAGACAGGGACTGTCTCTGACATGAACTCAGTGGCCTGCTCGTTGATCACCTCCCTCTGACGGGGGAGCAGCCTTACCAGGCCACAGAAGAAGACAATGCAGCCAGTCCTGATGAGACCTGATAGACTAGGGTCAGAGGGAAGGGGAGGAGGACCTCCCGTATCAGTGGACTGGGAGAGGGACACTGGTGGGGAAGAGAGAGGGTGGGATTGGGATGGGAGGAGGGAGAGAGGTACAGGAGGGATACAAAGTGAATAACTAATTAATAAAATAAAATAAAATACTTCTGAGCTCAGATGATCGTTATGCTTTAGCGTCTCTGAATGTGGCAGCCATGCACCACAATGTCTGCTCATTCTTCTTTGAAGCAACATCTTGTGTAGCTAAGACTAGTTTCAAACTTACTGTGTATTAGAGGCTGTCCTTAAATACTTGATCCCCTTGCCTCTGTCCTGTTCTCCCAGCCTCTCCCTGCATCTTTGAATATCACACTAGGGTCTTGTGGTGCTAGAAATCTAACCCAGGGCTTTGTGCATGCTCAGCATTCACTCTACCCTTGAACTCTCTCTGACTCATAGAAAAATCAAATAAGGGCCCAGCTTTACTTTCCTGTGTGTGGAAATGCAGTTTTACCAGCACCTAGTTTGCTTTAAAAAAAAAAAAAAAAAAAAAAAAAAAAAAAGATAATACCAGTTTGATTCCAGAATTTTTTTGAGGGCCTTCTGGGAATGGAACTCAAGGCCTCATGCCTGCTCAGCAAGTCCTCCAGCTGACCTGCTCATTCCCAAGCAGCCCTAGTTCTTGTCTCCAGTAAGTGCAAGGCCAAGAAATGCAATTTCTCTGTAGTTCTTTCTGCATGTCCCCTTGGTCTTTGCCTTTTATGTATGCTCATTCCCATATGGTTTTGGGTACTGTAGTAAAATGGTTAAGAGTAAAGACTGTAGACTTGAATATCTGAATTGTGAGACCCATTTGTGTTCTTCTTTTGGGCAAGTGTTTCAGCCACCCTGTGCTTTTGTTTTTTCAGCCATCAAGTAAGGCCAATAATGGACCTGAGGCTTTAATGAGATTATTAAATGGCATGTACACAAGTATTTACTATTTTATTAAAACATTTTTGTCCTGATTGTACAAGTATATAGAACTTGCAGTCTCAATTTGGATGGGTATCAGGGAGAACTCAGTCCATAGAATTAAGCCCTTTCACATCCACTTTCATTCTGTCTCGGTCCCTATTCATGTGGAGAGACCAGAGATATACAATAATGTTATTGACAAACTAACATTAGATGCCATGCAGGAACCTGGGCTGTCAGCCTGCTTCTGTATATTGGTGATGGGAAAATAATATGGGAAAAAACAGTTTGTTCTCTGTCATTTTGAGTCCTTTGAAGGGATTTTTGATCTAGTTTTGGTTGAGTTTTCCTTCTTGCTGTGTATCGATAAAAGAATGTCCCAAAGTGATTATACATGTAACCAAGAAGATATTAACCATTGAATTTTCATCTCTGCTCAGAGTTACTCTTAAGTGACCTTTAATTTTTTTTTCTTATGAAAGTATTGGTCTGTAGTTTTCATGTGATGTTTAACATCAGAGTAATAATGGCACTATGGAAAAAACTAGTATTTTCCTAGTTTATTAGTTTCCCAGGTATGTTCCTTCACCTTTTGTTTTTGGGAAAGTTTGCAAAGGATTAATACTTATTCTTTGAGTCTTAGTAGAGTCTATTAGGCCCTGATGTCCTTTTCACATTTTTATGTATAAGGGTGTTTTGACTGAAATATCTGTGTACAATGTATATATCTGATACCCACGTAAGCCAAAAGAGGGCATTAGTTCCCCCGAAACTGGAGTGGCAGATGTTAGTGAGCTGCCATGCAAGTGCTAGGAATGAAAACAGGATCCTTTAGAAGGGCCATCTGGGTCTTTCTATCTATCCCCTTTTTCATAAGATTCCCTGCACTCTGCCCAAAGTTTGGCTGAGTCTCAGCATCTGCCTAGATACCCTGCTTGGTAGAGGCTTTCATGGGCCCTCTGTGGTAGCCTCCTGTCCTGTTCCCTGTTTTCTCTCTCCTTGATGTCCAACCCGTTTGCCTTTCTGAGTAAGGATTGACCATCTTACCCAAGGTCCTCCTTCTTGTTTAGCTTTTTTAAGTGTACAGATTTTAGTATGATTATCCTATATTATATATCTAATATCCACTTATAAGTGAGTATATACCATGTGTGTCTTTCTACTTCTGGGATACCTCACTCAGGATGATATTTTCTAGTTCCCACAATTTGCCTACAAATTTCATGATTTCCTTGTTTTTAATTGCTGAGTCAATCAAGGACCATGCATGGAGATAACCTAGAGCCCCTGCACAGATGTAGCCCATGGCAGCTCAGTGTACAAGTGGTTTCCCTAGGAATGGTAACAAGAACTGTCTCTGACGTGAACTCAGTGGCTGGCTCTTTGACCATCTCCCCCTGAGGGGGTAGCAGCCTTACCAGGCAACAGAGGAAGACAATGCAGCCAGTCCTGATGAGACCTGATTGATAGCCTAGGGTCACACAGAAGGGGATGAGGACCACTCCTATGAGTGAACTTGGGGGGGAAGAGGCATGGGAGGAGATGAGGAAGGGAGGGTGAGATTGTGAGGGGACAAGGAAGGGGGCTACAGTGGGGATACAAAGTGCTTAAACTGTAATTAATAAAAAAATAAATAATATTTTTAAAAAAGAAGAGCCATCCGGGTAAGCCAGTGCTTTTAACCCATTGAGCCATCTTTCCAACCCTAGAAATAATATTTTTGATAAGTGGTTTAAACACTTCATCTGTTATAGATTCTTCAGATTGTTCGTTTCTTCTTCCATTAGTTCTATTTTTGTTTTGTTTTCTTTTTTGTTTGGTTTTGGGGTTTTAGATTTTTTGATACAGGGTTTCTCTATGTAGATTTGGCTGACCTGGACTCACTTCCTAGACCTTGGCTGCCTTCGAGCTCACAGTGATCTGCCTGCCTCTGCCTACCTGAGTCAGCACTGAGGGATTACAGGCGTGTGCCACAGTGCCTGGCTACATTAGTCTCATTATTTTTAACTGTGTGTGTGTTTCTATATGGGGGTGTGTGAACTAAGTATCTCCAGCTCTGGGGAAATCCAGTGTCTCTGGCCTCTGCCGGTCCCTGTACACACATGCACAATGACAAATCTTATTTCAAACTTTCATTGAGATTTGAGGGGACTGGAGATTTAGTTCAGCTGGTAGGGTACTTGCCCAGCATAAAGCTCTGACTCCATTTCTCACTACTAAATAAACCTGGCATGGGGCCACATGCTTGTAATCCAGCGCTTGGAGGTAGAGGCAGTAGAATAGAAGTTCAAGGCCAGCCTGGAATACAGGAGACCCTATCTCAAAACAAAAACAAAACCAGAAAGTTTTTTTTTTTTTATTGAGGTTTGGTTCATTGCCTCACAAATGATGCACCTTGTATAAACATCCCACTGTTGTTCAGTGGTGCATAAAACATCCATAGATGTTTTAAATATATATAATGTTAAATCTTAAGTTTCTTTGCCAATCATATTTTCTATTGTGACATATCTTTTTCCATTCTTCTACATCTAATCTGTACTTTTCTAAAATAATTTGTGGCAAGTAGTTAGATCTGGCTCCTTCCTTCCTTCCTTCCTTCCTTCCTTCCTTCCTTCCTTCCTTCCTTCCTTCCT